>NC_072431.2:61041538-61346346 GCF_028878055.3 Symphalangus syndactylus | reverse complement strand
TTTTTTTGGAGACGGAGTCTCGCTCTGTCCCCCAGGCTGGAGTGCAGTGGCACAATCTTGGCTCACTGCAAGCTCCGTCTCCCAGTTCACGCCATTCTCCTGCCTCAGCCTCCCCAGCAGCTGGGACTACAGGTGCCCACTGCCACGCCTGGCTAATTTTTTTGTATTTTTAGTAGAGACAGGGTTTCACCATGTTAGCCAGGATGGTCTAGATCTCCTGACCTTGTGACCCGCCCGCCTCGGCCTCCCAACAGATTCATATATTTTTTAAAACACTGATTAGTCAGGCAACAATACTGGGGAGGGGTCTCCTCATTCCCAGCAATGCAAACCCCACTGCACAGCTCCAGGGTTGCAAGGGCTACAGAGCCAAAAGGCTCTAACTTATTATTTCATTACTTTATTTGTATTGTGAGACAGGGTCCTGCTCTGTCGCACAGGCTGGAGAGCAGCTGTGCACTTATAGCTCACTGAAGCCTTGACCTTCTGAATTTAAGCCATCTTCCTGCCTCAGCTCCCCACTGGCTGGTACCACAGTTGAGTGCCACCATGCTTGGCTATTTTTTAAATTTTTTGTAGAGTGAGGGGTCTTGCTATGTTGCCCAAGCTGGCCTCAAACACCTGACCTCAAGAAATCTATCCATCTCAGCCTCCTGAGTAGCTGGGACTACAAGTACATATCACCATGCCTAGCTACATTTCATTTTATTAAATTTTGAAAAATATTTTTATTGAGAGGAGGTCTTGCTATGTTGCCCAGGCTGGTCTCGAACTACTGCCCTTAAAAGATACTCCCATCTCTGCCTCCCAAACAGCTGGGACTACAGGCATGAGCCACTGCACTGAGCCTGAAGAGATTTCTTTAATCTACTATCCCATACTTAATAGGACTGGGAAAGGCAGTAGTGTTTTTTAAAATTACTTAATAATTCAGTAAGAATCTAATACAACCTTGACTCCTGCCTTCTCTCACACCCCACATCCAGTCTGTCAGGAAATCCTGTTGATTGTCTTCAACATGTGCTGAAGATCCCCACCCAGCAACTCCCTGGCCTCCTCCCCTACTTCTCTCCTCTGACCATCTCTCACCACCACGACCCTGGTCAGGACCACTATCATCTCCCGCCTGGATGTTGCCACAGCTTGGCCCCCATGCTTCTACCCAAATCTTCCCACAGTCTTTCTCAATGCAGCCGCCAGAGAATGCTTTTAAATCGGCAGACAGATCATGTCGCCTCCCTGCTCAGAACCCTCCTGAATTTCCCATCTAGCCCAGCAATAACCTCCCAGGGCTTACACAGTCTGTACTGATCCCTGCCCAGCAAATCTCTGGCCTGCTGCCCTAATTTTCTCCCTCTCACCTTCTGCTCCACTAGCCTCCTTCCAGAGCCTCAGACACACCTCAGACACCTTATTCTGTTGTTTCTGCCTACAATGTTCTTCCCACAGCACCTTGGCCAACTCCTTCCCCTCCTTCAAGTCTTTGCTCAATTTTTACTTAGGAGGCCACCCCTGACTATTCTATTTAACATTGCCATCTGTCCCCTTGTCCACCATGCTCATTTATTCTTTTTTTTTTTTTTTTTTTTGTGGAGACAAGATCTCACTCTGCCACCAAGGCTGGAGCACAGTGGTGCAATCACAGCTCACTGCAACCTCCAATTCCCAGGCTCAAGCAATCCTCCCACCTCAGCCTCCCTAGTAGCTGGAACTACAGGTGCATGTCATCATGCCTGGCTGATTTCTTTTATTATTTTATTTTATTTTATCTTATTTTAAGATGGAGTTTCACTCTTCTCACCCAGGCTGGAGTGCAATGGTGCGATCCTGGCTCACTACAACCTCCACCTCCCATTTTCAAGGGTGTCTACTGCCTCAGCCTTCCCAGTAACTGGGATTACAGGCGCGTGCCACCATACCCGGCTAACTTTTGTATTTTCAGTAGATATGGGGTTTTGCCATGTTGGCCAGGCTGTTCTCGAACTCCTGACCTCAGGTGATCTGCCTGCCTCAGCCTCCCAAAGTGCTGAAATTACAGGCGCAAGCCACCGCGCCCAGCCATTTTTTAAATTTTCTGTAGAGACGGGGTCTCACTATGTTGCTCAGGCTAGTCTTGAACTCCTGGCCTCAAGTGATCCTCCTGCCTGGATTCCTAAAGTGCTGGGATTACCAGCATGAGCCACCATGCCTGGCTTTATGTTCATTTCTTCTTGTGGCTGCAACGAACTTTCCTACATTTAGTGGCTAAAAACACCACAAATAAACCATCTTACAATTCTGGGGGCCTTGAAGCCCCAACTAGGTCTATTAAAGCTAAAGTCAAGGTGTCAGCAGGGCTGCATTCCTTTTGAAGGCTCTAACATATTCTCTTGGCTTTTCCAGCTTCTAGAAGCCACCCCCATTCCTTGGATCACGGCCCCTTACTCCATCTTCAAAGCTAGAAGTGAAGCATCTTCAAATCTCCCTCTCTGACCTCGGCTTCCATCACTACATCTCCTGCTCCAGTTCTGACTCTCCTACCCTCTTTCTTTTATAAAGATCCTTGTGATTCACCTGAGGTCAAGAGTTCGAGACCAGCCTGAACAACAGGGAGCAACCCGTCTCTACTAAAAATACAAAAATTAGCCGGGCATAGTGGTGCATGCCTGTATTCCCAGCTACTCTGGAGGCTGAGGCAGGAGAACTGCTTGAACCCAGGAGACAGAGGTTGCGGTGAGCCGAGATCGCGCCATTGCACTCCAGCCTGGGCAATAAGAGCAAAACTCCGTCTCAAAAAAAAACCAAAGAAAAAAAAAAAACCAAAAAAAAAAAAAAAAATCCTTGTAATTGCCAGGCATGGTGGCTTCCACCCAAAATCCCAACACTTTGGGAGGTCAAAGCAGGAGGAACACTTGAGGCCCAGAGTTTGAAACTAGCTGGGACAACATAGTGAGACCCCACCTCTACAAAAAAATAAAAATAAATATTAGCCAGACATGGTGGTGTGTGCCTGTAGTCCCAGCTACTTGAGAGGCTGAGGTGAGATGATCGCTTTAGCCCAGGAGTTTGAGATCAGCCTGGGCAACATAACTAAATTTCTTCTCTACAAAAATGAGCTGGGCATGGGTGACATGCATGTGTAGTCCCAGCTACTTGAGAAGCTGAGGTGGGAGGATCGCTTGAGCTCAGGAGGTCAAAGCTATAGTGAGCTATGATCACATCACTGCACTCCAGCCTGGATGACACGGGGAGATTTTGTCTCAAAAAAAGAAAAGAAAAATATATTTGGTCTCTGTCCCTGGTTCCTGGCACAGAGCTTCTAAAGCTCTTATAAAGACCTCAGTCTTAGAGGTGACAGGAGCATCTTTTAATATTTGGTCTTTGTCCCAGGTTTCTAACACAAGAGCCTTTAAGACCTTTGGTATCTCCAGCATGATAAGAATGCATTTGGGGGTACTGTTGAGAGATTAGTGGCTGCAAGCTCCTAGATTTCTTCAGGAAGAGGGCTGATTGCCAGAAAAAGCAACCACATGATTAGAGGCTTGGAACTTTCAGCCTCACCCGCTTAACTCCAGGAGGCAAGACAGGCTGGACACTGACTTAATCAACAGTGGCCAAGGATTTTATCAATCGTGCTTGCATAATAAAGCCTCCATAAACACCCTGAACAACAGGGATTGCAGAGCTTCTGGGTTGCTGAACACAGGAGATTCTGGGAGGGTAGCATGTTCAACAAAGTTCATGGGAGCTCTGCACCTCTCCCCACTTACCCTGCCCCGGGCTTTTTTTTTTTTTTTTTTTGAGAAAGTGTCTGGCTCTTTTATCCAGGCTAGAATGCAATGGCACAATCTTACCTCACTACAACCTAAGCCTCCCCAGTCCCCAGATCAAAACATCCTCCCACCTCAGCTTCCCTAGTAACTGGAACCATAGGCGCATGCCACCGCGCTCAGTTATTTATTTATTTATTTAGACGGAGTCTAGTTCTGTAGTAACTGGAACCACAGGTGCACATCACCGCACTCGGTTAATTTATTTATTTATTGAGACAGAGTCTAGTTCTGTCACCCAGGCTAAAGTGCAGTGGTGTGATCTCAGCTAACTGCAACCTCCACCTCCTAGGTTCAAGCGATTCTCCTGCTTCAGCTTCCTGAGAAGCTAGGATTATAGGTGCGTGCCACCACGCCTGGCTAATTTTTGCATTTTTATTAGAGACGGGGTTTCACCATGTTGGCCAGACCAGTCCCGAACTCCTGACCTCGTGATTTGCCCACCTTGGCCTCCCAAAGTGCTGGGATTACAGGCTTGAGCCACCGTGACTAGCTTTTTAAAAATTTTTTAGAGACAGGGTTTCACCATGTTGCCCAGGCTGGTCTCAAACTCCTAAGTTTAAGCAATCCTCCCACCTCGGCCTCCCAAAGTGCTGGGATTACAGTGTGAGCCACTGCATCTGGCATGTACATCTCTTTCATTAGCTGGATAATGTATCTACGATGTATCCTTTATGAGGATGTATCCTTTATACCGCTGGATCTGCAATGTATCCTTTACAAGGAACCAGTAATAGGAAATGAACTGGCCCGATGTGGTGGCTCACATCTGTAATCCCAGCGCTTCAAAGAGGCTCAGGTGGGAGGATTGCTTGGGCCCAGGAATTTGTGGCCAACCTGTGCAACATAACAAGACCCTATCTCTACAAAAAATACATTGGCCAGAAATAGTGGTGCAAGCGTGTAGTCTCAGCTACTACGGAGGCTGAGGTGGTCAGGACCACCTGATCCCAGGCAGTCGAGGCTGCAGTGAGCTGTGACTACACCACTGCACACCAGCCTGGGCAACAAAATGAGACCCTGTCTCTCAGAAAAAAAGGAAACAAACTGTTTTTCTGAGTTCTGTAAGCTGTTCTAGCAAATGATTAAACCCCAAGAATGGGGTCATGGGAACCCCTGATTTGTAACAGGTTGGTCAGAAGTACAGGTGACAACCTTGGACTTGCCATTGGCATGTGAAGCGAGGGTGGTGTCGTGGGACTGAGCCCGTAACCTGTGGGGTCTACGACAACTCCAAGAAGTGTCAGAATAAAATTGTGGGATACTCAGTTAATATCCAGAGCACTGGAGAACTTGGTGTAGAAATTCCACACACACATTCAGTCAGAAGTGTGTGAGCAGAGACAAACACGGGCTTTTCTTTCACCTGTCTACCTGCTTAACCGCATAGGAGAGGCAACACGTGGTGCTCATGAACAAAGCAAACATTAAAGTCAGACCAGACCCGACATTTGACTCACTCTTAATATCCAGGTGAGCTTAGGCAAATCACTCATCATTCCGAAGTCTTCATCACTTCATTCACAAAATGGGGATAACTGTGGCACCTACCTGTGATTTTGTGAGAATTAATGAAATATTATGCTTGATGTTATTGTGATCATTATACCTATTCCAAACTATTTGACAAGGACAGTGATAGATGATAACATCAAAAGATTAGAAACTGTAATGAGGTCTCTTGGGCAAAATTCCATACAAGCAAATTACTATCTCTCCAAAGCATTCCTGCCTGCCACAATTAATTCACCATTCCCTGAATAAAATGTGCCATCTTTATTGTCCAGGTCTTTACAGTGCTGGTTTCCCTGCTTGAGCAGCTCACTCCATCCCAGCCCATTCCCCATCCCTCCACCTCCCCCTTCTCTGCCCACTCTCAAACAATTCTTCCTCATCTTTCAGGACCCAGCTTCAATGTCACCTTAACTGGATGCTTCTCTCACCCTCTAGAAGTGTTTCTTATTGTATTTGATGCATGTGCTATTATTTGATCATTTTTGAGTCATAGTCCAAGTCTTTTTGGAACTGAATAACATGTTGCCCAATCAGTCTCTCTTCCTGGACTCTGAAGTCTTTCGTGGTAGATCCAGCTGGAAGTGACAAAAAGATATTCTTTAAAAAAAAAAAAAAGGGGATGACACAGACAGACACAAGTTCTTAAACGTTTTAAATGGTATGTGAAAAGCAAACAAAATTCAAAGGCTTATGGGGAACACTTAGGAAGGAAAGAATTACTGGGAACTTCATAAAGGGTTAATTTTTTTTTTTTTTTTTTTTTTTGAGACAGAGTCTTGCTCTGTTGCCCCGGCTGGAGTGCAGTGGTGCAATCTCAGCTCACTGCAAGCTCTGCCTCCTGGGTTCACACCATTCTCCTGCCTTAGCCTCCCGAGTAGCGGGGACTACAGGCACCTGCCACCACACTTGGCTAATTTTTTGTACTTTTAGTACAGATGGGGTTTCACCGTGTTAGCCAGGATGGTCTCAATCTCCTGATCTCATGATCTGCCTGCCTCGGCCTCCCAAAGTGCTGGGACTACAGGCGTGAGCCACCATGCCCAGTCTAATTTTTATTTTATTTTATCTTATTTTTTGAGACTGAGTCTCAATTCTGTTACCTATGCTGGAATGCAGTGGTGCAATCAGGGCTCACTGCAGCCTCAACCTCCTGGGCTCAAGTAATCTCCCCTAATTTTTATTTAAGAAACTCAGTCTTGGTTGAGCGTGGTGGCTTACGCCTGTAATCTCAACACTTTACCAGACTGAGAGGAGTGGATTACTCGAGCCCAGCAGTTTGAGATCAGCCTGGGCAACACATTAAGACCCTGTCTCTATGCAAAAAACAGAGTGAATTTGTGAAAGGCAATTTTTTCCACAGACTGGGGGTGGAGGGAATGACTTCAGGATGATTCGAGCGCATTACATATATTGTGCACTTTATTTCTATTATTATTGCACTGTAATATACAATGAAATAATTCTACAACTCATGATAATGTACAATCAGTGGGATCTCTGAACTTATTTTCCTGCAACTAGACTGTCCATCTGGGGCGATGGGAGAAACAGGCATTAGATTCTCATAAGGAGCGCACAACCTAGATCCCTTACATGCACACTTCACAACAGGGTTCGTGCTCCTATGAGAATCTAATGCTGCTGCTGATCTGACAAGACATGGCGCTCAGGTGGTCATGTGAGCGATGGGGACGGGCTATAAATACAGACGAAGTTTCCCCTCACTCGCCCGCTGCTCACCTCCGGCTCTGTGGCCCTGTGGATGGAGACCCCTGCTCGAGTGCATTCGAAAGTATCCATCCCATACCATTCTTCAGACTCATCTATACTGCTGCAGTGGTCAAGTGTAGCACCCCTTAGCTTGAATGGCATATGCCTCGGCTGGCATTTCATCACAATCAACAGTAAGTGGTAGCTTGAGTCATTATGAGGTCACTTCCTAGAAATCACCAGCATCCCACGTCCCATTGGCAAATAGCTCAGCTCTGCTCCTTGGATAATCAAACCTACGCCCAAATCCCATCTGTGTGGGTCCATCTCCTGGTACCCTTCCTAGCATCAATTCTGTATTTCTAGGAGTCCAATCAGGAGATATAAACCACTCAGAAGTTTAAACTAAAATGGGCACAGTGGCTCACACCTGTAATCCCAGCACTTTCGGAGGCCAAGGCGGGTGATCGCTTTGAGCTCAGGAGTTTGAGACCAGCCTGGGAAACATGGCGAAACACCATCTCTACAAAAAACAGAAAAATTAGCCAGGCGTGGTGGCACATATCTGTAATCCCAGCTACTCGGGAGGCTGAGGAAGGAGAATTGCTTGAGCCTGGGAAGTGGAGGTAGCCATGAGCAGAGATCGTGCCACTGCACTTTAGCCTAGGTGATCGAGTGAGACCCAGTACCAATAAAAAACAAAGTAAAAAATATATATATGTAAATTTAATATAAAAAGTATTAATTATAACAGAGGATAGGTGTAATGAGTGACACACTAGCACAAATGAAAGACAACTCTAGAGAATACAGAACTAGCAGAGGCCAGGCATGGTGGCTCATGCCTGTAATCCCAGCAATTTGGGAAGCCTAGGCAGGAGGATCACTTGAGGACAGGAGTTGGAGACCAGCCTGGGCAACAAGTGAGACCCTGTGTCTGCCAAAAAAAGAAAAAAATTAGCCAGGTGTAGTGGTGGTGCACACCTATAGTTCCAGCTACTTTGCAGTCTGGGGTGGGAAGATCCTTTGAGCCTGAGAAGTCTAGGCTGCAGTGAGTATGGGTGGATTTTGGTGTACACAGAAATGGGGGAGCTGGAACTAATCTCCCCCATATACCAAGAGACAAATTGTATCTGTTTTTACAATTATACTGTAGGATACATTATGTTCTATGACAATGGTAATTTTTAATGACAGTTTTTAATTGAGTGGAATTACCATAAAAATAATAAAAGTAGCAGCTAATATTTACTGAGCTGTTACTAGGTGCCCATAAATACCATAAATTTTTTAATTCCCCATAACTCTTCCTTATTCCACTTAACCACTTTATCTTAAATTACTCATGCTTGCTTCAGTAGCACATATACTATAGTTGGAACAATAGGGAGATTGGCATGGCCTCTGTGCAAGAACGACATGTAAGTTTGTGAATCATTCCATATTTTTGTTAAAAAGAGAAAAAAATTACATCCGGATTTTCACTGTGTGCATATGACCTTTTGTTTAGGTTGAATTATATCCAAAGATGGTATTTCCAGAAGTGAGATTACTGTGAGTCACAGGGCGTGTGCATTTTTATTACACTTGATGTAAATTGTCGAGCTTTCAGGCATGGTGGCTGTCTGCTTATAATTCCAGCACTTTGGGAGGCTGAGGTGTGAGGATTGCTTGAGCCCAGGAAGTTGTGGCTGCAGTGAGCCATAATTGCACCACTGCACTCCAGTCTGGGCAACAGAGTGAGATAGAAGGTTGACTTTTTAATATAATTTTTCTGTTCACTTGAAGATATGGCCAGGACTGTGCTATATGAAAATTCTTCATAAAATAATTATCTCATCCAATTAATGTTGGAATTGGGAACAGAAAATGTTTTGGTGACTATTTATTCCTTCACTTGCTGTTATAGAAACTATTGCCAGTGGGCACTTAACAACCAAAAGTGTCATCTCTGAGCTACTCACAATGAAAGGTGATGTCTGGTGTGTTGAGGTCCCCATGTCTGGGTTATGGGTGCTGAGTAGGACTTACTTGTCCATCCATTTTCTATATTCCAGCACTGGGAAACTTGGGTTTATCCATCTTGATAAGAGGTCATTTAAATTCCACCTGGCAAAAACCACAAATGGAAAAAAGGCCATGAAACTACAGGCTAGCCCTTGTTCTCAAAAGAATATTTAGCTTAGGTGGTTCTGTAAAAGAGGAATCACATTGTTGAAAACTCATCGCAGGTCAGGTGAGGTGGCTCACACCTATAATCCCAGCCCACTGGGAGACAAGGCAGGAGGATATCCCGTGAGGCCAGAAGTTCAAGACCAGCCTGGGCAACACAGTGAAACCTCATCTCTACAAAAAATTAGAAAATGAGCTGGGTGCTGGGGCACATTCCTATAGTCCCAGCTACTTTGGAGGCTGAAGTGGGAGGATCAAAGTGGAAGCTGCAGAAGTAGAAGCTGCAGTGAGCTCTGATCCCACTGCACTCCAGCCTGGGTGACAGAGAAAACACACACACACACACACACACACCCCTCATTTCAGTCTGCCCAGCCTTCACACACACACACACACACACCGCATCTCAGTCTGCCCAGCCTTGACTAGTGGAAAGGGTCTTCTGGTTACAGAAGAGGTATGCTCTTTTTTAGGACAGGGAGGGACCAGCAAGCTTGTTCACAGCCTTTCCCTCATCCTCTGCTTAGTTTTCCAAGAAACTTCAGGTGGAAAGCGAGTCCCTGGGGAAAAGACCTAACTCATCAGGTTACCAAAGGAGAAATATGCATCCTTTGTCAATTAATAAATGGAACACCTGCCTTAAAAACCAGGGAGTTCTGCTAGGGTGAATCACTCCCTACAACCCTGACCTATGCAGGGAATGTAAAAACCTGGAGTTTGGGGACCTATAATATTGAAGGCCACATTGCAGATGTGGAGACCTTACCAAAGTACAGCCTTTCCACAAAGCACTACCAAACACCAGCTGGCTGTCTCCATGGGACACCGCCGTATCTCTGGCTCTCATTTCCCCCGGAGATGCTCTATTCCACCTTCTCTTACATTTTGTATCCTGCACAGTTCCTGGCATAAGGACTTACAACATATCAGGCTGCTATGTTAATGGTGATCTACTGCAGATCCAACTTGAGATTCTGGCAGGGAGCTTTGTGTTTGAGAAATTAAAGGGGAGAGAATGGACCCAGCCTGCTGGAATATAAAAAAATTTAAAGAAAAAAATATTAAAATAAAATTTTCTCCTAAAGAGCACTCAAAAGCACAATGCTATATCTATTTATCTCTCTCTTGCTTTTTTTTTTTCTGAGATAGGGTCTCACTCTATCACTCAGACTGGAGTGCAGTGGCAAGATCACTGCTTATTGCAGCTTTCAACTCTTGGGCTCAAGCTATCTTCCCACTTCAGCCTCCTGAGTAGCTGAGATTACAGGCACATGCCACCATGCCTGGCTAATTTTTTAATTTTTTGTAGAGATGGGGTCTCACTATGTGGCCCAGACTGGTCTTGAACTCCTGGGTCAAACTAATCCTCCTGCCTTCGCCTCCCAAAGTGCTAGGATTATGGGCTTTAGCCACTGCGCCCAGTCTATCTTTCTATAACTTATAAATTAAATCTTCTTCCTTAAATCACCTTCTACCCACCCATCTGCAGGGACAGCAAACACAGGTCTCAGCAGGTCAGGCAATGAGGGAATGAGGCCAGAGTAATGTAGGAGACCTGGGGGAACTACAGCAAACTGCAAGGTATTCACTTTAATAGTTCTTCAACACTGTGATGGTCAAACCAAACACAGAAACAGGATGCCCAGTTCAGTTGCCAGCAGCCAATGCGGGATATTTGATCTACATGCTACAGGGCAAACTGCTTACGATAAATGACCTGGTCTCCACCAACCTGCTCTTCAAGTCCAGCCGCTCCTGCCCAACTCCCTACACTCTACTGACATGACCCACATTCACAGTACTCTCCTGAAACTTTGCTTGTTCACTCTTTTTTTATTTTCCCAACGAGTATTTCTTTTTTCTTTTTTTTTACTTTTTTTGAGACAGAGTCCCCTTCTGTCACACAGGCTGAAGTACAGCGGGATGATTATGGCTCACTGCAGCTTCGTTATGGCTCACTGCAGCTTCCATCACCTGGGCTCAAGTGATCCTCCCACCTTAGCCTCCCAAGTAGTTGGGACTTCAGCCATGTAACACCACACCCAGCTAAATTTATTATTTTTTCTTTTCTTTTTTTTTTTTTCAGACGGAGTCTTGCTCTGTCGCCCAGACTGGAGTGCAGTGGCATGATCTCGGCTCACTGCAACCTCTGCCTCCTGGGTTCAAGCAATTCTCTTTCCTCAGCCTCCCGAGTAGCTGGGATTACAGGTGCGTGCCACCATGCCCGACTAATTTTTATATTTTTAGTAGAGGCGGGGTTTTACCATGTTCGCTAGGCTGGTCTTGAACTCCTGATCTCAGGTGATCTGCCCACCTTGGCCTCCCAAAGTGCTGGGATTACAGGTGTGAGCCACCATGCCTGGCCAGTTTATTATTTTTTCTAGAGACAGGGTCTCACTATGTTGCCCAGGCTGGCCTTGAACTCCTGGGCACAAGCAATCCTCTGGCCCCCACCTCCCAAAGAGCTGGGATTACAGGCTTGCGCCAACACAACAGGCCCTAACAAACATTTCTTGAGCTCCTACTATATACCAGGCACTATAATAGGTGCCCAGGAAACAGCAGTGAACAAGGTATAAGAGCTTCTGCCCTTGGCCGGGCGTGGTGGCTCACACCTGTAATCCCAGCACTTTGGGAAGCCAAGGCAGGTGAATCACCTGAAGTCAGGAGTTCAAGACCAGCCTGACAAACATGGTGAAACCCTGTCTCTATTAAAAGTACAAAAATTAGCGGGGCATGGTTGTGCATGTCTGTAATCCCAGCTACAGCTACTCGGGAGGCTGAGGCAGGAGAATCGCTTGAACCCAGGAGGCGGAGGTTGCAATGAGCTGAGGTCGCGGCGCTGCACTCCAGCCTGGGCAATGAGAGCGAAACTCCGTATCAAAAAAAAAAAAAAGTTTCTGCCCTCGCAGAGCTTATAGGGTAGCAGGAAACTGATACAGTTTGAACGTCTGTCTCCTCCAAATCTCATATTGAAATTAGATCCCTAATATTGGAGGTGGTGTCTGGTGGGAGGCGTGTGGGTCATAGGGGCAGATCCCTTATGAATGGCTTGGTGCCCTCCCCAAGGTAATGAGTGAGTTCTCACTCTACTAGTTCATGTGAGAGCTGACTGTTTAAAGAGCCTGGCACCTCCTCCCCTGTCCCTTGCTCCTTCTTCTCAACAAGTGACATGCCGGCTCCTCCTTCACATTCTGCCATGAGAGGAAGCCTCCTGAGGTCCTCACCAGCACATGCTGGTACTACGCTTTTTTTTTTTTCTGAGACAGGGTCTCACTCTTGACACTCAGGCTAGAGAGCAGTGGTGTAATTATGGCTCACTGCAACCCTGACATCCTGGGCTAAAGAGGTCTTTTTACCTTAGCCTCCCAAGTAGCTGACACCACAGGCATGCATCAGTGCACCACCATACCTGGCTATTTTTTATTTTTATTTTTAGCAGAGACAAGAGCTTACCATGTTTCCCAGGCTGGTTTCAAACTTCTGGGCTCAAGCAACCCTCCTGCTTCAGCGTCCCAAAGTGCCGGCATTACAGGTGTGGGCCACTGCTCCCAGCCTGGCACCATGCTACTTATATAAACTGCAGAACTGTGAGCCAAATAAACTGTTTTTCTTTATAAACTATCCAGCCCGAGATGTTTCCTTATAGCAATGCAAAATGGATTAATCTAGGAATCACAGGCCAACACTTACCAGACTGTGATGAGCACATGACAGAAGTACAGAGTGGGACTGAAACGTTCTCCAGGGGCTTCTTGTTGCATCATAGAGAGTGGGGCGAGACATCTTGGCTGAGGCTAAAAATGAGCAAAGAGGAGAGTGAAAGAGTGATGATGGAGGTAGGGAGAAGGTTTCCTGAAGGACCAGTAAAGTCCCCCAAGGAAACTAACATTCCTTGTGGCTGGAGGGTAGGGATTTGGGGAGGGTGGTGCAGGATAAAGCTGGGAAGGTGAGCGGAGACCAGCTCTTACCAGGCCCTGTGGCCAAATTAGTTTGGACTTCATCTTAAAGGCAATGGGCAATCACCAGCAGGTTTTAATCAAGAACTATTTTGACCCAAATTTGCCTTTTAGGAGAATTCCTCTGGCATCAGTGAACAGGCCCAAGTGAGCAAGCCTAATAGGAAGACAATTGGAGGCCCTCACAATAAACCAGTGTAAAAGAGAATAGGGCCGGGCATGGTGGCTCCTGCCTGTAACCTCAAAACTTTAGAAGTCCGAGGTGGGTGGATGGCTTGAGCCCAGGAGTTCGAGACCAGCCAGAGCAATGTGATGAAACCACATCTCTACAAAACACAAAAATTCGCTGGGCATGGTGGCTCATACCTGTGGTCCCAGCTACCCCAGAGGCTGAGGCGGAAGGATAGCTTGAGCCTGAGAAGTTGAGACTACAGCGAGCCAAGATCAAACCACTGTGCTCCAGCCTGGGCAACACAGGGAGACTGCCTCAAAAAAAAAAAAAAAAAGAAAAAAAGAAAAAGATCCCATTCTTCATTTATTAGTGCCCTAATATTCTCATGAGAACCTTGGTGACACAGTGAATTCAACTGTCATTGTAATTCAGCAACCAACACATTTAAGTTTGTGTTTGATTTCCAATAATATCAGCCCTGTGGATACAAGAAATAAGGAATTATGTTTGGGCTATCATGGAAGCTCTCTGGATCTTAGACCATGACTTATGCTGAGAGGTAAAGACTTGAGCTTTTTGTTTTTCTCTCTGTAAGTGCTCAAGTGCAGCGGTCCCCAATTTTTGGGGGACCAGGGACCGGTTTTGTGGAAGACAGTTTTTCCATAGACTGGGGGCAGCGAAGGTCAGTTTTGGGATATATCAAGCATATTACGTTTATTGTGCACTTTATTTCTATTATTATTACATTGTAGCATATAACGAAATAATTATATAGCTCACCATAATGTAGAATGAGTGGGAGTCTTGACCTTTTTTTCCTGCAACTAGATGGTCCCATCTGGGGGTGATGGGAGAAAGTGACAGATCATCAGGCATTAGATTCTCCTAAGGACAGAGCAAGATAGATCCCTTGCATGCACAGTTCACAATAGGGTTCGTGCTCACATGAGAATCTAATGTTGCCGCTGATCTGACAGGAGGCAGAGATCAGGTGGTAATGTGGAGAGTGGCTGTAAATACAGATGAAGCTTCACTTGCCCACCCTCTACTCACCTCCTGCCGTATGGCCCAGTAGAGGCCTGTGACGCAGGGATTAGCGCCCCCTGCTCAAGTGCATCCAAAAGGATCTTCCCACACCAGTCTTCGTAGTGGTCAAGCGCAGCAGCCACTTAGCTCCCACGGCATGTGCCTCAGCTGGCATTTCATCATAATCAACAGAAAGTGGTAGCTTGAGTCATTGTGAGGTCCTGGAAATCAACAGCATCCCATGTCCCACTGGCAAGGAGCTCAGCACTGCCCCCTGGATAACCAAACCTATGCCCAAATCCCAGTTGTCTGGGTCTATCTCCCGTGACCCTTCCTAGCATCAATTCTGTATTTGTCAGAGTCCAAACAGGAGACATAAACCACTCAAAAGTTTAAAGTGTTCAATTTAAAATAAAAAATTATTAATTATAACAGGGCAACAGCATAAGGAGAGATTGGCTACCAAAAAGTAAAGAGAATGCTAGAGAATACAGCACTAGCAGAGGCCAGGCATGGTGGCACATGTTTATAATTTCAGCAATTTGGGAAGCCAAGGCAGGAAGATTCCTTGAGGCCAGAAGTTTGAGACCAGCCTGGGAAACACAGTGAGACCCTGTCTCTACCCAAACAACCAAACTAACAACAAAAAAAAACCTGGGTGTGGTGGCACACACCTATAGTCCTAGGTACTTAGGAGACTGAGGTGGGAGGATTGCTCGAGCCTGGGCGGTCAAGGCTGCAGTGAACCATGATTTCGCCACTGCACTTTAGCTTGGGCAACACAGGAAGACCCTGTCTCCAAAAAAAAGAGTATAGGACCAGCTGATATAACAAGCAGTAACTGTCCCTACTGTCCCAATGCTGAGATACCGTGATCAAGGAAAAGACTTCCCACTAGGGCTGAGATCCAGCCCCCCCTTGGAGAGGGCAGTCACTGGTAATTCAATAGCAGAATTGCTGTATTACCACATGGTCGAACATGCTAGCAATCTGCCCTCTGGAATCTGCTGAAAATTCACCCTCTGGGGTGCTAGATTAAGCTATTAATGAACAGTTGTCTCACTACAAACCCACCCAGGCAGGTGCAGAGAAACTGCTGGTCACTGGGTGCTGCTGAGCACCGTGCAGGGCAGCAGCCCGGTGCTGGAGAAGCTCAGTGCCTGTGGAGATTCACACACCACAACCAGAAAGAAAAGCCTCTTACAAGGTCCCTCTAGTACTACGTACTGACAACATTTAATCATGTACCAGCTGACAGAGGAAGCATTTAAGGAACCCACCTCTATGTTTGCAGATCAGACAGTGAAGGGTGAATTTGGAACTGATGGGCAGTCAGTGGATGGATAGCTGGTACATGACATATTTCCCTCTACCAAGAAAGAAAGGGAAGAGAGAAAAGAGAGAGAGGACCGGGCATGGTGGTTCCCACCTATAATCCCAGCAGTGTGGGAGGTCAAGGCAGGTGGATCACTTGGGTCCAGGAGTTAGAAACCAGCCTGGGAGACATAGTGAAACCCTGTCTCTACTAAAAATAAAAGAAATTAGCTGAGTGTGGTGGACTTTGACTGTAGTCCCAACTTCTCAAGAGGCTGAAATAAAAGGATCACGAGTGTCTGGGGGTTCGAGGCTGCAGTGAGCCATGTTCACACCACTGCACTCCTGCCTAAGTGACACAGAGAGATCATGTCTCAAAAAAAGAAATGTTGGTGAAAATGTGGAGACATTGGAACCCACATACATTACTGGTGGGAACACAAAATGGTTTAACTACTTTGTTTGGGTGTTTCTTTTCTTGTCATTTTATTTATTTATATTTTTACTTTTTTTGTGTGACAGAGTCTCACTCTTTTGTCCTGGCTGGAATGCAGTGGTGTGATCCTGACTCACTGCAATCTCCACTTCCTGGGTTCAAAAAATTCTCCTTGCCTCAACCTCCCGAGTAGCTGGGATTACAGGTATCTGCCACCATGCCCAGCCAGGCTGGTTTTGAACTCCTGACCTCAAGTTATCCACCCGCCTCGGCTTTTCAAAGTGCTGGGACTACAGACGTGAGCCACCGCACCTGTCTTCTTGTCATTTTAATTTGATTTTTCAAAAACCGAGACAGGATCTTGCTATCTTGCCCAAGCTGGTCTTTCTTTACTCGTAGGCTCAAGTGATCCTCCCACCTCAGCCTCTCATGTAGCTGGGATTACAAGTGTGAGTCACTGCACCTGACTGGTGTAACCACTTTGGAAAACAGTTTCTCAAAAGGCTAAATGTACAGTATCATAGAATGCAACAATTTCTCTCCTAGGTATATATCCCAGAGAAATAAAAATGTATGTCCACACAAAAACTTGTACATGAATCTTCATAGCAGCATTATTCATAATAGCCAATACATGGAAACAATCCAAATGTTCATCAACTGAAGAATAAACAAAATATGGTGTGTTTCTACCATGGAATATTACTAAGCCAAAGAAGGAACGAAATACTGACACATGCTATGACAGGAAGGAACTCTGAAAACACTGTGCTAAGACGGAAAAAAAAGCCAGCCACAAACGATCACATATTGCACAATCCTATTTATATAGAAGGTCCAGATTAGGCAAATCTATAGTGACAGAAAATAGATCAGTGGTTGCCTATTGGGAACACAGAAGCATGTGGGGGAGTAAGCTAGTGGCTTACTCCCTGCCACGTTCTTAGCTAGTGGCTAAGAACAGTGGATTTCTCTATAGGGTAATGAAAGCTTCTAAAATGGATTGTGGTGATAGATCACAGCTCCATGAATATTCTAAAAACCAATGAATTGCGTACTTTGATAAATAAATTGCATGGTATGTGAACTACATTTCAATAAAGTTGTTATTTTAAAAAAAGAAAATAGCAGGCTGGACACAGGTGGCCCATGGCTGCCTATAATCCCAGCACTTTGGGAGGCTGAGACAGGAGGATCACTTGAGGACAGGAGTTTGAGATCATCCTGGGCAGCATAGCACAATCCCATCTCTACAACAAAAAAAATAAAAAACTTAGCTTTGCATGGTGGTGTACGTCTGTAGTCCAAGCTACTTGGGAGGCTGAGGCGGGAGTATTGCTTGAGCCCAGGAGTTTGAAGCCACAGCGAGCCATGATCACACCACTGCATTGCAGCCTGAGTGACAGAGCAAGATCCTGTCTCTAAAAAGGAAAGAAATACAAGTTTTTATCACTTTGTGAGAGTAATCAAGTTTGTAGAGAAACAGATAAGAACAAGAGCAATGAATGGTGAGAGTGAGAGGCTGGTTAGGCTCATTGCTAGCTAAGGGACTTCTGAAAAATTCATTAGTAAAATCACAGCTCTGGGGGTCAGTCAGGCAGTCAAATGATGAATGTTAAATCCATTACAAATGCCCATCGTCTTTCTTTACATCCCTTCTAATGAAAAATTCCTAAGTACCTAAATAGCAAGTGTTCTCAAATGATAGCAGCTGTTTATTAAAGAAATAACATCTCAAATTTTAAAAACCATAAGTCAAATATTATTTTCTTCCTCCCATTTTACAGGTGTGCAACCTAAACAACAGAGAACTTAATTTTTCTAAGTGGCAGAGCACAGATTTAATTAAATCCTATCACTTTGGCCTCAGAGTTTGTGCTTTATTTTACTTTATTATTTTAAAAGTCATCGTTTTTAAAACCAAGAGACTTATGCAAAATTCTGCTAGGATTCAAAACAAGCCTCTTACTTTTTCTGACCATGGGTGCAGGCAGGGCTCATGCTGCATTTTCTTTACTTGTAATTGGATGGAGACATGATGGATAAAGACACGATGACCGGAGTTCTCTTGGTCATTGTGCACCAGAAAGGAGAGTGAAGAGAGGCACAGGGAAGCCAGTCTTACCATGTTTGAGCAACTGAACCAATGTCAGCCTCAGCCTACCTGCACAATTACATTTTTGTGAGAAAAACAGGCATCTCCCTATTTTGATAATCACAGCTAGCTACAGTAACAAACAATCCTAAAGTTATTCTTGGTAACATTATTCCTACAGCCTCCATCCTTTTAACTCATTATATTAGCTGTTCATTTCTCCGTTTTTCCTGACATCTAATTGATAACCAAAAGCTTATGTTATTAAATAAGTTTTGGGTTATAACAGGATCAATGAATGAAGAGTTCAAAGATACCAAAAAAAAGTTCACAGAAGTACCTGCCAAATGTGCCAACTGACTACTATGAACTAATTTACTTTTGAGAAACATGCTATTTCTTATATGCTACTGACAGTGCCTGTAAAAATGGTGCACATTAACTGGCTGTTTTATTTTCTCCCCAATCTTAATATCTAATATCCATAGACTGAGATTAGGGCACCAACGTACACAATGTAACTTCATACCAGAGTTAGAAGGGGACACGAAGTGTAGAAATCATAATCTTATCCATAAAGTTCCTGTCACCTTGGAATTAACCTCCCCTTTACATAGTCTCATTGTTCATCCTGTTCAAATCTTTATAGGTTCAGGCTCAGGTCTCTGTGGTCGACAGTGTGTCTTTTTACTAAAAGGAACACCTCATGCACTTTACAAGGAGCTCCTTCAGGAAAGGATGGCACCTCGTGTAGAGGAGAGATCTCTGATCCTCTAATCTTTTCCAAAAGGAGAAAAGTAAAGGTTTGAATGGATTTTTAGTTCTCGGCATTTTTGAACAGAAATAATCAGGTATTAAGTTGCTCAAAGATGCCCACAAGCTTTCATAGGAGAAACATCTAATTCATAACCAAGAGTTTATGTTATTAAGTAAGCTTTCCTTTAACAGGATGAATGAATGAAGAGTTTAAATACTCACTCTAATCCCCATTTAGTCATCTGGTATACTCTCTGTGAGGTATACTCTCATTCATTTGGCATACTCTGTGAGATATACTCTTAGTCATCTGGTATCCTCTCTCTGAGTATGCCAGATGATTAAATGGAAATTACTGCACCATTAACACCAGTACTGCAAACCCTTATTTAAAAAATCGACACCTAGGACATAAAAAAATGATCCTAGGCTGGGCGCAGCGGCTCACGCCTGTAATCCTAGCACTTTGGGAGGCCAAGGTGGGCAGACTGCCTGAGCTCAGGAGTTTGAGACCAGCTTGGACAACATGGTGAAACCCCATCTCTACTAAAATACAAAAAATTAGCCGGATGTGGCGGTGTGTGCCTGTAGTCCCAGCTACTCGGAAGGCTGAGGCAGGAGAATTGGTTGAACCTGGGATGCTGAGGCTGCAGTGAGCAGAGATCATGCCACTGCACTCCAGCCCGGGTGACAGAGTGAGACTTCCATCTCCAAATAAAAAAGAATGATCCTAACGCAGTTATTTCCTTTTGCATTTATGAGGAGATGGAAGAAATACCCATATTTGATGGTTGGTTGGGAACTGTCTTTGGTATCGTATCAAGTATTTTAATACTGTGAACATGAAAAGATGAGAACCCTGCAGACCCCGTGGGCATGGAGAGAAGGAAGTACATTAGAGGGTGCTGTAGGAAATACTTTCATTCCAGGCACTGCTTTTTAAACCACCCAACTCTTTCCTTAAAAGAACAGAAAAAACAAGACAAAAGATGAAACATTCCATGTGACCCTCTGCACCCTTATTTGTTGCAATAAAGGAAAAGCATTTTAGGGATTTTCTTGAGTGCGGTTTATGATGTGATCCATGTTATTTATTTCCTGTTAATAATTTTCAAAATTTCAATTAAAGACATTCAGAAATTTAGATTTATCACAGGCAGCCATTCACAGGTGAAACTAGTTTGGTTACCTTCATCTGTATAAACATGTAGCTAGTGAACTGACATAACTATTAAACTAGAGAATCAACAGAAACATGCCAAAGACTGGCCCTTACCTTCCACAGTGACCTCAATTTCAGGAACCTTTTCATTACTCTCAGGGCTTCATGGTCTTTTTAGAAACTGCAAAGCTGTAAAATAAAGCACAGAATTACTTTAGTATATTGTAGAAAAAAATACAGAAGGAGATGCTTTATAAGAGCAGAGTATTAAAATTCATTCAGTTTGGCTCTTTTCAAAGACACCTGCAGAATTAAACTTGTAGTGTAATCCTCCACAGGGGACTCAACAAAGCCATGGAAACATGAATGAAGTGGGATTCCAGATGTGACACTTCCAACAAAATTTTTTTTTAAAGAAAAAGAGGTCCATTAAATAAAATACGTTAAAAAGCCAAGAAATTAACTGCAAGTCCCACAAAGAGAGTGGCCAATGATTCTGTGTGATTTAAGGAATGCTGATAAAGAATGTCTCAATGCAGTGAAATATAATACGAAATACAGTTAATCTCTTACCTTCAGTGTTTATTTTATTAGCCACTCCAGGAGGCAAGTAGGAAATAACTAGTTCAGGTCTAGAAAGAAAACCAAGAAATGTTACAGTAGCCAGTACAATGGTGGCCTCACAGCTAGTAAAACGGTTGTGATACGACCAGGGTTTTTTCCTAAAGGTGTTCACAGAGTCATCCTGTAATGTCACATTAATTCCTATCATTGTGGATGAAAACCCTGACTTTTCCTTCCCATGACTGGCAAGCAATTGTATGAAGAGTAAATTACTTCTTTCATGAAAAAGAAAAATAACACTAGTGTACTTTCTTCAGCCACTAAAATTCTGCAGAAATGCAGATATAATTTTAAAAAAACTCAATCATCGGGCCGGGCATGGTGGCTCATACCTGCAGTTCCCATACTTTGGGAGGCTGAGGTGGGTGGGTCACCTGAGGTCAGGAGTTTGAGACCAGCCTGACCAACTTGGTGAAACACCATCTCTATGAAAAATACAAAAATTAGCCGGACATGGTGGTGCATGCCTGTAATCCCAGCTACTTGGGGGGCTGAGGCAGGAGAATCACTTGAACCTGGGAGGCGGAGATTGAAGTGAGTCGAGGTCGCGCCATTGCACTGCAGCCTGGGCAACAAGAGTGAAACTCTGACTCATAAAAAGGAAAAGAAACTCAATCATCAATATTTACTTGCTAATAAGATTGACCCAGGAATAATAGAGCAGATAAAACCCAGCAGATTAAATTTCATTCAAGTACTTAGGCATAGTGCAAGCCACCACAGTGTGTCTGAACATCGTGGAGGCAGGCAGTGGTCACTATTCTTGCACTGATGAAGATAACTGAGTATGGGATGGAGAATGGCAGGGGCAATGGAGAGTGCCAGGACTGCAGCTCAGAGCCAGGCTTTTCCATCAAGGACTTACAGACACGCCTGTCACCTCTAGCTAGAAAAACATTTTAGTAGAAATGTCATTTTATTGTTTTAATTCCAGAAATGACTACAGTGGTAAATATAACTTACTTTTTTGTTGTTGTTGTTGTTGTTGTTGAGGCAGAGTCTCGCTGTCACCCAGGCTGGAGTGCAGTGTTGTGATCTCGGCTCACTGCAGCCTCTGCCTCCCAGGTTCCAGCGATTCTCCTGCTTCAGCCTCCCAAGTAGCTGGGATCACAGGTGCCCGCCACCATGCCAGGCTAATTCTTTGTATTTTTAGTGGATACGGGGTTTTGCCATGTTTGCCAGGCTGGTCTCGAACTCCGGAACTCAGGTGATCTGCCCGCCTCAGCCTCACAAAGTGCTGGGATTACAGACGTGAGCCACTACGCCTGGCCTAAAACTTACTTTTCACTAACAAACTTGATTTTATTACTCCCACGGACGATCCTTTCAAGTCATGGAATTCCAAACCAGGAGGGCTTCAAAAGGGAATCCTGTCTGGCAAACCTTCTACATACAGGAACTCGGGGTTTGATTCAAACACAGGATATGGTTCTTTTACTGCCTCAATGAGTCCAAGAACTTAAGCTGAAAGTGCAAGAGAACATAATTTGTGGAAAATAAAATTTGACACAGACATTCTTTTATTTGTATCTGCATTCTCAAGTACATTATGGACAAGTTCCCTACAATCAAGCAATATTCACTTCACATTGAAGGCGTTTTGCTTAGGATATTGGCCAAATCTGAAGAACAAGCTTTAAAAATAAGTACTTTTGGGAGGAACATTTTAACCTTTTCACTCAAAAGGAGAGTTACGTTATTAGCCAAAATGACGTCCAGAGTAGCTGGGACTACAGGCGCCCGCCACCATGCCCAGCTAATTTTTTGTATTTTTAGTAGAGACGGGGCTTCACCGTGTTAGCCAGGATGGTCTCAACCTCCTGACCTCGTGATCCGCCCGCCTCAACCTCCCAAAGTGCTGGGATTACAAGAATGAGCCACTGCGCCCCACCCACATTTTAGAAAACGAATTCTAAGGCACAGAGAGTTCACTTACCTTTCCAAAGATGACACAGCCAATTAGACAGCAGACCAGGTGGCCTGATCCCAGGACTTTTGCCCTTGATCTCTACACTACCATGTTGCGCACAGCAGTAAATATTTCATACAGCTTTATCCAGATTTTTCCTGTTGGTTGTGGTAAACCACGTTTTGTTGTTCTGAGACAAGGTCTTGCTCTGTTGCCCAGGTTGCTGGTGTGCAGTGATACAAACGTGGCTCACTGCAGCCTCAACCTCCTGGGCTCAGGCAATCCATTTCAGCTTCCCAAAGTGCTGGGATTACAGGAGTGAGCCATCATGCCTGGCCTCACACTGTATTTTAATGCTTTTTTTGAAAATGGAAACTTTTACCAATGACTCACTTCATTCAAACTAATGATAAGGAAATGATGCTATTCTCTTTTGTTTTGTTTTTGCATTTTTTTTTCTTTTTTGAGACAGGATCTTGCTCTGTTGCCCAGGCTGGAGTAGGTAGTGCAATCATGGTAGCCTCGACCTCCCAGACTCAAGCAATCCTGCTCCCAGCTTCCCAAGTAGCTGAGACTACAGGTGCATGCTACCACGTTTGGCTAATTTTTGTTGTAGAGACAGAGTTTCACCATGTTGCCCAGGCTGGTGTCAAACTCCTGGGCTCAGCTATCCTCTCCCCACAGCCTCCCAAAGTGTTGGGATTACAGGCATGAGCCACTGTACCTGGTTGATGCTGTTCTTTTTTAATGCATTTTTCCTTTTTTTTTTTTTTTTGAGATGGAGTCTTACTCTTTCTCCCAGGCTGGAGAGCAGTGGTGCAATCTCGGCTCACTGCAGCCTGGTCTTGAACTCCTGACCTCAGATGATCCACCTGCCTCGGCTGCACACAGTGATTTTGCTCATTTTAGATACTACAACTTTTTAATTAAAAAAAAAAAAATTTCTTTTTTTTGAGCTGCAGTGCAGTGGCGTTATCTCAGCTCACTGCAACCTCTGCCTCCCGGGTTCAAGCGATTCTCCTGCCTCAGCCTCTTCAGTAGCTGGGACTACAGGCGCATGCCACCATGCCCAGCTAATTTTTGTTATTTTTAGTAGAGACAGGGTTTCACCATGTTGGCCAGGATGGTCTCGATCTCTTGACCTCATGATCCACCTGCCTCAGCCTCCCAAAGTGCTGGATTACAAGCATGAGCCACTGAGCCTTGCCAAAAAAAAATTTTGAGACAAAGTCTAACTCCGTCATGCAGGCTGGAGTACAGTGGCAGAGTCACAGCTCACCGCAGCCTCGACTTCCTGGACTCAGGTGATTCTCCCACCACAGTCTCCTAAGTATCTGGGACTACAGGTGCATGCCACCACACCTGGCTAATTTTTTTGTATTTTGTAGAGAAGGAATTTTGCCACGTTGCCCAGGCTGGTCTCAAACTCCTGGGCTCAAGCGATCTTTCAGCCTCACCCTTCCCAAAGTGCTGGAATTACAGGCATGAGCCACTGCTCCTGACCTTTTTAATTCAATTTAAATTATAAATGTGATCACCATAGAAAATATGTGTATTATTTATCTGCTGCTATATAACAAATTACTCGAAACCTAGTGGCTTAAAATAAATACTTAGGGCCAGGCACAGTGGCTCATGCCTGCAGTCCCACCATTTTGGGAGGCCGAGGTGGGCGATCGCTTGAGTCCAGCAGTTTAAGACCAGCCTGGGCAGCATAGTGAGACTCCATCTCTACAGAAAATGCAAAAATTAGCCAGGCGTGGTGGTGCAAACCTGTGGTCCCAGCTACTCAGGAGGCTGATGCAGGAGAATCGCTTGAGTCCATGAGGGAGAGGTTGCAGTGAGCCAAGATCACACCACCGCACTACAGCCTGGGTAACAGAGTGAGACTCTGTCTCAAAAATAAATAAATAAATAAATAGATAAATAAAATACTTAGGATCTCCATTTCTGTGGGTCAGGAATTCAGGAGTGGCATAGCTGGGTCATTTGGGCTCAGGGTGTCTGATGACATTACACTCAAGCTGTCCACTGAGACTGCAGTCACCTAAAGCCTGTTTCCAAGATGGCTCACTCATGTGACTGCTGACAGGAGGCCTCAGTTCCTGTCCTATGAGCCTCTCTACAGGCTGCTTAGGTGTCATGGTGTGACAGCTGGCTTTCCCAAGTGAGTAATCAAAGAGTGAGCAAGGAGGAAGCCACAGTACCTTTTATGATGTAGTTTGCAAAGTTGCAAGCCATCACTTTTGCTTTTTCCCATCTGTCAGAAGGGAATCACGTAACCCAGCCCACACTCAAGGGGATAGGGACTGGGCTCCGCCTTTGAAGAGAGTACCAGAGATGTATTTTAAACGACCAACTATGTTTAATTATTGCAAGTACGGTCACTATAGAAAAATTGGAAAATAGGGACAAGCAAAAAAAAAAAGTCACTTGTAATTCCATGACTCAATGGGTAACATTAGTAGTTGGGTATATATAATTCCAATATTCAAAATATATATTTACTTTCTTAAAATATAAACACACTATATGTACTGTGGTGTAATCTGCTCTTTCACTTAATGTATTGTAAAAATACTTTTCATGTCAAATATTCTTAATTTTTTTTTTTTTAATTGAGACAGAGTTTTGTTTTTGTCACCCAGGCTGGGGTGCAATGGTGCGATCTCCGCTCACTACAACCTCCGCTTCGTGGGTTCATGCGATTCTCCTGCATCAGCCTCCCAAGTAGCTGGGATTACAAGCATGAGCCACCACGTCAAGCTAATTTTTTGTATTTTTAGTAGACACAGGGTTTCACCATGTTGGCTAGGCTAGTCTAAAACTCCTGACCTCAAGTGATTACCCACCTCGGCCTCCCAAAGTGCTGGGATTACAGGCATGAGCCACTGTGGCAGATTTTTTAATGGCTGCATACATTTCATCATATGTATGTATCACAACATTTAATGAATTATATTGTGGGACACTTAGGCTGTTACAGGATTTCCCTGTTTTATACATTTTGTTAAATGAACAACCCTACAGCACATGTTTCCTAAATCCCTAGAAGTGAAATTTCTGGAACACAGTTTGCATAACTTTAAAACTTCAAATGCCTGTTACCTAATTTGAGCAGAATTTTTACTGCAATAATCAAGAGTCCATTTGGCCAAATGTCTTATCTATGACAACACCTGCAAAAGTTCAAATATTGATAACTATAAGTGAATCTGTTGAGAGTGACTGAAATCATTACAGAATGAGAAGTTGCTGTAAAAACTTTACTAAAGAGTGAACTGGCCAGGCACGGTAGCTAATGCCTGTAATTCGAGCACTTTGAGGCTGAGGTGAGCGGATTGCCTGAGCTCAGGAGTTTGAGACTGGCGTGGACAACACGGTGAAATCCCATCTGTACTAAAAATACAAAATTATCTGGGCATGGTTGTGGGCCCATCACAACGACACCCGGCTAACTTTTTTTGTATTTTTAGTAGAGACAGGGTTTCACCATGTTACCTAAGGCTGGTCTGGAACTTCTGACCTCAAGTGATCCACACGCCTTGGACTCCCAAAGTGCTGGGACTACAGCCGTGAACCACTGTGCCTGGCCTGGTTGTTTTTTTTTTTTTACATATATATATATTTATATACACAGGGTCTTACTCTCTCACCCAGGCTGAAGTACAGTGGCACAATCATAGCTCACTGCAGCCTTGAACTCCCGGGCTCAAGTGATCCTCCTGCCTTACCCTCCTAAGTAGCTCCTGGGACTATAGGCATGCAACCTCATCTCTATTAACAATAAAAATTAGCCAGGCGTGGTGATGCAAACCTGTAGTCCTCCCTACTTGGGAGGCTAAGGCAAGAGGATCACTTAGGCCTAGGAGTTAGAGGCTGCAGTAAGCTATTATCACGCCACTGCACTCCAGCCTAGGTGACAGAGTGAGACCATGTCTCAAAATAAAAAATAAAAAAAGAAATCTGAATATAATTATCTTTTTAAAAAAAAGACAATGGATTCTGTTACTATTTCATTATTGTCAGTACAGAAAAAATGCTCATTTTTAAAAACCTGGATGAGGGGTAGACCAGTAAACATTGTACACACACGACCTGCCAACCCACCAGGCAAAAAAGAGGCCTCCACTGAGCAAGTCTACCTGCTAGATGCTATGTCATATTTAAACTTCATGAGCTCTGGCCAGGCATAGTAACTGATGCCTGAAAATCCCTGTAGGCCAAGGCGAAAGGGTTACTTGAGGCCAGGAGTTTGAGACCAGCCTGGGAAACAGCGAGACTCAGTCTCTACAAAAACTTTTTTAAAAATTAGCTTGGTGTGGTGGTGTGTGCCTGTGGTCCCAGCTGCTTGGGAGGCTGAGACAGGAGGATCGCTTGAGCCCAGGAGTTCAAGGCTGCAGTGAGTCATGATCGCGCCACTGCACGCAGGCCTGGGTAGCACAGCGAGACCCTGTCTCCACAATAAATAAGTAAACATCATATGATCCATACCAGGGTACAGGCAGGTGTTATCCCCACTTTTCATCCTCAACTCTGAGTTGAGTCATACATCAATTCTGATGACCTTTGTTTCCACTCCCCTTAAGTCATCCACAGGAACAGCTACTTTACATAGAAAAGTCAATCTCAGAGGGTTGCCTAACTTGCCCAATTACTGAAAAAGGTAGAGCTTCAATGAGCACCTAGGCCCATGTGATGCTAGTATTCCCTCCCCACCCCTCCACTGGCTTCTCTTTATTTATTTTAATTTTCTTTGAGACAGAGTTTCACTCTTGTTGCCCAGGCTGGAGTGCAATGGCGCAATCTTGGCTCACTGCAACCTCTACCTCCTGGGTTCAGGCGATTCTCCTGCCTCAGGCTCCCAAGTAGCTGGGATTACAGGTGCCTGCCACAACACCCAGTTAATTTTTTGTATTTTTAGTAGATAGGGGGTTTCACCATGTTGATCAGGCTGGTCTTGAACTCCTGACCTCAAGTGATCCACCCGCCTAATCCTCCCAAAGTGCTGGGATTACAGGCATGAGCCACCGTGCCCGGCCTTGGCTTCCCTTTAATAAATCACCACTCAATTTGATGTGGAGGCTCTGTTCATTCCCAAAATATAATGAGTGGATTATTTCCAAACCCACTTCCTCTGTTTTATCTATCAGTGTAATCAAGGGCCAGGGTCTTCCCTTGTTCTTGCCTCAAGGTGAAACAGAGGTGGCTTCCCTGTGCTCCGCAGCAGGTTAGACCTAGGCTTAAATCCTGAAGAGTGCTGAGACTCCACTGCACACTGCCATGCCAAGGCCCGTGATGTGTCTCAACTCGGGTCCTCTCCCTCCAAGCTCCATGAATCCCAGTGCTGGGACCCTGGTCACCAGCCTAAACTTAGTCTCAGAGTTCAGTAACCTTTAGGAACCCTGAAGCCCGTGACTTCTCACACCCGTCATCCTATTCTTAGTTCTCTATCTGTATTAACTCAATTAATCGTGACAACTTTTGATGCAGAAACTATTGTTTTTTATGTTTTACAGATGAAGAAACTGAGGCTTGGAGACGCGATGTAGCCTCCCCAAAATCACATGGTTAATAAGTTGCAGAACTGGAATTCAAACTCCAAGTCTACCTCCTGGACCCAAGCTCTTAACCCCTGTGCTATGAGCTAATAACACATGGAGAATTTTGATTATTTTCCTTAGCATTTACCACCATACAACATAATATGCATTATACTTATTTATCTTGTTTATGCCTGTCTCTCCCACTGGACTATAAGCCCCACAAGGGCAAAGATCTTTATTAACTGTATCAGCATCTAGAATAGGCCCCAACCATAGAGTAGGTACCCAGTACATACACACACACACACACACACACACACACACACACACACACATACACACACACACACATATATACACACATATATACATATACACACATATATATACACACACACGTACATACATATATATATATATATAATTTTTTATTTATATTTTTGAGACAGAGTCTCTGTCGCCAGGCTGGAGTACAGTGGTGCGATCTCGGCTCACTGCAACCTCCACCTCCCAGCTTCAAGTGATTCTTCTGCCTCAGCCTCCTGAGTAGCTGAGACTACAGGTGCGTGAAATCATGGCTGGCTAATTGTTTGTATTTTTAGTAGAGACAGGATTTCACCGTGTTAGCCACGATGGTCTCAATCTCCCGACCTCATGATCCACCTCCCTCAGCCTCCCAGAGTGCTAGGATTACAGGCATGAGCCACCGCATCCGGCCCAACTCATTATTCTTTTAAAGAGGGACAGTGTTCAGAAGCTGCCAAGAGGGGGTGATTCTGGGTGATTCTACCCCTATATGTACCATTCTGTATTTGCAACCACAGAGAGGTTGCCTGAGAATCCCTCTTCCGAGGAAGCTGAGTCATTTTAAAAACACATTTCTCTAAGTGCTAATATGTGCTGTTATAATTTGGTGTTGGGCTCTGGTTTGGGTAACTTTAGTTTTTGTACTTGAAGTAATTGTCTTCCATTTTCTGATTATAAAACAACCATGATGTAGAAAGTTTGGAAAATTTAGAAAACATTAAAAAGGAAAATTAAAAGTACCTGTAACCCTCAAACCCAATGGTAACTACTACTAAGATTTTGCTGTCTTTTTTCCCGTTTTTTCTTTCCTTCCTTCCTTCCTCCCTACCTACCCTATTTCTTTCCTTTTCTCTCCTTCCTTCTTTGCTTCCTTTATTTCATTTTTTTCCTTTCCTTTTTTCTTCCTTTCTTTTTTCTCCCCTCCCTCCCTTCCTCCCTTTTTCTTTATTTCTTTCATTCTTTCTTTCTTCTCTTTTTCCTTCCTTCTTCTCTTTTTCATTTTTCCTTTCTCTTTTTTCCTTTCTTTCTTTCCTCCATCCTTCCTTCCCACCTGCCTGCCTTCTGTTTGCACTGCATCAGATTTTAAGACACATTTGGAACCATGGTTAGCATTATGCTAGGACAGCTTTCTACATAGTTGTACTTTAAAAAATTTTTTAAATAAATAACACTAACGGGTGTACCATAATTTAAACATTCACCTGTACAACTTAAACAATGAAATTTTTTATTCTATAGTCAATATTTTTATGTGTATTTTTTATATGTTGTTGAATATTATCTTAGGATAGATGTCTAGAAATTCAGTTAGTGTGCCAAAAAGTAAATCTTTTTTTTTAAGACAGAGTCACTCTGTCGCTCAGACTGGAGTGCAGTGGTGTGACCACAACAGCTCACTGTAGCTTCAACTTTCTGGGCTGTGCAAGCAATCCTCCAACCTCAGCCTCCTGAGTAGCTGGAACTACAGGTGTGTACCACCATGCCCAAATAATTAAAAAAAAAAAATTTTTGTAGAGATGAGGTCTCACTATATTGCCCAGGCTGGTCTTGAACTCTTGAGCTCAAGAGGTCCTCCCTCAGCCTCCCAAAGTGCTAGGATTACAGGCGTGAGCCACAACCTCTCCCAGCCTAAAAAGATTTTTAAGGCTTGTGACACACTGTACTGAATTGCTCTCTGGAAATGTTACAATTTGTGCTTATCAGGGAGGTACATTTTTCTGTACATTCATAGGTATAAAATGTAATCCTAAATTTTTATCTTGGCCAGGTGTGGTGGCTCACACCTATAACCCTAGCACTTTGGGAGGCCAAGGTGGGAGGACTGTTTGAGCTCAGGAGTTTGAGACCAGCCCGGGCAACATAGTGAGACCTCGTTTCCAAAAAAAAAAAAAAAAAAAAAAACCCCCCAAAAAACTAAATTTTCATTTTTGACAACTTGACAAATTTCAAATGACAACTTATTACTAATGAAGATGAATATTTGTCATCCCTTGTTGGCCCTTTGTATGTCTAAATGGTGAATTGTTCATTCATGTCCTTGGTGCATTATTTAATGTTTTAAATGTTTTTCTTTACTTATTTGAAGAAGTTCTTTACATGTAAAGTTCATTAACCTTTTATCTGCCACGTGGAGTTTGTCATTTGCCTTCTTGTTTTTGATTTTAAAAATCTATTAATTACCAGGTGGGCATTACCCTTATTAAACAACTAATAAAATGTGTGATATCCAATGATATATTTAAAACAAGATAACCAGTATCTTGATGTACATAAAGACAAACTTCAGAAGACAATCATTAAATGTTTCAACATACACTTGAATGAACTTTACTTACAAATTGTTTAATTGGAAAAGGAATTTGTGTTCAAAAATTGTTTTCACTGATGGAAAAATAAACAAAACCAGTATGTGAAAATATTGATGTACAAAGCCAAAATCTCTCTTAGTTTCATTTCCTGTACACCCTAAATGAGTTTCTCTTTTTTTTTTTTTCTAAACAGAGACGGAGGGCTCACTACATTGTCCAGGTTGGTCTTGAACTCCTGGCCTCAAGCAATCCTCCTGCCTTGGCCTCACGAAGGGCTGGGCTAACAGGGCTGAGCCACTGGGCCTGGCTGAGGTTCTCATTAAATGAAAATAAAGGCCAGGTGCGGTGGCTTATACCTGTAATCCCAGCCCTTTGGGAGGCTGAGGTGGGTGGCTCACCTGAGTCTGGGAATTTGAGACCAGCCTGACCAACATGGTGAAACCCCGTCTCTACTAAAAATACAAAAAATGAGTTGGGCATGGTGGCAGCTACTCGGGAGGCTGAGGCAGGAGACTTGCTTGAACCTGGGAGGCAGAGGTCGCAGTGACCTGTGATTGTGTCACTGCACTCCAGCCTGGGTGACAGTGCGAGACTCCAGCTAAAAAAAAAAAAAAAAAAAAAAGTTGGATGGGCAAGGTGGCTCACGTCTGTAATCCCAGCACTTTGGGAGGCCAAGGCAGGTGGATCACCTGAGTTCAGGAGTTCGAGACCAGCCTGACCAACATGGTGAAACCTCATCCATCTCTACTAAAAATACAAAGAATTATTCAGGCATGGAAGCGTGCGCCTGTAATCCCAGTTACTTGGGAGGCTGAGGCAGGACAACTGCTTGAACCCGGGAGGTGAAGGTTGCAGAGAGCCAAGATTGCAGATTGCACTCCAGCCAAGGAGACAAGAGTGGAACTGTCTCAAAAAAAAAAGTTAGATGTCCATTAGTATTTAAAAGGGGAATTTGTTCAAGTACTAGATGCAACTTCATATTCATCTGTATAATTTATAAGCTACTACCTAAGGTTATTAACAATAACAATATTATCACTGAAGATATTATGTCATTTGCTACAGCCATTGCTTTTTTCTTTAGAGTACAATATAAAATTCCCAATGCAATATTTTATGGTCCTATTTGCAAGCTAATTAGCTCCTTAAAAAAAATAAAGCTCTAGACGTAAAGTTGGCAGTTTAAGGCTCAGTAAACAGTAACCAAGCAAACAATTTGTTTTTTTCTCATTGAGAGAATATGGGCTGAGTGCAGTGGCTCACGCCTGTACTTCCAATGCTTTGGGAGGCTGAGGTGAGAGGGTCACTTGAGCCCAGGAAGTTGAGACCAGTCTGGGCAACATAGGGAGACCCTGTCTCTACAAAAAATAAAAAGTTAGCCAGGGGTGGTAGTGTGCACCTGTGTTCCCAACTACTCAGGAGGCTGAGGTTGGACGATCGCTTGAGCTTGGGCGGTCAAGTCTGCGATGAGCTATAACCGCACCACTGCACTCTGGCCGGACTGACAGAGTGAGATCCTGTTTCAAAAAAAAAAACTGAAGAGCAGAAGGGTAGTGTACTATATTTACTCATACATATACCCATTCTCTTGTTTCTTCATTTGGAATGTCCAGGTTTCCTTCATCTGTCATTTCCTTCCTGTCGAACAACTTCCTTTAGCCATTCTTTTAGGGGAGGTCTACTGGTGAAAAATCCTATAAAATGTTTTTGAATGTCTTTATTTCATTTTCACGCCTAAATGATACTTTTGGCATTTTTTTAAGCACTTGAAAAAATGTTAATTCACTTCCTGCTGGTCACCATTGTTTCTGAAGAGAAATCCACTATCATTAAAACCATTGTTCCACTATAAGCAATGTGCCATTTGCTGTTTACTTTCAAGGTTTTTTTGGCCAGGAGCAGTGACTCATTCCTGTAATCTCAGCACTTTGGGCGTCTGAGGAGAGAGGATCACTTGAGGTCAGGAGTTCCAGACCAGCTTGGGCAACATAGGAAGACTTATGTATTTTTTGTATTAAAAAAATACAAAAACAAATTTAGCCAGGGGTGGTGGTTCATGTCTGTAGTACCAGGCTGAAGTGGGAAGATCACCTGAGTCCAGGAGCTGAGGCTGCCTTGAGCCATGACTTTGCCATTGCACTCTAGCCTGGGTGACAGAGAGGCCTTGTCTCAAAAAAATCCATGCATCAATTAATCAATCGTTCCACTACAGGTAATCTGTCATTTGCTGTTTAACTACTTTCAAGGTTTTCTTGTCTTTAATTCTGAGAGGTTTGTGACATGTCCTTGCATAATTTATTTAATTTATCCTGTTTGTGGTTTATTCTGCTTCTTAAATCTGTAGCTTTCTGCCTTTGAAAATTTGGGGGAGATTTTCAGCTGCTATTTAATTTTTTTTTAGCCATATGCATTTTTCTCCTCTCCTTTTAGGACTCCAGTGACAAGAATGATCGATTTTTTTTTTTTTTTTTTTTTTTTTTACCGTCCCACAGGTCCCTAAGCCTACACTGTAAAGGTTCAATTTTCTCTCTGTGGTTCACATTGGGAATTTCTATTGATCTATATCTCAGTTAACAGATCCATTATTTAGTTACTGCAATTCTAATATGAATTTTTTTTTTTTTTTTTTTTTTTTTGAGATGGAGTCTCTCTTTATCACCTAAGCTGGAGTGCAGTGGCACCATTTTGGCTCATTGCAACCTCCGCTTCCCAGTTCAAGTAGTCATTCTTGTGTCTCAGCCTCCCGAGCAGCTGGGATTACAGGCATGCACCACCATGCCCAGCTAATTTTTGCATTTTTAGTAGAGACGGGGTTTCACCACATTGGCCAGGCTGGCCTCGAATTCCTGAGCTCAGGTGATCCACCCGCCTCAGCCTCCCAAAGTGCTGAGATTACAGGTGTGAGCCACCGTGCCCGGCCCTCTAATATGAAATTTAAGAACTTCCAGTTATTATCATTTGCAATTCTAAAATTTCCATTTGGTTCATCATGTCTCCAGTGGTTTTGCTGAGGCTTTTTCATTTGTTTGAAGCATGTTTCTCTTCACTCATTGGTGAATTTTTATGATGTTTTCTTTAATATCTTTGTCAGATAATTCCAACATATGTGTCATTTGGTTCAGATATGATGAGTATTTTTTTTTTTTTTTGACACAGAATCTCGCTCTTGTCACACAGTCTGGAGTACAGTGGTGCGATCTCGGCTCACTGCAACCTCCGCCTCCTGGGTTCAACCTATTCTCCTGCCTCAGCCTCCCGAGTAGCTGCGATTACAGGCTCCCAACACCATGCCTAGCTAACTTTTGTACTTTTAGTAGAAACAGGGTTTCGCCAAGCTGGCCAGGCTGGTCTCGAACTCCTGATCTCAGGTGATCTACCCCCGTCAGCAATGCCTAGACCTGAAATGTATTTATTTAGATTTGTTAGATGGTGCAATCAAATAAATATTTGTGTTATGCTCTAAGCTTTTAAGAAGTCTCTTGTATCTAAAATATAAGACACATATGTAAACGACATCCAACTGAGCTGGATCAGGCCAATGTACTGAAAAAGGGCTACCACATGTTGCTACAGGGCCTCACCCTGTTAGCCAGTCTGGTCTCCAACTCCTGGGCTCATGTGATCCACCCACGATGGCCTTCCAAACTGCTGGGATTACAGGTGTGAGTCACCATGCCTAGTCTAAATTTTCAACATAAATAATAAAACCCAGAAGATAATCTGACAGTGCTGAAAGATTCTAAAGTATGATGGCTTTAAAAAAAAAAAAAAAAAAAAAAGTCTGAAAGAAAAAACCTGCCCACCTAGCATCCAGTGTTCAGTAGCTGTTTCCTTTAAAAACTGATGGCAAAGGTCTGGCGCAGTGGCTCATGCCTGTAATCCCATCACTTTGGGAGCCCCAGGTGAACAGATCACGAGGTCAGGAGATTGAGACCATCCTGGCTAACATGGTGAAACCATCTCTATTAAAAATACAAAAAATTAGCCACGCATGGTGTCGTGCGCATGTAATCCCAGCTACATGGGAGGCTGAGGCAGGAGAATCGCTTGAACCCAGGAGGCGGAGGTTGCAGTGAGCTGAGATCGTGGCACTGCACTCCAGCCTGGGAGACAGAGTGAGACTCCATCTCAAAAACAAACAAACAAAAAACATAGCCAGTGCAGTGGATCACGCCTGCAATCCCAGCACTTTGGGAGGCAGAAGCGGGTGGAAATGAGGTCGGGAGTTCAAGACCAACCTGGACAACATAGTGAAACCCCAACACTACTAAAAAGACAAAAATTAGATGGGCGTGGTGGCACACGCCTGTAGTCCCAGCTAAGGCTGGAGAATCACTTGAACCCAGGAGGTGGAGGTTGCAGTGAGCCGAGATTGCACCACAGCCCAGGTGACAGTGGGAGACTCCATCTCAAAAAAAAAAAAAAAAAAAGACGGCAAAATAGACATTTTCAGATGAGAAAAAAACATTGTTATGGGAAGACAACCACTGGAAGAAATATCAGGGGGAGCTCTTCAAACTGAACGGAAAATTACCCTACCCCAACTGAAACACAGAGATGCAGAGGGAGCCTGGCCCAAAATATAACTTTTATATCCACTGGGTAACACAAAAATGTGTGTGACTCACTTTACTGCAGTGGTGTGGAACCAAACCTGTAGTATCTCCAAAGCATGCCTGTAATATTTTACAGAAGCCCTAGGGAAAAAAATATACCATCCAATAAGAATTGTTGAAAACTCTACAAATAATTAGAAGAAATGAGTTTTCCACAAATTTACATCAAACTGTGGGTTCACAGCATTACTCGTTCTTTACAAATAGGGCAATCATACACCCCAGTTAGCAAGCAACAATCCTGCCCTAAAAGCACCCACTTTGATTCTCAAAAGTGACCTCCTTTGGATAATAAATTGCATGGTCATCCTATGTATGAACCCACTTAGAATACCCTTCTGTCTGCTCACCTTCAAATCCTACCCTGTTCAAGGATCAAGTGGCATCTGACTCCATCTTCCCCAATGACAGGATAATTTTCTCTCCAGTTTCTGTAGCTTTTTATAAATACAGCCATTACAATACTCATGTCCTATTACAATTACTTGCTTACATGTTCACCCCATGCTCTTAGCCACTTAGCACAGTGCCAGGAACTGAGGAGGTGCTCAACAGATGTTTTCTAGGTTTCTCAAATGATTCAACAGAAGACTGACAAAGTACCTGCAGAGACAGGGTTCTCTCACTTTTGTCCCTTACACACTCTCCAGGGCCCAGTGAAGGTGGGAGTAAAACATTAGCAAACAACTAACTTGACAAGCAGTAGTTCTCAGACTTGAATGCACATCCATATCACTTGGAAAACTAGTTAAAACACAGAGTACTGGGTCCCACCCCAGAGTTTCTGATTCAGTTGGCCTGGAATAGGGCCTGAGAATTCGAATTTAACAAGTTTCCAGGTGATACTGCTAGGAACTACCTTTGAGAACCACTGCTATAAAGAAAACACCACAATTATGAAAATACCCATTTCTTCTCATGACTTTACTCCTAATGGGAGACTCCCTTTTCTGAATATGAGGGAATATCATCCCATGACAGAAGAAGATCATCCCATGTTCGAAGGCAGAAGGACGAGAGAGTGCGAGAAAGCAAGAGGGCAACAGGGGCTGAACTCTCTTTTACAATAAGCCCACTCTTGTGATTACTAATCTATTACCAAAATAACATTAATTCATTCACGAGGGCTCTCTTATTAGGCCCCACATCCCAACTGTTGCATTGAAGATTGAGTTTCCAGCACATAAACTTTGGGAGACACATTTAAACTATAGCAGAGCTTTTATGTAAATTCAACCAACAGGAGATGGGAAAATCAAAGGCATGAGAAAGACAGCAAGGGCGAGCAGAGAAGTATGCGCAGGTTAAGAGAAAAAGTCACAATGAATCCTGTAGTGCAGACTACTTTATCAAAAGCACCTAAAAAAGATCTCATTAACTCCCCCAACTCACCTCCACCCACATCTAAAGAGCCACACACAGCACCACCAAAGGCAGCACAATGAGAATAGCGTTGTCCTCAACAGATAAGCTGTGAGTATCCAGACAGACACCTGACCTCAACAGCTCCAGAACAGCCCCAAGACAGCTCCTCCCTAACCACCACTCAAGTAACCAGCTGGGAAAGTATTCAGAAAACCCACATCCTGACACACCACTACCAAACAAGTTGAACAGCAAAGAATAACCCTTTTAAACAGCAATGCCAGCTGCCAGGAAAAGTAGGGACAATAAGTAGAGGAAAAGCAGACTCCTTGGGGTCCGCCAAGACCCAGTCTCTCAGCATCAGCACTTTCAAATGTAGAATCCACACACCCCTGGGGCCTGCGGAGCTCCACGAGGCATGTTGTCCTCAAAGATAAATGAGCAGGCAAACTGGACAGAAAACCACTCAGGGTATTACTCTTTAAAATATCTTTACGGGGTCAAAGATGAATGGGTCTACAGGCTATGTGTATTCCCAACAGATTCTGAGAACGATGTCACTATCCCTTTCAAGATGTGTTTAACACTTTGCAGACACTTGTATTCCTGCCACCGAGCGCCACTGCTTTGCTAATTTGAACTGATTCCAGCTCACGCTGACCCCAGCTCCCTGGATCTGGTTACCATTAGCCAAGATTGTCATCTGTATTGTATCCTTTCAAAGAGTCCTAAAAACAGTTCTTCTCCTACTCTTCCAAGACAAGTAAAAATATCTGCCAAAGAAATGAAGAAAAAAGATTCAGAGAGAGAATAGAATTAACATACTACCAAGAGAGCAAAAAGTGAAGGAAGAGGAAAAACTAGGAAAATCATATGTGGGCTCACACCTATTTCCAAAGCTGGGCTAATATCCTTTTGCTTGTGTCTAAATGAGGCACCAATTTTAAACTGCTATTGAAAAAAAAAAAAAAAAGAGATAGAAAGAAGCAGGCCCAGACCCAGTGGCTCACACCTGTAATCCCAGCACTTTGGGAGACCAAGGCGGGTGGATCATCCAAGGTCAGGAGTTAAAGACCAGCTTGTACAACATAGTGAAAACCCATCTCAACTAAAAATTTAAAAAAATTAGCCAGACGTGGTGGTGCATGCCTATAATCACAGCTATTCGGGAAGCTGAATCAGGAGAATCATTTGAACCCGGTAGGCGGAGGTTGCAGTGAGCCAAGACAGTGCCACTGCACTCCAGCCTGGGCAACAACAGTGAAACTCCATTTCAAAAAAAAAAAAAGAAGCAGGCCCAAATCGTAAAGTAAAACTTTTAGCACAGAAAATAAGAATTGGTGAGAATTCCATTCCCTGGTTACTTACCTCATAGGCTGAAGAGCTGCCTCTGCCTCTAAGGATCAGGGCATTCTGTGTTCGATGGCAGAACCTAAGTCAGAATGCAGCATAATCCCTGAAAAATGAGAACACCAGGGTGAGTTATCCTGACCTTGAGATTGCTTCTCTAGCTCTTTCATTAAAAAAAAAATATATAAGAACCAAGAAGGAGATCCCCTCTTGCCACCTCAGTTATTTGAACTCAGCTACTCAAGGTCCATTTTGTCGAGATCAAGGGCTCCCATGAGTGACTGTGAGGCAGATCTGATCACTCAGAGGGCTAAAGGTAACCTTATGAAACCTAAAGATGTGAAAGGAGAATGTAGCTGCTGCTCAGAAACTCCACTAGCCCATCTTGAAAAGAAATCACCTACAAACAGAGTAATTTCCAATTTCCAATTCTAGTTTCGTTGGGTGTCCCTAAACTTTTCTGCCCACCCCCCCCCTTTTTTTTTTTTTTTTTTTTTGGAGACAGAGTCTTGCTCTATCCCCCAGGCTAGAGTGTAGTGGTGCAATCTCGGCTCACTGCAACCTCCGCCTCCTGGGTTCAAGCAATTCTCATGCCTCAGCCTCCCAAGTAGTTGGGATTACAGGTACACACCATCACACCTGGCTGATTTTTGTATTTTTAGTAGAGATGGGGTTTCACCGTATTGGCCAGGCTGGTCTCAAACTCCTTCGCTCAGGTGATCCGCCTGCCTCAGCCGCCCAAAGTGCTGGGATTACAGGCATGGGCCTCCGTGCCCAGCCTTCTGCTCTTTCTCATTTTGCCGACCTAATGTAAGAAAACTAAGCTAAAATACATTTTGTAACCAAACCAAAAGGAAGCTCTCTAGGACTTATGGCTACTATACTCAGGAGACTTGAACTTTCCTTGACCCAAAAATGGCTATCTGGAAGTCAGCATCCTCAGAGTACATAAACGCCGGGTGCAGTGACTCACACCTGTAATCCCAGCACTTTGGGAGGCTCAGGCAGAAGGATCACCTGAGTGAAGGAGTTTGAGACCAGCCTGGCCAAAATGGTGAAACCTTGTCTCTACACAAAATACAAACTTTGGCCAGGCATGGTGGCCCGTGCCTGTAATCCCAGCTACTCAGAAAGCTGAGGCTGAGGCAGGAGAATTGCTTAAGCCTGGTGGCAGTTAGCCAGGATTGCACCACTGCACTCCAGCCTGGATGACAGAGTGAGACTCTGTATCAAAAAAAGGAAGAAAGAAAAAAAAAAAGCTTGAGTGATCCCTACACTGCATATGTTCATATTGATAAATCAAGGAGTGCCTGTATTGAGCTTCAGCAAAAGATTTTTTTGGGAGGTGAAGGAAGGAGCAGTTCCATCAAATTAAAAGATTAATTTTTAAAAGCTTAAAGATTAATCTGTACTTTTAAAAAGGATTTCACAACTATGTTACCTGTTGTATTTGTTCTAGGCTGAGAAATGTCAGTTGTATTGTAAGAAGTTCTGATCTGTAAAAACATAGTTGATATTAGTATTATAATAAAGCATTTAGAAGAAATTTATAGGCCTTTCTCACACAGCTGTGCACTAATTATTATTATTATTATTGAGACGGAGTCTCATTCTGTCACCCAGGCTGGAGTGCAATGGCATGATCTCGACTCCCTGCAACCTCCATCTCCCAGGTTCAAGCAATTCTCCTGCCTCAGCCTCCCGAGTAGCTGGGACCACAAGTGTGCCTCACCACACCCAGCTAACTTTTGTATTTTTAGTAGACACGGGGTTTTGCCATGTTGGCCAGGCTGGTCTCGAACTCCTGACCTCAGGTGATCTACCTGCCTCAGCCTCCCAAAGTGCTGGGATTACAAGCATGAGTCACTGTGCCCAGCCAAATTTTTGAATGTTCCACTCTGCCTTCATTTTATAGTGAAAAAATTCATTCTGGTGACTTGAATTTTGAAAATAGCAATTTTCAGACATTCAGGTGAGACCACCTGGATGTCTCCAAAGTCATCTTTTTTATAAGATAAATATGCAAAAGTCACTTTTCCCCCAAACCAGCTCAATTCTGTTTCTGAATCTTGGATGAACTGTCCCACAGCACAGCCAGAAGCAGCTTGCATCATCTTAAACCTTTCCTCTCCCTTATAACTCAGTCCCAACAAACATACAGATATACAACCCCAATCAGTAAACAAGACTCTGACCACTTCAACATTCCTTCCATGAGCAGAGAAAGGCCTTCTGTTCCTACCCCCTACACTCAAACTACCCACTGTGTTATCCTTCAAAATCAACCCAGAATAATCTTTCTAAAGGACAGATCCACATTATTTTAAGAGAGAAGTGCTATGAGACCATTTAATGACTGCCACTGCTTTTGTAGGATCTAAGGCCTTCCTCCACTTGGCCACCCAAGTCTATCTATGCAATCCTATAATGCCCACATGGCACTCCTTACTCCACACAGAATAGGTGAGGTATGTGAACATGTAAGCATACTTGACACCTCCCTGCCTTTACTCATATTTGAAACAAGCTCCATCCCTTCTGGATGCACAAGTGACTGATCGGGGTGTGCCACCTACCTCCTGAAGCTGGTTTATCAAGTTGTAAATCTTCATGTGTTGAATTCATAAGATTATGTCTGAAAGGTGAAAATAAATAATATTCACTAGGTAATATTCAGCAAAGTAATATCCACTAGTACACATTTAACATTTAATCACCAAGGGTGGTTTTGAAAAGAAAAGACATGCTGGGCACAGTGGCTCATGCCTGTAATCCCAGTACTTTGGAAGGTAGAGGCTGGCAGATCACAAGGTCAGGAGTTCAAGACTAGCCTGGCCAACATGGTGAAACTCCATCTCTACTAAAAATACAAAACTTAGCCAGCCATGGTGGCAGGTGCCTGTAATCCAAGCTACCCGGGAGGCTCAGGCAGGAGAATTGCCTGAACCCAGGAGACAGAGGTTGCAGTGCGTCAAGACCATGCCACTATACTACACCCTGGATGACAGACAAGACTGCATCTTGGGAAAAGAAAAAAAATTAAGAAAAGACAATCTGGATGCTTGAGCACAACTAAATCCTCATTTGAGGTTTCTATAGAGTAACAAAACAAAATAATAATTGCAAATTGTCTCATAACGTGCTTCATGGAGCATGTGTCCTCACAAGTAAAGTGGTAACTTTGCAACCCACAGGTCTTTGAAGCATATTATAAAAATCTTAAGTGGCATCCTTTAATATCACATTGCATTCAAGACTATCTTCCTCTACGCATCTAGAAAAACAATCCTATATTCTCACATATGCTTTAAAAATCTCAGGCCTAAAAACAAGACAGGGATACTATTTTACTTTTAGCAAAAGTAGCAGAAAATTGTGAAAGAAAATGTCAGTTGCATGCCAGTCAGGTGTAGGCAGTGTTCATGTTTCGAAAGATAACACTGGCATGACTGACTCAATGTTGGACCCAGATAAATTAAAAAGTGGTAGATAAAAATACATAAAATAGGCCGGGCGCAGTGGCTCTCACCTGTAATCCCAGAACTTTGGGAGGCCGAGGCAGGCGGATCACCTGAGGTCGCGAGTTAGAGACCAACGTGACCAACATAGGGAAACTCTGTTTCTAATAAAAATACAAAATTAGCCAGGCTTGGTGGCACATGCCTGTAATCCCACGTACTCAGGAGGCTGAGGCAGGAGAATCTCTTGAATCTGGGAGGCAGAGGTTGCAGTGAGCCAAGATGGTGCCATGACACTCCAGCCTGGGCGACAAGAGTAAAACCTCCATCACAAAAAAAAAAAAAAAAATTCCTGTTGGAAGGCCTTCTACATAAAGATCTTCAACATGAGACTGGAAAAAAGGGGTGGACCTTTGGCTTTTACAGCTTGAGCTATAAGGACAAAAAGAAAAAAGGTTATCATTTAAACACAATATGTAGAAAAGAATATTGAATCTGTATTGCTCTTTAATTTTTAAAATTTGATCTTTACTTCTGTTATTGTAATTGAGTCAAAAGAAAAATATTATGAGTAAAATAAAAACAACACCAAAAATGCTAATATTCTGTTTACCAAAGTCTGCAGTGAAATATCCCATTAAAGATGGGTGCAGTGACTCACACCTGTAATCCTAGCACTTTGAGAGGCAAAGACGGGTGAATCAACTGAGGTCGGGAGTTTGAGACTAGTGTGGCAAACATGGTCAATCCCCATCTCTACTAAAAATACAAAATTTAGTCAGGCAAGGTGGCAGGTGCCTGTAATCCCAGCTACTCGGGAGGCCAAGGCAGGAGAATCGCTTGAACCCAGGAGGCACAGGCTGCAGTGAGCTGAGATCACAGCATTGCACTCCAGCATAGGCAACACCAGCGAAACTCCATCTCAAAAAAAAAAAAAACAAAAAAAAAACCAGTAAGAGAATCACGGAGCTGGGTCCTACTCATTGTATTTACTTTCCTAAAATAAAACAACATTATAAAAAACATTATGACCAGACGCAGTAGCACATGCCTGTAATCCTAACACTTTGGGAGGACGAGGCGGACGGATCATAATATCAGGAGTTTCAGACCAGCCTGGCTAACCGGTGAAACTCCATCTCTACTAAAAAATTACAAAAATTAGGGCCAGGGGCAGTGGCTCACGCCTGTAATCCCAGCACTTTGGGAGGCCGAGGCAGGCGGATCATGACGTCAGGAGATCAAGACCATTCTCGCTAACATGGTGAAACCCCATCTCTACTACAAATACAAAAAATTTGCCAGGCATGGTCGCAGGTGTCTGTAGTCCCAACTACTTGGGAGGCTGAGGCAGGAGAATGGTGTGAACCCGGGAGGCGGAGCTTGCAGTGAGCCGAGATTGCACCACTGCATTCCAGCCTGGGCGACAGAGCAAGACTCCATCTCAAAAAAAAAAAAAAATTACAAAAATTAGCCAAGCATGGTGGCATGCACCTATAATCCCAGCTACTCAGGAGACTGAGGCAACAGAACTGCTTGATCCCGGGAGACAGAGGTTGCAGTGAGCCAAGATCGCAGCACTGCACTCCAGCCCGGGCAACAGAGGAAGACTCCGTTTCGAAAAAAAAAAAGAACAGCTACAGGTGCCATTTGCTATGGGGAGACTAGGGATATGATCTTGCTGCAATCCTTCCATTTTAGTAAAGCTTTTTTTTTTTTGATCAGTGATAATAACTCAATCCTCTATTTGACAAAGAAGAGGGAGAAGGAAGAGGAAGAAAAAGAAAGTGGGATAAAGGATCAGAAAGGGAGGAAAATAGAAAAAATTAGAGTATGACTCCAGGGTAGACCTGTTTTGTTGTCATTGAGTTGGTTGGTTGGTTTGTCTGTTGTATTCTTCATGTTTCGCCAAGTTGGCCAGACTGGTCTCGAACTCCTAGCCCGAAGTGATCAACCCGCCTCGCCCCCCAGAGTGCCGGGACCACAGGCGTGAGCCACCACGTCCAGCCCCCACATTGCTTCTGGCCTCCGTGGTAGACCTCCCAGACGGAGCGGCCAGGCAGAGGAGCTCCTCACTTCTACCCAGACACGGGGCGGCCGGGCACCTCACTTCCCAGATGGGGCGGCCAGGCAGAGACGCTCCTCACTTCTTCCCAGACGATAGGTGGCCGGGTAGAGGCGCTCCTCACTTCCCAGACGATGGGTGGCCGGGCAGAGGCGCTCCTCACTTCCCAGACGATGGGTGGCCGGGCAGAGGCGCTCCTCACTTCCCAGACGATGGGCGGCCGGGCAGAGGCGCTCCTCATCTCCCAGACGATGGGTGTCCGGGCAGAGGCACTCCTCACTTCCCAGATGGGGCAGCCGGGCAGAGGCGCTCCTCACTTTCCAGATGATGGGTGGCCGGGCAGAGGCGCTCCTCACCTCCCAGACGATGGGTGGCCTGGCAGAGGCGCTCCTCACCTCCCAGACGATGGGTGGCCGGGCAGAGGCACTCCTCACCTCCCAGACGGGGCGGCCGGGCAGAGGCGCTCCTCACTTCTTCCCGGACGGGGCGGCCGGGCAGAGGCGCTCCTCACTTCTTCCCAGACGGGGCGGTCGGGCAGAGGCGCTCCTCACTTCTTCCCGGACGGGGCGGCCGGGCAGAGGCGCTCCTCACTTCCCAGACGGTGGGTGGCCGGGCAGAGGCGCTCCTCACTTCCCAGACGATGGGTGGCTGTGCAGAGGCGCTCCTCACTTCTTCCCGGATGGGGCGCCCGGGCAGAGGCGCTCCTCACTTCTTCCCGGACGGGGCGGCCGGGCAGAGGCGCTCCTCACTTCCCAGACGGGGCGGCCGGGCAGAGGCGCTCCTCACTTCTTCCCGGACGGGGCGGCCAGGCAGAGGCGCTCCTCACTTCTTCCCGGACGGGGCGGCCGGGCAGAGGCGCTCCTCACTTCTTCCCGGACGGGGCGGCCGGGCAGAGGCGCTCCTCACTTCTTCCCGGACGGGGCGGCCGGGCAGAGGCGCTGCTCACTTCCCAGACGGGGCGGCCGGGTAGAGGCGCTCCTCACTTCCCAGACGGGGCGGCCGGGCAGAGGCGCTCCTCCCTTCCCAGACGGGGCGGCCGGGCAGAGGCGCTCCTCACTTCCCAGACGATGGGTGACCGGGCAGAGGCGCTCCTCACTTCTTCCCGGATGGGGCGGCCTGGCAGAGGCGCTCCTCACTTCTTCCCGGACGGGGCAGCCGGGCAGAGGCGCTCCTCACTTCTTCCCGGACGAGGCGGCCGGGCAGAGGCGCTCCTCACTTCTTCCCGGACGGGGCGGCCGGGCAGAGGCGCTCCTCACTTCTTCCCGGGCGGGGCGGCCGGGCAGAGGCGCTCCTCACTTCTTCCCGGACGGGGCTGCCGGGCAGAGGCGCTCCTCACTTCTTCCCGGACGGGGCGGCCGGGCGGAGGCACTCCTCACTTCCCAGACGATGGGTGGCCGGGCAGAGGCGCTCCTCACTTCTTCCCGGACGGGGCTGCCGGGCAGAGGCGCTCCTCACTTCTTCCCGGACGGGGCGGCCGGGCGGAGGCACTCCTCACTTCCCAGACGGTGGGTGGCCGGGCAGAGGCGCTCCTCACTTCCCAGACGGTGGGTGGCCGGGCAGAGGGGCTCCTCACTTCCCAGACGGTGGGTGGCCGGGCAGAGGGGCTCCTCACTTCCCAGACGGTGGGTGGCCGGGCAGAGGCGCTCCTCACTTCCCAGACGGTGGGTGGCCGGGCAGAGGCGCTCCTCACTTCCCAGACGGTGGGTGGCCGGGCAGAGGGGCTCCTCACTTCCCAGACGGTGGGTGGCCGGGCAGAGGGGCTCCTCACTTCCCAGACGGTGGGTGGCCGGGCAGAGGCGCTCCTCACTTCCCAGACGGTGGGTGGCCGGGCAGAGGCGCTCCTCACTTCCCAGACGGTGGGTGGCCGGGCAGAGGCGCTCCTCACTTCCCAGACGGTGGGTGGCCGGGCAGAGGCGCTCCTCACTTCCCAGACGGGGCGGCCGGGCAGAGGCGCTGCTCACTTCCCAGACGGGGCGGCCGGGTAGAGGCGCTCCTCACTTCCCAGACGGGGCGGCCGGGCAGAGGCGCTCCTCACTTCCCAGACGGGGCGGCCGGGCAGAGGCGCTCCTCACTTCCCAGACGGTGGGTGGCCGGGCAGAGGCGCTCCTCACTTCCCAGACGATGGGTGGCCGGGCAGAGGCGCTCCTCACTTCTTCCCGGACGGGGCGGCCGGGCAGAGGCGCTCCTCACTTCTTCCCAGACGGGGCGGCCGGGCAGAGGCGCTCCTCACTTCTTCCCGGACGGGGGCGGCCGGGCAGAGGCGCTCCTCACTTCTTCCCGGACGGGGCGGCCGGGCAGAGGCGCTCCTCACTTCTTCCCGGACGGGGCGGCCGGGCAGAGGCGCTCCTCACTTCCCAGACGATGGGTGGCCGGGCAGAGGCGCTCCTCACTTCTTCCCGGGCGGGGCGGCCGGGCAGAGGCGCTCCTCACTTCTTCCCGGACGGGGCGGCCGGGCAGAGGCGCTCCTCACTTCCCAGACGGTGGGTGGCCGGGCAGAGGTGCTCCTCACTTCCCAGACGGTGGGTGGCCGGGCAGAGGGGCTCCTCACTTCCCAGACGGTGGGTGGCCGGGCAGAGGCGCTCCTCACTTCCCAGACGGTGGGTGGCCGGGCAGAGGCGCTCCTCACTTCCCAGACGGGGCGGCCGGGCAGAGGTGCTCCTCACCTCCCAGACGGGGCGGCCGGGCAGAGGCGCTCCCCACCTTCCAGATGGGGCGGCGGCCGGGCAGGGGCTGCAATCCCAGCACCCTGGCAGGCCAAGGCAGGCGGCCGGGGGGTAGAGGCTGCTGCGAGGCCAGACCACGCCACCGCCCTCCAGCCCGGGCAACACCGAGCACTGGGTGAGCGAGATTCCGTCTGTAGTCCCAGTACCTCGGGAGGCTGAGGCGGGCAGAGCACTCGGCGTCAGGAGCTGGCGACCAGCGTGGCCAAGATGGCGAACGCGTGCCTGCATCCAAAGGAGAAAAGGCAGGCAGCGGTGGCGCGCGCCGGCAGTCCCAGGCAGTCCGCGGCGCGGGCAGCAGCAAGCCGAGTAGATTGTAGCCTGGGCCAGAGAGGGAGGGAGGGAGGGAAAGAAAGAAAGAAAGAGAGAAAGAGAGAAAGAGAGAAAGAGAGAAAGAGAGAAAGAGAGAAAGAAAGAAAGGAAGGCCATTTTAGTAAATCTTAACTGTGATTCCATTCTGTTTTGTCCCCACTTCACTCCAGAGGCAAAACCAGTAGGAAAAGCAATTCTACTTCTATCTCTTTCAAAACACATCTAACAATTAAGAGATGAAAAAAAGAAAATGAGTTCACTGTTTCAGAGAGTATTAGAATTTTGACAACATGAGGCCAGACGGGGTAGCTCTCACCTGTAATCCCAGCACTTCGGGAGGCCGAGATGGATCACCTGAGGTTGGGCGTTCAAGACTAGCCTGACAAACATGGAGAAACCCCGTCTCTATTAAAAACACAAAATTATCCGGGTGTGGTAGTGCATGCCTGTAATCTCAGCTACTCGGGAAGCTGAGGCAGGAGAATTACTTGAACCCAGGAGGCAGAGGTTGCAGTGAGCCGAGATTGCACCATTGCACTCTAGCCTGGGCAACAAGAGCAAAACTCCATCTCAAAAAAATAAATAAATAAAAAATAAAAAAAAGAATTATCCTATCCTGGAACATAAGTAATAGTTACAGGCATATTATTTCATGTGGAAGGTACCATTTTAAAAAAAACAATGTTAAGCATTAAATAATTATTGCACATCTTTTTTTTTTTTTTGAGACAGAGTCTCGCTCTGTCGCCCAGGCTGGAGTGCAGTGGCAGGATACCGGCTCACTGCAAGCTCCGCCTCCCAGGCTCATGCCATTCTCCGGCCTCAGCCTCCCGAGTAGATGGGACTACAGGTGCCCGCCACCATGCCCGTCTAATTCTTTGTATTTTTAGTAGAGATGGGGTTCCATCCTGTTAGTCAGGATGGTCTCCATCTCCTGACCTCATGATCCACCCGCCTCGGCCACCCAGAGTGCTGGGATTACAGACGTGATCCATTGCAGCCGGCCTGTACATAATCTTCTAATCTGACTTAAGACTGAAGACCTACCTCCTGAAGCTGGTTTATCAAGTTGTAAATCTTCACGTCTTAAATTCATAAGTTCATGTCTGAAAGGTGAGAATAAATACTTAATATTCACTAGGCAATATTCAGCAAAGTAACATCCACTAGTACATATTTAACATTGAATCCCCAAGGGTGGTTTTGAAAAGAAAAGACAGGCTGGGCGCGATAGCTCACAGCTGTAATCCCAGCACTTTGGGAGGCCGAGACTGGCAGATCACAAGGTCAGGAGTTCTAGACTAGCCTGGCCAACATGATGAAACACTGTCTGTACTAAAAATACAAATATTAGCTGTGTGTGGTGGCAGGTGCCTGTAATCCCAACTACTTGGGAGGCTGAAGCAAGAGAATTGCTTGAACCCAGGAGGCGGAGGTTGCAGTGAGCCAAGGTCATGCCACTGCACTCCAACCTGGGTGACAGAGCAAGACTCCATCTTGGGAAAAGAAAAAAAAAATAAGAAGAGAAAACACAATCTGGATGCTTGAGCCCAACTACACCTTCATTTGAGGTTTCTACAGAGTAACAAAACAAAATAATAATTGTAAATTGTCTCATAACGTGCTTCATGGAGCAGGTGTCCTCAAAAGTAAAGTGGTAACTTTGCAACCCACAGGTCTTTGAAGCATATTACAAAAATCTTAAATGGGATCCTTTAATATTACATTGCATTCAAGACTATCTTCCTCTACACATCTAGAAAAACAATCATATATTCCCACATATGCTATAAAAATCTCAGGCCTAAAAGCAAGACATGGATATTATTATTTTTAGCAAAAGTAGCAGAAAATTGTGAAATAACATGTCAGTTGCATGCCAGTCAGGTGCGGGCATTGTTCATGTTTCGAAAGGTAACAGTGGCATGACTGACTCAATGTTGGACCCAGATAAATTAAAAAGTGATACATAAAAATACATACAATAGGCTGGACGGGGTGGCTCAAGTCTGTAATCCCAGCACTTTGGGAGTCCGAGGCGGGTGCATCACAAGCTCAGGAGTTCAAGACCAGCCTGGCCAATAATGGTAAAACTCCATCTCTACTAAAAATGCAAAAATCAGCGGGGCATGTTGGTGGGCGTCTGTATTCCCAGCTACGCGGGAGGCTTAAAGAATTGCTTAAAGCCAGGAGGTGGAGCTTGCAGTGAGCTGAGATCACACCACTGCCCTCCAGCCTGGGCGACAGAGCAAGACTCCATCTCAAAACAACAAAAACAACAACAACAAAAAACATAAAATAACTCAAACTTAATTAAATATAACCCTAATGGTGAATGAATATTTGTCAACAATAACAAAGATATATCACTCAGAACAGAGGTAACAGTCCAACAAGAATCCAAGAGTCTTACTTTTTAATCAAAAAACGAATCCTTTCCTTTGCAAGTAATATCCTCTCAAGGCCAGGAATTCCATAAGTAGACAGCCTTCTTAAAAAACATTCCTGAAAAAAAAAAAAAAAAAAAGCAAAGTATTAATAAAAAAAAAAAAAAAAAAAAAACATTCCTGGCAGGGCGAGGTGGTTCATGCCTGTAATCCCAGCACTGTGGGAGGCTGAAGCGGGAGGATCACCTGAGGTCAGGAGTTCGAGACCTGCTTGGCCAACCTGGTGAAACCCCAACTCTACTAAAAATACAAAAATTAGGCAGACGTGGTGGTGGGTGCCTGTAATCACAGCTACTCAGGAGGCTGAGCTAGGAGAATTGCTTGAACATGGTAGGCAGATGTTCAGTGAGCCGAGATCACACCACTGCACTCCGCCATGGGCAACAAGAGTGAAACTCTGGCTCAAAAAAAAAAAAAAAAAGAGAAATATCCCATTGCTTTAAGGCAATGGAGACACAGCCAGACTTTCTACAAAAATCTGAACCACATTATAAAGCCAAAAAAATCACCGTCTAATTTTATTTAATACATATAGTACTAAATGGAAGAGGTAGTATTTTCAAAACATAAACATTAGTGTAACCTTATTGGATTTTTACAAATAATTTTTTAAATAATAGAAGAAGATTCTCGTGAACTGCAACATTTCAGCGAGCGTTTATTTACTCAAGATTAAAATAATACAACAGCTATAAAGAGTCAGGAGCTGACCAGGTATGGTGGCTCATGCCTGTAACCCCAGCACTTTGCGAGGCCAAGACAGGTTGATCACGTGAGGTCAGGAGTTCGAGACCAGCCTGGCCAACATGGTGAAACCCCGTATCTACTAAAAATACAAAAATCAGTCGGGCGAGGTGGCACTTGCCTGTAGTTCCAGCTACTAGGGAGGCTGAGGCGAGAGGATCGCTTGAACCTGAGAGGTGGAGGCTGCAGTGAGCTGAGATGGTGCCACTGCACTCCAGCCTGGGTGACAGAGCAAGACTCTCTCTCAAAGGAAAAAAAAAAAAAAGTCAAGAGCATGGGAAGTATTAAAATCAAACATAATCAACAGTCTCCCATCAGAACAGCTCCATTTTTTTGCTATCATTATGTGTTAATGTCTATTTGCTAAACATTGATATCTGTACTAAAGTTTCAAGCGTACCATATAACACATTAGTGCTGACTTAGGTTTAATATCCTTTGCTGTACACTAAACTTCAGTATCATATATCACAACAAAACTATCTTTCTCTAAGGTAATTACCATTAATATTGCTTTAAAATTTGAAATGTGAAGATTGTTTTTGTAATTTCACAACAGCTGAACAGTATTGTCTTTAAACAAAATAATCTAATAAATCACCATCACAACAAAAGCCCCACAACATTAATGTTTCACCTTATAAAAAGCACTGACATTTATAAAATTGTCATAGTCAATTTATAAAACTGTAATAGCAAATTATTTTTACTCAGAATAGTACTAAATTAACAATATAATAAAAACATAGGCCAGGTGTGGTGGCTCATGCCTGTAATCCCACTTTGGGAGGCAGGTGGATCACTTGAGGTCAGGAGTTTGAGGCCAGCCTGGCCTACATGGCAAAACTCTGTCTCTACTAAAAATACAAAAATTAGCTGGTATTAGCTGGACATGGTGATGCACGCCTGTAATCCCAACTACTTGGGAGGCTGAGGCAGCAGAATTTCTTGAACCAGGGAGGCCGAGGTTGTAGTGAGTCGAGATGGTGCCACTGCACTCCAGCCTGGGTGACAGTGCGAGATTCTGTCTCAATCAATCAATCAGCCAATAAAAATATAAGAAGGAAGCATTTACTATGTATTTATATGCCCGGTATTATGTGAAGCACTTTACTATCTTATCAAACCTTCGGGATAGATCTTCAGTTCTCATGAACACAAAAGAGGATACTAAGGCTCAGAAAGGAGAAGAGATGTGGCCAGGCTGTGTCCCCAGAGCCTACGATCTCACCACTAGGTTACAGTGCTTCCAAATAGCACATGTTATGAGGTTTTTGCTTTAAAATGAACCAATAAAAAACAAAGGCAAAAAAGGCATAAGCTATTAAAAAGTAGGAGAAACACTGAAAGAACCTCAAGCACACAACTAAAAATATTATGGAAAAGTTATTAATTCATTAGCAAATTTACTCTAATTCTAGACTTTCATTGAGGGGTATGTTATATTACTCATGATGAAGAAAAAATGTTCACTTCAAGTATATTAACATAAACACAATATGGTTTATCATGTTTAAATGTTCACCTAAAGCACTTCAGTTAAAATTCTGCATATCACACAATTCTATAGCTTGCTAGTAGACTGCAAAGTAAACAGTCATTCAAATAAAAACGGCAGAACACATGATGTTTTTCGCCGGTTGTTGCTATTTTTAGGTGAGCATTTGCTATATACCATCAAAGAGATGATAACAACAAATTGCTAATTTCTTTCATCATTATATAAAGGTGGCTTTAGGACAAATAGTATAGTATAAGGGCAAAGAAGAATTTGAAATCTAACGTCAACTCGGCAATGCATCAAGATAAAAGTAGAGACAATAGGGGCATCTTGGTGAAAATCGATTTTTTTTTTTAGACAGAATTTTGCTCTTGTTGCCCAGACTAGAGTGCAACGGCATGATTTTGGCTCACCCCAACCGCTACCTCCCATTTTCAAGCAATTCTCCTGCCTCGGCCTCCTAAGTAGCTGGGACTACAGGCATGCGCCACCACGCCCGGATACTTTTGTGTTTTTAGTAGAGAAAGGGTTTCTCCATGTTGGTCAGGCTGGTCTCGAACTCCCATCTCAGGTGATCCGCCCATCTCGGCCTCCCACAGTGCTGGGATTACAGGCGTGAGCCACCATGCCTGGCCAAATTAACAAATTTAACAAAGCAGATTAAGAGAAATAATTAGTTTTAAAAAATTAAAAATGGCCTGGCGAGTTGGCTCACGCCTATTATCCCAGCACTTTGGGAGGCCAAGGTGGGTGGATCACAAGGTCCAGAGTACAAGACCAGCCTGGCCAAGATCACGAAACCCCGTCTCACCTAAAAATACAAAATTAGTGGGGCGTGGTGGTGGGCACCTGTAATCTCACCTGCTCGGTAGGCTGAGGCAGAGAATTGCTTGAACCTGGCAGACGGAGGTTGCGGTGAGCTGAGATCGCACCACTGCACTCCAGCCTCGGCGACAGAGTGAGACTCCATCTCAAAAAAAAAAAAATATATATATATGTATATATTCAATTAAATCCCTAAGATCCAGGGATTTGCAATAAATACATAAATAAATCCCAAATATCTATGCTGAAAGTTTAAAAGAAATGCTAATTGATAATTACAGAAATACAACTTTTCCTTAGCTTTCGAGCAATCTAGAAACAAAGAATGTTTATAATATTTAGACAGACACTACAAAGTACCTTACAAGGAGAGATGTGTAAGGATGACATGACTCACCAGCAGCCCTGGGCTTGTCCACGGTACCCCCATGATGAACAGTAACTCCACTGTGTAAATGCTCATGAACAAACTATCACAGGACTTTTCCAGTTTAGACACACCATATTTTCTTTCAGACAATTCTTCAACTTGTTTATGTAGATCAGCAATAAGATTATTCCATTTCTCTGAAAATTGACCAAAAGTTGATTCTCAATACATCCCTATGTCAGAGCAGCAATAACATATAATGACTTCTTTTCTATATTTTACAACCTAACAGACCATATCATTTTACTGCTTTCGAAAAAAATTTTCCCCTTTTTGGTGGTTCTTAGAATTACTTTAAAGGGAGACTATAAGAGAAGTTTTAAAGTTTAGTACCTCTTTTTAGCCTTTTAATTCTGAAAAGCAGGAGGGCAGAGAAGATCAACCAAATTAAACACAACAGCAGGGAGGCCACAGTGATGAGGTCTCCAGGGGTCTTTTAGCAAACTTCCTAAAACATGTCTCAGCTGTGTGGAAATAAGATTTTACAGTGGTGGTGGTGCGGGCCTGCAATCCTAGCACTTCAGGAGCAGAGGCAGGGCAGATCGCTTTGAGCTAAGGGCAACACAGTGGAAACCCCCCTCCCCTCCCCCACTCCCTAGTCCCACCCCCATCTCTACCAAAAATATAAAACTTTGCCAGGCATGGTGGCAGGCGCCCGTAGTCCCAGCTACTTGGGGGGCTGAGGCAGGAGAATTGCTTGAACCCAGGAGGCGGATGTTACAGTGGGCCGAGACCGCGCCACTGCCAGCCTGGATGACAGAGCAATACTCTGTCTCAAAAAACAAAAACAAAAACAAAAACACAAGGTTAAGAGGGACCCCAGACCTTACAGATACAAGTCTTTTTTTTTTTTTTTTTTTTTTTGAGACGGAGTCTTGCTCTGTCGCCCAGGCTGGAGTGCAGTGGCACAGTCTCGGCTCACTGCAAGCTCCGCCTCCCGGGTTCACGCCATTCTCCTGCCTCAGCCTCTCCGAGTAGCTGGGACTACAGGCGCCCGCCATCACGCCCGGCTTATTTTTTGTGTTTTTAGTAGAGACGGGGTTTCACCGTGATCTCCTGACCTCGTGATCCGCCCGCCTCGGCCTCCCAAAGTGCTGGGATTACAAGCGTGAGCCACCGCACCCGGCCACAGATACAAGTTTAACAGGGACCCCAAAGCAAAAAATCCCAACCCTTTTTCTCCCAATCATTGAAACACCAGGAGGGTGTAACAGTTTTGTAGCCTAGCTGTAGTAGGCTAATGCCCCCAAGATGCCCATATCCTAATCCTGGGAACCGGTGAACAAGATATATGGCAAAAGGGGCTTTGCAAGTATAATGAAGTTAAGGGTCTTTGGCCAGCTTGTCCCGGCAGGGTTTATGTACTCACCTGGATCCTTATAAGAGCAGAGCAGGTTGATGGAGAGCGGTGGGAGGTGTAGTGATGAAAGCACGAAACTTGAGTCATTCGAGAAGGGCAGCACAAGCTAAGGAGTACAGGCCGCCTCCAGGGCCAGGAAACGGATTCTCCCGCAGAGCCTGGGAAGGCACTGACCCTGCTCCCACCTTGACTCAGTGGGACTGACTTTAGAATTCTGGCCTTCAGAAATGTAAGGGAATACCTCTGTGCTGTTTTAAGCCACTAAGTGTGTGGTAATTTATTGCAGCAGCAACGGGGAACTAGTATTGTAGTGAAGCCTCAAAACCCACCTGAAGGGGCCAGGAGCAGTGGCTCACGCCTGCAATCCCAGCACTTTGGGAAGCCGAGGTGGGCAGATCACTTCAGGTCAGGAGTTCCAGACCAGCCTGGCCAACATGGTGAAACCCCGTCTCTACCAAAAATACAAAAATTAGCCAGGTGTGGTGGCACATGCCTGTAATCTCAGCTACTCAGGAGGCTGACACATGGGAATCACTTGAACCCGGCGGGGGCCGCGGGGGGAAGGGGGGGTGGTGAAGATTGCAGTGAGCTGAGATTGTGCCACTGCCCTCCAGCCTGGGTGACAGAGTGAGATTCTGTCTCAAAAAAAAAAAAAAAAAAAAACCCACCTGAAGAAGGTTTCCAGTTCTGCCAGCAGTCCCCCACCCCAGAAGCAGACATTCCTTTGCTGTGGGCCATGCACAGGCAGAAGAAAGCGCCTCCTCATGGCAGAGGCCTACCCAGGAGAAACCCAAGGGAAGGCACTGCCGGGCCAGCCCCTCTGCCAAAGCCATTTTCTTTTTTCTTTTTTTTTGAGACACAGTTTCACTCTGTCTCCCAGACTGGAGTGCAGTGGCACGATCTAGGCTCACTTCAACCTCTGCCTCCCCAGTTCAAACGATTCTCCTACCTCAACCTCCTGAGTAGCTGGGATTACAGGAGCATAGCACACCTAGCTAATTTTTGTATTTTTAGCAGAGACAGCGTTTTGCCATGTTGCCCAGGCTGGACTCGAACTCCTGGCCTCAAGTGATCTACCTGGCTCAGCCTCCCAAAATGCTGGGATTACAGGAGTTAGCCACCGCACCCAGCACTCGTCAAGGTCTTTGATGGCAGGTTTTTCCAGGTGACCAGTCCTTGTCTGGTCTGGCTCTGTCCCACTCTCCCTCTCACCAAGTTGGAACTCCTAGCTAGTTTTCAGAGGAGAAGTGTGTGTACCCCAATCCCAACTTGGTATGGTTCAGATCTGCATTTAACTCATGAAGCCTGGCCGCTCCCCAGGTCCTGGAGAAAAAAAGGGTCTCGCTGCAGGTATGATACAGGACGGGCCTGTCCCCAGGACCCTGTAAGAGGGAAGCCCAAATTCCCACCAGGTTGGCAGGGCTGGGGAAGGGAAAGAGTTATGGTAGCCCCAAGACCAAAAAGAGGCAGCAGAGGGAGCAGGACAGTGCTCCACATAACTCATGCCGCTGCCTGAGTGAGGTGAGGGAAGAGTGCACCCACTGACGTCAGGGGGCAGAGAGGCGCGCTTCCAGGGCAGCTTTTCCCCTCGCTTCTTGCCATTTTACTCTGATCCCCTCCAGGTGAGCCTGCCCACTTTGGGCCCAGGGTTGCCGCTGGGGCCTGTACCCAAAAGCAGCCCCCCATGGCCATGGCCCCAGGAGTGGGGCAGAGCAGGGAGGAGTCCTAGACAGAGGAGATGCAGGGGCAGGAAGGAATGGGCCTCAAACTCCAGGAGGGGGCCCTTTTCATGGGTCCTGCTTTCTGGCCTCTCCTCTCTTACCCCTGGGCTGATCACCCTGGGAAGAACTGAGCCAAGGTTTCTCACCCTCAGGTCCGAGGGGTTCAATTACCTGGCCCTTAGGGAGGTGCGAGCCCCCTGAAACGATGCAAGGTGCCTGACCTAATTTTTATATTTTTAGTGGAGATGGGGTTTCACGTATTGGCCAGGCTGGCCTCGAGTTCCTGACTTCAAGTGATCGGAATGCCTCGGGCACACAAAATGTTGGAATTACAGGCATGAGCCAACGCGCCCGGCCAGCCCTATTTATTTAAGCCTATACATTTTGCACTTCTTCAAAGTATTTGAACATACAATTATGTTTTCTTTAAGCAGTCCCTCCCTGTTGCACACTTGGATAGTTTATTTTTTTAGACAAGGTTTACCTCAGTCTCGCAGGATGGAGTGCTGTGATGGGATCATAGCTCATTGCAGCCTTGAACCTTGGGGTTCAAGCATCTGAGAAGCTGAGCTGGGACTACAGAGATGGGGTCGCGCCATGTTGCCCAGGCTGCTCTTTAACTCCTGGCCTGAAGGGATCCTTCCGCCTCGGCGGAGCCCGGACATAGTTTTCTAGTTTTGACCCACAGAAACACTGTGCCGGGTCGGAGTTTGTCAACTACCCTTCTCCAGCCAGCAACACACAGAACATGGCGGGGAAGTCGCGGTTACCAGGCTCCACTCCGAGGAGAAAACAGCACAACTCCAGGAACTGTAGCGTCACTGTGACGCCCCCGAAGGCCGGCGCTATTACATCGCCGGAAGGCCCGCTCCTGTGACGTCAGCGGAGGCGCGCCCCTGTGACATCGCAGAGGCCCGCCCCTTCTGTAGAACCAATCGGATCTCGAGGCGCGGCGGCTGGGTATTCCAGGAGAGCGCATGCGCAGACGCGTGGCCACAGACTGCCGGTCGGGTCAGCGGGCTGCGGGTTAGTGTCCGCAGGCTCCGACCCGGCCGGCGACACCAATAAGCTACAAGGACGAGCTTTACCACTGCCTGTACTACTGCTACCTGCGCGACTTCCCAGCCTGCGGCGTAGGGCGCAGCAAGGGCCTGACGCTGAGCGAGTAGGCGCTGCGCACCAAGCGGCTGTGGCCTGGAGGGCATGGTCGGGCAGAAGCTCCTCAGTGACCACCACAAGCCCGCTAGCTCCGGCTACAGCCCTTGCCGCACACTCGCGTCACCTGAGCCTGTGTAGGTGCGCCCCCCAACTCCTCCCCCAGCCAGGTCCCGGGGACACCGGCAGCGTCCCCCACCGCCCGGCGCCGCTCATCCTGGGCAGGATCGGCCCCGTCTGAGGCTGCACCGCATTAGGGAGCTGCAACCCCTCGGCTTGACCTCTGATGGCTGTTGCAACAACATCAAAGCCTTTGGAACTTTGTAGGGGGTACCAGGGGCTAGGAAACCAAGAAAACATCTTTTTAAAAATATAAGCGATCGGGCCGGGCGCGGTGGCTCACGCCTTTAATCCCAGCACTTTGGGAGGCCGAGACAGGTGGATCACGAGGTCGGAAATTCAAGACCATCCTGGCCAGCATGGTGAATCCCGTCTATACTAAAAATACAAAAATTAGCCGGGCGTGGTGGCGGGCACATGTAATACCAGCTATTTGGGAGGCTGAGGCAGAGGCAGAGAATTGCTTGAACCCGGGAGGCGGAGGCTGCAGTGAGCCAAGATCGTGCCACTGCACTCCAGCCTGGGCGACAGACCGAGACTCCTTCTAAAAAAAAAACTATATATATGTATATTTGGAGCCCGGGAGGTTGAGGTTACCGTGAGCCGAGATTATGCCACTGCACTTCAGCCTGGGTGACAGAGGGAGACCATGTCTCTAAAAAAAAATACATGCAAGTGAGAGCTTTTCTTCCAGTGCTCATGCTCAGACTGAAGAAAGTAATTGGGTCGGCCCGGTGGCTCACGCCCTTAATCCCAACACTTTGGGAGGCCGAGGTGGGCAGATCCCTTGAGCTCAGGCGTTCCAGACTAGCTTGAGCAACATGGTGAAATTCGGTCTCTACAAAAATACAAAAAATTAGCTGGGCGTCGTGGTGGGCGTCTGTATTCCCAGCCACTCAGGAGGTTGAGGCAGGAGACTCACTTGAACCCCGGAAGCGGAGGTTGCAGTGAGCCAATGTTTGTGCCACTGCACTCCAGCCTGGGCAACAGAGCAAGACTCTGTCTCAAAAAAAAATACATGGATGCATATATACATGTACATACATACTACATGCATACATACATACCAACACCAGGTTCAATGCCTGTCCTGAGTGCCCACCAGACACTGCCCCCAGCAATCAGCTTGGCTACCATCCACCAACACCCCCCAAGCACGTTCTGACCTCTTAGGGGCAAGGGTGGGCCGTTTATCGCAGAATCCCCACATCATATCAGGCTTCTCCCTGCAGTTCTCTTGGAGGGCGGGAATTAACCAAATCATCTGTCCCAGGGTTCCTGCCACCTTCATTCTCCAGCCCCCTCCCCAGATTCTTAAGCCTTTCCAGGCCCTGCAGGTCTCAGTCTCCCACAAGCAGTGATCAAAACCCCACTGTGTCAAGCCCAGGAGCCCTAGAGCTCCCAGATGGTTAAGAAGGGGGATCCCCAGATGGTTCACCCCAGGACAGTGAGCAGGTGCCTGGCTCGGCCAACCCTGGAAATTGTGGTCCGTGGAGACAGCGCATGGGGAATCTGTCTTCCTGGTGGAGGTGGGGAGCACCATCTTGGAGGGCCAGGGGCTGATGGAGACAGGGATGCCTTCTGCAGTGGTGCCCGCAGTGGGCCGCGACCGCCTGGAGGGGCAAGGCTGGGGCAGGGTGGCCCTGGACTTGGCTGACAGGTGTCATTTCCTGCTTCCCTTCACAGGTCAGACAAGGGCAGTATGTCTGAAGACTGCGGGCCAGTGAGAAGGAACAGGGCCCACTATGTGTGTCATGGGCCAGGAGGGCAACCACCAGCCCTACCCGGCAGCCTTGGGGAGGAGATCAACTCAGCCCATGAGCCTGGAGTGCTAACGAGCCTCCTCTGCCCACTTGCATCTCCCACGCCTCGCAGCGCTGAGGTGCAAGGCATGCTGGGAGCTTACTGGGGTGGGGGACATGGAGAGCTGGGTGCTGGCCATCACCATTGCCTCCTGTTGATGCCCAGACCCAGGCTCCAGGCTCTTGGACCAGCAGCCTCCCCTCTGGGGGGCCTTAGTCACTGAGTCTGTAAATTGGAGCCTCTAAGCCTGGCCTGAGGGCCCCCCTGACCTCCAGTTCTGGTCTGGGCAGGAGCCAGGGGACTGACATGACTTGTCCTAGGTAGGGCCTCAATAACAAGTTACAGACACCAGAATGTTCTGGAAAGACTCTGCCCAGTCAGGCTTGTGCCAGACTTGACCGGATCCTTCCTTTCCTCCTTGCAGGAACCTCCGGGGAGCTGGGTGGGCTGAGGCTGATCAAAATTGAGCCAGAGGTTCTGGACATCATTCAGGTCACTGTCCCAGGTAAGGGACGGGCGTCTGACCACCCCCTGCAGAAATCAGGCCATACCGTTAGCCTCCTGAGGGTCTGCCCTGGTGAAGAAGAGTCCTCCAGGCCACTGTTTCTCTCCGTGGATTCTGAGAAACATCAGTGTATTGTGAATGCTTTTTCTGGCCACATCTGCCCCCTGCATTGCGAATCAGTGTTCTCAGTTCTGACGTTCCAGAAGGTCCCCTCAAACTTCACCTCCCTGGCTTGGCTTCCCTGGGATTTGTGAGGCTGGAGAGAAGAAAAAGGCATGAGTGTGAGGCTCTGAGTTGGACCCTACCCCCGCCAAGCCTCATTTTCCACATCGTCAGAGGAGAGGGTAGATTTGGGCGCTGGAGCCTCAGTATGGGGCGACTGTTAGAAGCCAAGAGGGTGCCGGGCACAGTGGATCATGCTTGTAATCCCGGCATTTTGGGTGGCTGACATGGGAGAATGGCTTGAGGCCGGGAGTTCAAGACCAGCCTGGGCAACATAACAAGACCCCCATCTCTACTAAAAATACAAAACATTAACCAGATGTGGTGGTGTGTGCCTGTCGGTGTAGCTTCTCAGGAGGCTGAGGCAGGAGGATCACTTGAGACCAGGAGTTGGAGGCTGCAGTGAGCTGTGATCGCACCACTGCACTCCAGCCTGGGAAACAGAGCGAGACCCTATCTCAAAAAAAAAAAAAAAAAAAATGACTGGGCGCAGTGGCTCACATCTGTAATCCCAGCACTTTGGGAGGCCAAGGCAGGTGGATCACCAGAGGTCAGGAGTTAGAGACCAGCCTGGCCAACATGGTGAAACCCCATCTCTACTAAAAACACAAAAATTAGCCAGGCGTGGTGGCTCATGCCTGTAGTCCCAGCTACTCGGGAGGCTGAGGCAGGAGAATCGCTTGAACCCGGGAGGCAGAGGTTACAGTGAGCCGAGATGGCGCCACTGCACTCCAGCTTGGGCAACAGAGTGACTCCATCTCGAACAAAAAAAAAGGAGAGAAAGAAAAAGACCCTTGCCTGTGGAGAGACTGGGCTGGGTGGGCCCTGAGGGACTGTGACAGGAGTATGACAGGCAAAAGACACCCATGTCATTTGGAGTTTTGTCTTCAGATGCCTTGCCAACCTCTGAGGAAATGACAGACTCAATGCCTGGGCACCTGCCATCGGAGGATTCTGGTTATGGGATGGAGATGCTGACAGGTAAGAAATGGACCTGGGCTGGTGGTGCTTGGGACTCATCTCCCCAGGGAGCAAACAGAAAGGGGTGGGCCAGGCAGGCCCCAGGCTTTTCTTGATTTTGACTGCCTCTAGTAGAGGAAACCCAATATATGCCTGACCGCAATCCAAGGCTGGGTTCCTTCTGGAAACCTCAGGTAGGCTCTATTTATTTATTTAGAGACCTTGGAGCAATCTCAGCTCATCGCAACCTCCGCCTCCCGAGTTCAAGAGATTTTCCTGCCTCAGCCTCCTGAGTAGCTGGGATTACAGGCACGTACCACCATGCCTGGCTAATTTTGTATTTTTAGTAGAGGCAGGCTTTCACCATGTTGGTCAGGCTGGTCTTGAACTCCTGACCTCAGGTGATCCACCTGCCTCGACCTCCAAAAGTGCTGGGATTGCCGGCTTGAGCCACCACGCCCGACCATAGGCTCCATTTCTAACAAGGCCCAGCATGCTTCCCAGGAGCCACCTGTTGGGATTAATTTGTCCGTTTGTCCAACAACTATTTATTGAGCGTCTATTGTGTACCAGGTCCTGTGTAAGGGGCTGGAGACAAAGTAGTAAACCAAGCAGAAGTCCCCACCTCCTGGAGTGCATATCCTCCTGTGAAGAGATAGATGGATAGTAAGCAAATAAGTAAAATAGGCAGGGTAAGGTGGCTCATGCCTGTAATCCCAACACTTTGGGAGGCCAAGGCAAGGGGATTACTTGAGTCTGGGAGTTCAAGATCAGCCTGGGCAACATAGAGAGACCCATCTCTTAAATTTTTTGAGATGGAACCTCACTCTGTCGCCCAGGCTGGAGTGCAGTGGCGTGATCTCAGCTCACTGCAACCTCCGCCTCCCGGGTTCAAGCACTTTCCCTGCCTCAACCTCCTGAGTAGCTGGGATTACAGGTGCCCACCACCATGCCTGGCTAATTTTTTTGCATTTTTAGTAGAGATGGGGTTTCACTGTGATGGCCAGGCAGGTCTCGAACTCTTGACCTCAAATGATCCTCCTGCCTTAGCCTCCCAAAGAGCTGGGATTACAGGCGTGAGCCAATGCACCCTGCCTCAACAAATATTTATTGAGCACCTACTGTGTACTAGGTCCTGTGCAAGGGGCTAGGGAAAAAGCAGTGGACCAAACAGATGTCCCCACCTCCTAGGGTACACATCTTCGTGTGGAGAGATAAACAGTAAGCAAATAAGTAATATAGGCAGGGCAAGGTGGCTCACGCCTGGCTCACATCCCAGGAAGGCCCTCAAAAGGGCTCTGGCAGCTTTGCCCCCTACACAGGCATGAGACACAGGGGTTGAGATTCCTTGCCCTATGGCACCGGGTGGCCTTACAGCAGCCATGTGTCTGCAGCCAAGGCCATTGGCATCTCGGAGCCCGTCAAGGTGCCATACTCCAAGTTTCTGATGCACCCGGAGGAGCTGTTTGTGGTGAGGCTGCCTGAAGGCATCTCTCTCCGCAGGCCCATCTGCTTCGGGATCGCCAAGCTCTGGAAGATTCTGGAGGCCAGCAACAGCATCCAGTTTGTCATCAAGAGGTGAGGCCCGACCAGGTCCACGGGAGACAGCACCAGGCCTGCTCAGCACCCAGGGGCAGGAGCAGCACCAAATTGCCATCAAGCGATTCTTGTGCCTCAGCCACCCGAATAGCTGGGACCACAGGTGTATGCCACCAGGGTCTGGCCATATTGCCCAGACTGTTCTCAAACTCCTGGACTCAAGCCATCTTCTGCCTGGGCCTCCCAAAGTCATTACAGGCGTGAGCCACCGTGCCTGGCCACTATTTCATTTTTTTTTTTTCTTTAGACAGAGTCTCACTCTGTCTCCCAGGCTGGAGTGCAGTGGTGCAATCTTGGCTCACTGCAACCACAGCCTCCTGGGTTCAAGCGATTCTCCTGATGCCTCTCGAGTAGCTGAGACTACAGGTGCCTGCCACCATGCCCGGCTAATTTTTGTATTTTTAGCAGAGACGGGGTTTCAGCATGTTGGCCAGGCTGGTCTTGAACTACTGACCTCAAGTGATCTGGCCACCTCAGCCTCCCAAAGTGCTGGGATTACAGGCATGAGCGACCGCACCAGGCCTCCTTTCTTTTCTCCTTTTTTTTTTTTGACAGCAAGGTGTTAGATGGGGTTTGGCTGCAGTTGGCAGACATGAGGCTCCCCAGGCCTGCCAGACCCAAAGCCACTGAGCTGATGCCTCTTGCAGTCTCAGGAGAGCAGTGTTCAGTTTGCCCAGATGCAGAATGGGAACGTCCCATTAGCTCATGGGTTCTCCAGGCTGGCGTGTTAGTGTCCTGGGCCAGGGGCTGGGGGCCATGCCCCATCGTCCCAGGATGGGAAAGTCCGGCAGCGGCTTCTCCAGGCTCTTTCTGTTTCTTTGAGCATGTTGTGTTTTTGCCAGTGAGGGCCCGGGGCAGCACCCGTGGATACACCCTGTGTGCCCAGCTAGGATAAAAAGTCCCTTTGGAGAAGGTGGTGGCAGTTATTGAGTAAAAATGTGGTTGGGGGATTTCAGGAACAGTGGTTCATGCCTATAATCCCAGCACTTTGGGAAGCTGAGGTGGGAGGATTGCTTGAGCCCAGGAGTTCAAGACCAGCCTAGGCAACATAGCAAGACTGTGTCATTACAAAACAAAAAAAAAATTTTTAAGCTCTGGTGTGGCAGCACATGCCTGTAGTCTCAGCTACTCAGGAGGCTGAAGCAGAAGGATCACTTGAGGCCAGGAGTTCAAGACTGGCACAGGCAACATAACGAGACCCCATCTCTACAAAAAAAATTTAAATTAGCTGGGCATGGTGGTGCACACCTGTAATCTCAGCTACTTAGGAGGCTTAGGTGGGAGGATCACTTAAGCCCAGGTGGGGTTTGGAGGCTCCAGTGAGCTATGATTGCACCTCTGCACTCCAGCCTGGGTAACAGAGCAAGACCCCTCCTCAAAAAGATAAAAAAACAAAACACGGAATGGGAGGATCATATTTCCATTTTGTGTTTGTTACTTCTGTGTTACTGTAATAGTATACATTTAGGCTTGGTTTATGGCTGGGCACGATGGCTCACGCCTGTAATCCCAGCACTTTGGGAGGCCAAGGCAGGCAGATCACTTGAGGTCAGGAGTTCGAGACCAGCTTGGCCAACATAGCGAGATCCCATCTCTACTAAAAATACACAAATTAGCCAGGCGTGGTGGCTCATGCCTGTAATTCCAGCTGTAATCTCCCTGTCATCAGGAGACTGAGGCATGAGAATCACTTGAAACCAGGAGGCAGAGGTTGCATTGAGCTGAGATCACGCCACTACACTCCAGCCTGGGCGACAGAGCGAGACTCTGTCTCAAAAAAAAAAAAAAAAATTAGGTTTGGTTGAAAGCCACAAGAAAGAAGAAACTCTTAAGGGTTTGTTTCTCCAGGGGAATAGATGGTTCTCAAACTGGGAGACTCACAGCTTCATTTTTGCACACAGTGGTGAGGAGATCTTCTGGGACAGGGAGCTCTTCTATGCAGGGCCTGCTCTATGCCAGGAGGGAGGCTGCTGCAGATAGCAAAAAGCTACGCAACAGGGCTGGGAGCAAGAGTCGTGACTCGTGCAGTAGAATCAAAGGCTTCAGCAGGCCAGGATGAAATGCAGCCACATGCCCAGTGTGTCTAGCCATATTAAAAAGGAAGATTGAGCCGGCATGGTGGCTCATGCCTGTAATCCGAGCACTTTGGTAGGCTGAGGTGGGCAGATCACTTGAGATCAGGACTACTGAAAATACAAAAATTAAGGCCAGGCACAAGGGCTCACGCCTGTAATCCCCGCTCTTTGAAAGGCTGAGACGGGCAGATCACCTGAGGTCAGGAGTTCGAGACCAGCCTGACCAATATGGAGAAACCCCGTCTCTACTAAAAAATACAAAATTAGCCAGGCGTGGTGGTGAGCACCTATAGTCCCAGCTACTCAGGAGGCCGAGGTGGGAGGATCACTTGAGCCAGGAGGTCGAGGCTGCAATGAGCCATGAACGCACCATTGCACTCCAGTCTGGGTGACAGAGTAAGACCCTGTCTCAAAAAAAAAAAAAAAGTAAATACATTCTGGCCGGGCGTGATGGCTCATGCCTGTAATCCCAACACCTTGGGAGGCCCAGACAGGAGGATCGCTTGAGCCCAGGAGTTTGAGACTAGCCTGGACACTGTATCGAGACCCCATCTCTACAAAAAATTTTAAAAATTCTCACACCTGTAATCTCAACACTTTGGGAGGACAAAACAGGAAAGTCGCTTGAGGCCAGGAGTTTGAGACCAGCCTGGTCAACACAGTGACCCCATCTCTATTTGATTATTATTATTAATTTATTTTATTTATTTATTTTTTTTTTGAGACAGAGTCTTGCTTTGTCACCCAGGCTGGAGTGCAGTGGCGCGATCTCGGCTCACTGCAAGTTCCGCCTCCCGGGTTCATGCCATTCTCCTGCCTCAGCCTCCTGGGTAGCTGGGCCTACAGGCGCCCGCCAACACTCCCGCTAATTTTTTGTATTTTTAGTAGAGACTGGGTCTCACCGTGTTAGCCAGGATGGTCTCGATCTCCTGACCTAGTGATCCGCCCGCCTCGGCCTCCCAAAGTGCTGGGATTACAGGCGTGAGTCACCGTGCCCGGCCTTGATTTTTAAAATTAAAAAATTAGCCAGGTGCAGTGGTATGTGCCTGTAGTCCCAGATACTTGGGAGGCTGAGGTGGAAGGTGGAAGAATCGCCTAAGCACAGAAGGTCCAGGCTGTAGTGAGCTATGATGGCATCACTGCACTCCAGCCTGGGTGACAGAGCAAGACCTCATCCCTTTAAAAATACAAAGAGAGGCTGGGCGTGGTGGCTCATGCTTATAATCCCAGCACTTTGGGAGGCCAAGGCAGATGGATCACTCGAGGTCAAGAGTTCGAAACCAGCCTGGCCAACATGGTGAAATCCCATCTCTACTAAAAGTACCAAAAATTAGCTGGGCGTGGTGGTGCACACCTGTAGTCTCAGCTCCTCGGGAGGCTGAGGCTCGAGAATCACTTGAACCTGGGAGGTGGAGGTTGCAGTGAGCTGAGATCGCATCACTGCACTCCAGCCTGGGCGACAGAGTGAGACTCCTTCTCAAAATAAATAAATAAATATATAAATAAATAAAACGCAAAGAGACAAACTAACTAAAAAACCATCCTGGGCGCCTGCCAGGTACTGGGCTTGCAGCCCAGCAGTAAATGCCACCAAGTCCTGCCCTGGAGTTGCCGATGTCACCCAGACAAAATCAAAATATCATGTCAGGTAGAGATAACTGCTGTGACAGGATGTAATACAGAGTGAGGGGGAGAGAGGGACAGGAGGAACCTGGATAAGTAGGTGACATTGAAGCAGCGACCCAATGAAGTGAGAGGGCCAGCCAGGTGCATAAACAGTGTGGGAGCAGGCCAGGCGCAGTGGCTCACGCCTGTAATCCCAGCACTTTGGGAGGCTGAGGCAGGAGGATTGCTTGAGCTCAGGAGGTTTGAGACCAGCCTAGGCAACACAGTGAGAACCATCTCTATAAAAAGGAAAAATAGGCCAGGAGCGGTGGCTCACGCCTGTAATTCCAGCACTTTGGGAGGTCGAGGAGGGTGGATCACTTGAGGTCAGGAGTCCGAGACTAGCCTGGCCAACAGGTGAAACCCCATCTCTACTAAAAATACAAAAATTAGCTGGGTGTGGTGGCGCGTGCCTGTAATCCCAACTATTCAGGAGGCTGAGGCAGGAGAATCACTTGAACCTGGGAGGTGGAGGTTGCAGTGAGCCGAGATCATGCCATTGCACTCCAGCCTGGGTGACAGAGGGAGACTCTGTCTCAAAAAAAAAAAAAAAAAAAAAGACTGTTCGGACAGAGAAAAAGTCATGCAAAGTCCCTGAGGCAACAATGTACTTGGGTGTTTGAAGGCTTGCAAGGTGCCCTTGTAGCTGATACAGGGTGAGTGAGGGAAGGATGGTGAGGTTGAGGCCCAAGAGGTAGCAAGGGACCAGGCGTGGTGGCCCACGCCTGTAATCCTAGCACTTTGGGAGGTTGAGGCAGGAGGATTGCTTGAGCTCAGGAGTTTAAGACCAGCCGAGGCAACATGGTGAGACCCTATCTCCATAAAAAAGAAAAATAGGCCAGGAGCGGTGGCTCACGCCTGTAATCCCAGCACTTTGGGAGGTCGAGGAGGGTGGATCACCTTAAGTCAGAAGTTCAAGACCAGCCTGCCCAATATGGTGAGACCCTGTCTCTAAAAATACAAAAATTAGCTGGGCATGGGGCAGCGTGGGGAGGGGGGGGGCCTGTAATCCCAGCTACCTGGGAGACCGAGGCAGGAGAATTGCTTGAACCTGGGAGGCAGAGGTTGCAGTGAGCTGAGATCATGCCACTGCACTCCAGCCTGGCCGACAAGAGCAAAACTCCGTCTCCAAAACAAAAACAAAAACAAAAACAAAACAAAAAAAATCAAAAAAGAAAAATAAAAAGGTAGCAGGGGCCAGATCACATGGGTTTGGGGCCAGCTTAATGAGTTTGAATTTTATTTTATTTTTAAAAAATTCTTAGAGACAGGCTCTCATTCTGGTTTGTTTTTGTTTTTGTTTTTGCTTTCAACACCCACTCCCTCAAACCATAAACCAGGGGCACCTGGGCAGCTTGAGGTTAGGTGCCAATTCAACAGCAAGTCCTCATGAATGACATTTTTTATGGTTTTGTGCAGAGACACCTTGTGCTCGTGAGCATTGGTTTTTGGTTTTCGTGGTTGCTTTTTTTTTTTTCTCTATTTTTTGAGACAGCGTCTCACTCACTCTAGTGCCCAGGCTGGAGTGCAATGGCGCGATCTTGGCTCACTACAACCTCCGCCTCCCGGGTTCAAGCGATTCCCTGGCCTCAGCCTCCTGAGTAGCTGGGATAACAGACACATGTCACTACGCTTGCCTAAATTTTGTATTTTTAGTAGACGAGGTTTCACCATGTTGACCAGGCTGGCCTCAAGTGATCCATCCACCTTGGCCTCCCAAAGTGCTGCAATTACAGGCGTGAGCCACTATGACTGGCCATGAGCATTTGTTTTAAGAGACAAGTCTTTCTGTAGCCCAGGCTGGAGTTTAGTGGCACAATCATAACTCACTGCAGCCTTAAACTCCTGGACTCAAGCAATCCTGCCTCAGCCTCCTGAGTAGCTGGGACTGCAGGGGCACGCCACCACACCTGGCTAATTTTTACATTTTTTTGTAGAGAAGGGATCTCGCTATTGCCCAAGCTGGTCTCAAATGCCTGGGCTCAAAGCGATCCCCCTGCCTCAGCCTCCCAAAGTGCTGGGATTACAGGTTGAGCCACCGCACCCAGCCTTGAGCATTTTTTAAAGTCACGATGGCTTTCTCCACCTGTCATTTGGAAAGGGAGGCAGGTTAGCACAGTGTCCGACGGGAGAGGCTGTCTGGTGGGTTTGAGGCCAGCTCCTCCTGTTACTCCCTGTGGCCTTGGCAGCCGGCTGTGCTATTTAAGGGGAAGCACTGTCGCTACTCTGGCCTGGGACTTAGGGGCTCTGCCTAGCTTCTGCCTCTCTAAGGTTACTGCTGGGAAGTCACTTCCCCTTTCAGAACCTGAGTTCTCCCATAAAGAGGAGGGCTAAATGCAGTCCGAAGCCTTTTCTTTTCTTTTTTATTTGAGATGGAGTCTAGCTCTGTCGCCCAGGCTGGAGTGCAGTGGCAAGATCTCAGCTCACTGCAAGCTCTGCCTCCCAGGTTCATGCCATTCTCCTGCCTCAGCCTCCCCAGTAGCTGGGACTACAGGCGCCTGCCACCAAGCCTGGCTAATTTTTTGTATTTTTTAGTAGAGATGGGGTTTCACCCTGTTAGCCAGGATGGTCTTGATCTCCTGACCTCATGATCCACCCACCTCGGCCTCCCAAAGTGCTAGGATTACAGGCATGAGCCACCGCGCCCGGCCAATCCAAAGCCTTTTCTAGCTCCTGAGACTGTGGTTCAAGGCAGGGCTATGCTTCCCCCTCCCAGCCCTGGCCCTGTGACCCCAGCTCTGTGCCTGGCACTGTACAGAAGCCTCAGAGATGCCCACTGCCAGAGCAGGCACCAAATCCTCATCTACTGGGGACCCGGGGGTACCCTCCCTGAGAGTTTGGCCTTTGGGCTCACTCCCAGGCAGAGACTCCTCGGTGCTGCTGCTTGATTACCCCTGTGACAGAGAGCTCATTACCTTTCCAGGCCTGTTACCTCTCCGCTCCATGGCCCACCCTGCCATCCCCTGACAGCCGCCCTCTGGCCAGCATGATTTTCCCAGTGTCCTGTACCCACCACAAACCCCAGCCCCCCAACAGGCTTGCTCTAACAGGACAAGTTGTGCTGAAGACGGAGACTTTAGAAGCAGTGCTGTTTGATAAAGAACATTGACTCATGTCTGGGCAGGGCTTTCTGGAGTCTGTGGAGCTAAAGACATTAGCATAATACAAAGCTGGGCTTGGTCACTGGCGCTTCTGACTGCAGTGATACAGCAGCTCTCAGACGTGAGCCGTAGATCTCAGACCTTTCCAGAAGCTTGGAGTTCTTGCTACGTAGTGGGCCCCAACTGTTTCTACTCCTTTTCTTTTCTTTTCTTTCATTTTGAGACAGAGTCTTACTCTGTCACCCAGGCTGGAGTGCAGTGGTGCTATCTCAGCTCACTGTGACCTCCACCTCCTGGGTTCAAGTGATTCCCCTCCCTCAGCCCCCCAAGTAGCTGGGATTATAGGTGCCTGCCACCACACCCAGCTAATTTTTGTATTTTTAGTACAGATGGGTTTCACCATGTTGGCCAGGCTGGTCTCAGACTCCTGACCTCAGGTGATCCGCCCTCCTCGGCCTCCCAAAGTGCTGGGATTACAGGCGTGAGCTACTGCACCAGATTTTGTTTCTACACTTTAAACCGGCTCCACAGGAGGCCCCCTGAGGCCGCCTGCTCCAATCCCAGGTAGTGACAATCGTGCAATGTCCCTGGAGCAGGAGTGAGATATCAGACGGACCTGTTCAGGACTGGGCGGGTCTCACTCCCAGCTGGATCTTTCAAGCCCAGCGCAGCCCCCCAGATTCCACATGTGGGGCGGTAGGGACTCCAGGCCTAACTGTGTGGAGCCAGGAGGGTCCATTGCAGGGATGTGCAGACCGAGGCCCAGAGAGGAGGGCTGGGCAGTCCCAGAGATGCTTGGAGGGACCTCTGTGATAGCCCCGCTTATGTTTTCCAGGCCCGAGCTGCTCACTGAGGGAGTCAAAGAGCCCATCGTGGATAGTCAAGGTACCCTGCGTGGGGTCGCGGGCCATGGTGTGGGCGTGCAAGGGAGGGCCCCAGGCCTCTGCCACCAGCCCCTCTTCCTGCTGCCTCTGTCCTGCTCCCATCCTGGCCCTGGCATTCTCCCCACACCCCCACATTGGGTTTCCCCTGATGATGCCATCTTGGGTCCCAGGAACTGCCTCCTCACTTGGCTTCTCTCCCCCGCCCTGCCCGCAGAGAGGGATTCCGGGGACCCTCTGGTGGACGAGAGCCTGAAGAGACAGGGCTTTCAAGGTAAGGTTGAGTTGAGGGGGAGGTCTGTTGTCCCAGCACCAGGACCTTGACCTGGTTTGGGTTTGGAGGGCCAGGCTGGAAGTAGGGAGGAGCTGGCCGCCAACTTCAGGGCCTAAGGGACCAGGCAAGCCAGGTTGGCAGCCCAGGCCCGGCTGTACCCTGCCAGCTCTGTGTTAGAGACTCCAGGGGAGAAGGGGTGCCTACAGGTAGATGGTGGGGGAAATTGGGGGGTGGGAGGCTACAGGGCACAGGAGCCTGCCTGCCCCCCTCTGGGAAGGTAGCTGACACGCCCACTCCTTATTCAGCAATCAGCTGTAGTCTTAGTGCTTTGAAATCAGAATAAGAGCCAGGCGCAGCACCTCACGCCTGTAATCCCAGCACTTGGGGAGGTCAAGGCAGGAGGATCGCTTGAGGCCAGGAGTTCGAGATCAGCCTGGGCAACATAGAACCAATCTCTATGTCTATTTTCAAGAAAAGAAATCAGAGGCCGAGTGCAGTGGCTCACACCTGTAATCCCAGCACTTTTGGAGGCTTGAGCTCAGGAGTTCAAGGCCAGCCTGGACAACATGGCGAAACCCCATCTCTACCAAAAATACAAAAAAGAAATTAGCCAGGTGCAGTGGTGCACATCTGTGGTCCCAGCTACTCAGGAGTCTGAGGCAGGAGAATCGCTTGAACCTGGGAGGTGGAGGTTGCAGTGAGCTGAGATCGTGCCATTCCACTCCAGTCTGGGCAACAAAAGCGAAACTCTGTCTCAAAACAAAAAAAAAGGAGCATACAACATGGGAGCATACTGGTGTGGCTTTTTCTTTCTTTTCTTTTCTTTTCCTTTTTTTTTTTTTTGAGACAGGGTCTCACTCTGTCACCCATGCTGGAGTACAGTGGCGTGATCATGGTTCACTATAGCCTCAAACTCCTGGGCTCAAGCAATCCTCCTGCCTCAGCCTCCTAAGTGGCTGGAACTGCAGGCCTGCACCACCATGTCCAGCTATTTTTTAGAAATTTTTAGTAGAGACAGGATCTTGCTATGTTGTCCAGGCCGATCTCGAACTCTTAGACTTAAGTGATCCTCCAGCCTTGGCCTCCCAACATGCTGGGATTACAGGCATAAGCCACCATGCTGGCCTTTTTTTTATGTTCTGATCGAATAGCTCAGATTGTAATGCCTATACCTTTCCACAGTGCTACATAAGAGCTTTCTCATACCATTCACTCTCCTGCACGCATGTCTTTCCATCACACCCCCGCAATCCCATGTACATACACCCCACGCTGCCTCTCACTCCTGATGGGCAGGACCCTGCCTCTCGCCCACAGGAGAAGTCTTGGGCATCAAGTACCCACTCCAGGTCCCCTATAAGTGGATCAAGAGTAACCCCGACTTTGTGATCATCGAGGGGCTGCCCCCCGGAATCCCGTTCCGAAAGCCCTGCACCTTCAGCTCCCGGAACCTGGAGAGGATTCTTGCCGTGGTCGACAAGATCAAGTTCATAGTCACCAGATACTCAGGGGGAAGGGTGAGGGTGAAGAGGCAGGACTAGCTCAGATGGGGGCTTGCACCTGCGAATCCTTAGCCTTTCCCTAGGTCCTGCCGTCCCCTCTGGACAAGGTGGCTCTCCTGGCACCATCCTGGGTCCTGGGGGTGGCCAGAAAGGGACTGCAGGCCAGCCCGAGTGCAGGGAGTCCTTCAGAAGTGGGACTGGTCACCCCCCCATGGCAAGGGCAGCCTTCGAGGGCATCTTCAACCTGTTCAGCCACACCTGCTCACTGCACCCCCAGCCCCCAGGAAAGGCCTTTAGCCCCCATCAGAGGGATTAGCTCAAGGTTTCAGGACCAGCCAGGGCAGAGCCTGCCCAAGGCCCAGGTCTGCATCCTGCAGAGCGATACTGCCAATGCCAGCACCGTGCCACATTGTCTCAGTGTCCTGCGCACACAGAGCCCCAGGGCAGCTTATTAAAATGCAGATTCTGCTGCCATAGGTCTGGGGTGCTCCCAGGGGAGACCGAGGCCACTGCATCCCAGGGGTGCCTTCCTCATCCCCAGGACCTCCCCCTGACACCCCTGCCTCTGTTTCTCTTCTAGGCCTTTCCAAGGACTCATCCCAAAGCCTGGTAAGAGGTACTGGCTGTGGAGGGGTTACTGGGAATAGGGCCTGGTCATGGTGCTGGGGGCTGGAGCTAAGCCTGCTGTGGGGCACAGGTTCTGGAGTCTGGGAACAGAAGCCAGGCCCCTGCCTTTCTTTATTTTTTTTCTGAGGCAGAGTCCTTTTCTGTCACCCAGGCTGGAGTGCAGTGGTGCGATCTCAGCTCACTGCAACCTCCACCTCCTGGGTTCAAGTGATTCTCCTGCCTCAGCCTCCTGAGTAGCTGGGATTACAGGCAACTGCCACCACGCCTGGCTATTTTTTGTATTTTTAGTAGAGACGGGGTTTCACCATGTTGGCCAGGCTGGTCTCAAACTCCTGACCTCAAGTAATCCACCCACCTTAGCCTCCCAAAGTGTTGGGATTACAGGCGTTAGCCACCGTGCCCGGCCTAGGCTCCTGCCCTTCTGTTTAGCCACCTCACCTGGGCACCTGCCCCAGGTAGATGGAGGAAGGCTAAGCTTGAATGTGGCCCCACATCCTGGGGCAGAGAAAGGAGTGGTGGCGCCAGTGACTTCTAAGTTTTACCCAGTCTGGGTTCAGGAGGGAGGGGCCAAACCAGGTCAGTGCATCCCCCTCCTCCTGATAAAGGGGATCTGGTTGACCTCAGTGAATAGATGAGGTTGGAGGCGAGTGGATTCCTAACCACAGAAAGAGGGGTGTCTGCATGGGAACCGCAAGCATGGTGGTAAGATGTGGGGGGTGTCTACCCCGCCTTAAACAGTGCAGTGCCTCTCCTGACCCTTTTTTTAATATTATATTTTGAGATCACGTCTCACTTTGTTGCCCAGGCTGGAGTGCAGTGGCATGATCTCCGCTCACTGCAACCTCCACCTCCCAGGTTCAAGCTATTCTCCTGCCTCAGCCTCCCGAGTAGCTGGGATTATAGGCACATGCCACCACGCCTGGCTAATATTTGTATTTCTAGTAGAGATGGGGTTTCACCATGTTGGCTAGGCTGGTCTCAAACTCCTGGCCTCAAGTGATCCTCCTGCCTCGGCCTCCCAAAGTGCTGGGATGACAGGTAAGAGCCACCATGCCCCGCCTCCTGACCCTTTTTAAGCCACCCATCCACCTCCATCTCCACCATGGGCTATGTCCTGGCCTCCCAAACCCAGATTTGCAGGGGCTGTCCCTGCAGGGTGACATGCCACGTGGTGAGCACTAAGGGCTGGCCAGAGCCTCCAGGGCGGGCCAGGCATGGTGGCTCACACCTGTAATCCCAGCACTTTGGGAAGCCAAGGCAGGAGGATCACTTGAGGTCAGGAGTTCGAGACCAGCCTGACCAACATGGTAAAACCCCATGTCTACTTAAAATCCAAAAATTAGCCAGGCGTGGTGGTACGCAGCTGTAATCCCAGCTACTTGGGAGGCTGAGGCAGGAGAATCACTTGAACCCGGGAGGCAGAGGTTGCAGTGAGCTGAGATCGCACCACTGCACTCCAGCCTGGGCGACAGGGCGAGACTCTGTCTCAAAAAAAAAAGTACTTAGGGTACAGTGATGTGGCGGCTGCCGACAGGCCACAGGAACCCCCAGAAGGGGGATCAGGAGGGTGAGGAGTAGTTGGAGAGGGTTTCCTGGAGTAAGGAAGGCCCTGCTTGGGCCTCAGGGGAAGATGGGATTTTGAGAGGCAGAGAGGAGGGTGGGTTGTGTTTGGCGGGATGAACAGCAGGGGTTGGGGGGGTCACTGGATGCCAGAAGTGTGTTTCCGGAGCTCTCGGAGGGGCAGAGTGGTCAGATGATGTTGGAAAGGTGGAGACAGTGGAAGCTGCAGCAGCACAGTGCAGTGAGTGTGGCTCTGGAGGACACCCAGCTGAGAGGTCACTGGGTTTCTGGCCCTGCGCTGGATGCTTTATGCGGGTGCCTTTCACATGTATTTCTGGAGGTCCTGCTGGGGCAAGGCGGTATTCTAGGAACTAGAGTTACAGTGGAGTGCAGACAGAGGAGGCATCTCATTTAGTCTTCATAGCTAGGAGGTAGACGCTAGAGCCCACCTTACAGAGGGGGAAACTGAGGCTCGGTGTGAGTGATGTATTAATACTCTGTATCCCAGGGCTAGCAGGTGGCTGTAGCCCCAGCCCTCAGGGATGGACCTGCCAGCCCCTTTCCAGGCATTGGCACCCAAGCCAGGTATCTGCCTGGAGAACCAGCTCCACACTTACTCATGCCACTAGTCATGCTGGGCTGGGAACATGTCCAGGCTCCTGGGAGTCTCCGAGGGTTCACCAGAGGTCACTGAGTGCTACTCCTGCACCAGAATGGGCTTTTCTCAAACCCTCCCTCGCACAGTCCCCAAAGCCTGGCCTGGGCCATCACCGGCAGTTCCAGGGTGAATCGGAGTGGAAGCTGGGGTCTGCTGGGGGAGGCAGAGGAAATAGCAGGCCCCTTCATCTGGAGGCAGTTGTCCCAGGGCAGGTGGAGGGGTGGCAGGTAGTTGCAGAGAGGCAGGTGGCTGGGGACAGTCAGTGCCCAGGAGTCAGCGTTCAGGGTCCCAGGCAGTATGTGGGCCATGGGAAAGCGCCATCTTTTTCAAGTCCCTGTACCAGCCTGACTAGCCATGGGAATCTGAGCCTTCACTTCCTTACCGCTAAGATGGACAAGCATACCTGCCTCGCCATGTGATCTGAATATGGAAAAAGATGGGCAGTGCTAGGTGAGCTGGAGCTGGAAGGACTGTTTTCCCCCAATTGCCTTTTTTTTTTTTTTCTTGTTGTCCAGGCTAGAGTGCAATGGCGTGATCTCGGCTCACTGCAACCTCCACCTCCCAGGTTCAGATGATTCTCCTGCCTCCGCCTCCTGAGTAGCTGGGATTATAGGAATGTGCCACAGCATCGGCTAATTTTTGTATTTTTAGGCACCCTAACATGGTGAAAGGCCAGGCTGGTTGGCCAGGCTGGTCTCCAGCTCCTGGCTGGCCTCAAGTGATCTGCCCATCTTGACCTCCCAAAGTGCTGGGATTACAGGCGTGAGCCACCGCGCCCAGCCACCTTTCTTTTTGTCCTCATTTGCAAATACAGAATGGACCTTAGTCTGCAAACTCAGAAGTGCGAGACATGTATTTTTATTTTTCTAAAATTGAACTGGACTCCTACCAAAAGCCCCCAGTGCAGAGTGGCAGAAACTTTATCTGAGTCCATTTTGGATCATCATTTCCCTTGGGCTTGCACCAGGGCCTGGAACCTTCTGTGAGGCCCACCCACTAGACACTTCCACACCACAGAGAGACAGCATAAGAAGGTCCGTGCATGAAAAAGGCCTAACAGTGGGATCTCGGTGCAAGGATGGGAGAGTGGAAACCGAGTGGTGAAGAGATGACTGTGGCACCCAGCAGGGAATTCCTGGGAGGGTGAGGCTTCGGGAACTTTCCAGGGGGACAAATCCTGTTAAGAATGGCTCTAGGGCCAGGCGTGGTAGCCCATGCCTATAATCGTAGTACTTTGGGAGGCCGAGGCAGGCAGATCACGAGATCAAGAGTTTGAGACCAGCCTGGCCAACATGGTGAAACCCCGTCTCTCCTAAAAATACAAAAAAATTAGCCGGGCATGATGGCGGATGCCACCACGCCCGGCTAATTTTTGTATTTTTAAGAGAGACGGGGTTTCACCATGTTGGCCAGGCTGGTCTTGAACTCCTGACCTCAGGTGATCCACCTGCTTCGGCCTCCCAAAGTGCTGGGATCACAGGTGTGAGCCACAGCACCCGGCCTTTGTTTTGTTTCTGAGATCAGGTCTCCCTCTGTTTCCCAGGCTGGAGTGCAGTGGTACAATCATAGCTCACTGCATCCTCCACCTTCCAGGCCCAAGTGATCCTCCTGCCTCAGCCTCCTGAGTAGCTGGGACTACAGGCATATGCCACCACACCTGGCTAATTTTTGTAATTTTTTTTGTAGAGTTGGGGTCGCTCTATGTTGCTCAGGCTGGTCTCCAACTCCTGGATTCCTCCCACCTCAGTCTCCCAAAGTGCTGGGATTACAGGCACAAGCCACCCACCAGGTGGAGAATCAGTCTTTAAATAACAGAGTGTGGGCTCAGGGGGCGCCCAGAGCGAAGGTAATTAGACAGCAGAAGAGTCCATGCGGCAAATAAGCTGCTGTTAAGTCCTGGGGCCACCCAGCCACGCTGGGTAATTATAAGGAAAGCAAGTCTCGAGTCTTGTCTGCGATCGCGGACGGGGTGAACAGCATAACCTAGAACAACCCTGACCTCCACGAGGAGGACCTGGTCTCCCGCAGGCCACAGCTCCCCTGCAGTTCCCGCCTGCTGCCTGCAGAGGGAGCCAGAGGCTGAGGCTGCACCAACCCTGCTCCAGCCCCGCGAGGTCACGGTCGGCAGAATGCGCATTAGCATTCCAGAGCCAAATCCAGCTTCTGGCTCTGTCTGGTCTCTGCTCATCTAGGCAGGAGGGACAGCCGCCTTCAGACAGCGAGAAGGGAGGTGGGAGTGGATCCAGGAGGGCAGTGGAAACCGGAAACACAGTATCAGTGCAGGAAGTGCAGACGCTGTCAACCTTGCCCAAGAGAAGCAAGGCAGAGACCAAGCACGGTGGCTCACGCCTGTAATCCCAGCGCTTTGGGAGGCCGAGGTGGGAAGATCCCTTTAGCCCAGTTCAAGACCAGCCTGGGCAACATAATGAGACTGCCCCCCACCTCCCATGTCTCTACAAAAAATTTAAATATTAGCCGCGGATAGTGGTGCATGTCACCCATATACCCAGCTACTTGGGAGGCTGAGGCAGGAGGATTGCCTGAGCCCAGGAGATGGAGGCTGCAATGAGTTATGATCATGCCACTGCACTCCAGACTGGCCAAAAAGCCAGATCCTGTCTTAAATTTTAAAAAGAAAGAGAGGAGCAAGGCGGTGCCCCACAAGATGGAAACTTCCATTAACCAGGTAACCTTGACTCCCTCCTGGCTCCACTGCCCTGTGGGGACAGCAGGGACAGGACATTCCTGCCTGACATGCCCAGGGGATAGAGATCAATCACTCCAAACTCAGGGTGGGAGGAAGCTGCTGGGGACAAGGAGGGAGAGCTGGAGCCTGCCCTGCAGCCACTATGGAAGTCTGCAGTAATCTCCATCCAGAGGCCAGGCATGGTGGCCTACGCCTGTAATCCCAGCACTTTGGGAGGCTGAGGCGGGCACATCACGAGGTCAAGAGATTGAGACCATTCTGGCCAACATTGTGAAACCCCATGTCTACTAAAAGTACAAAAAATTAGCCAGGCATGGTGGCGTGTGTCTGTAGTCCCAGCTACTCGGGAGGCTAAGGCAGGAGAATTGCTTGAACCCGGGAGGTGGAGGTTGCAGTAAGCCAAGCTCGTGACGCTGCAGGGGGCCTGGAGACAGAGCAAGACTCTGTTTCAAAAATAAAAATAGGCCAGGCGCAGTGGCTCACGCCTGTAATCCCAGCACTTTGGGAGGCCGAGGTAGGAGGATCATGAGGTCAGGAGATCAAGACCATCCTGGCTAACACGGTGAAACCCCATCTCTACTAAAAATACAAAAAAATTAGCGGGGCGTGGTGGCGGGCACCTGTAGTCCCAGCTACTAGGGAGGCTGAGGCAGGAGAATGGCATGAACCCGGGAGGCGGAGCTTGCAGTGAGCTGAGATCGCGCCACTGCACTCCAGCCTGGGTGACAGAGCGAGACTCCATCTCAAAACAAATAAAAAATAAAAAATAAAAAAATAATAAAAAATAAATAAATAAAAATCCCCATCCAGGCGCTGGCAGGCTCTAGCCTACAGGGGGCTGGGCCCGGGTCTCCCAGTGCTTGCCTCTGTGGGTCCCAGTTCCTAATCTCCTAGGGCTTGAGATGGAATTCCTCAATTTCCCCACTCGCATAGGCCGCCCACTTCCTGCCCCTGCCTGTGCCCCGGCCCCCGTGGACTCACAACTTGGGGCGAGCTTCCTGCATCAGCCAGAGCTGGCCAGCCAGAAATGAGTTCTTTTCCTCCTCTTCATTTTCTTCTAGTTGCTTAAGTTTCCTCGCAAAGTCTAAGGGGGTCACCCTGGGTCAGGCAGAACAAGATGCTGAGAGATAGGACCAGGTGGGCTGATCTGGGGCTGGTTTGTACCAGCACAGCAGATATGGTTGTGAGATGGGGAAATGTCTGAACTGACTCATCAACAGTGGTGGCCCCAGTCTGCGGACCCTCCCCTGGGACCCCAGTCTGCGGACCTTCCCCATCCATGGAAAAGAGTAACAAATGACATCTGCAAAGGCCTTGTTTCCAAATAAGGCCATATTCTGAGAAACTGGGACTTAGGACTTCAATACATGAATTTTTAGGAACAAAATTCAACCCATCCCACTAAATATATGGAGTAGCCAGGCATGGTGGCTCACGCCTGTAATCCCAGCACTTTGGGAGGCCGAGGCGGGTGGATCACAAGGTCAGGAGATCGAGACCATCCTGGCTAACACGGTGAAACCCCGTCTCTACTAAAAATACAAAAAAATTAGCCGGGCGTGGTGGTGGGCGCCTGTAGTCCCAGCTACTTGGGAGGCTGAGGCAGGAGAATGGCATGAACCTGGGAGGCGGAGCTTGCAGTGAGCTGAGATCGCGCCACTGCACTCTAGCCTGGGTAACAGAGCGAGACTCCGTCTCAAAAAAACAAAAAGAAATTAAATATATGGAGTAAAAAGTTGAGAGCACCCTACACACAATAAACATTCCAAAGGCAATTTCCATCTTCATTCTAGAAGTTTGTCCTTCGAGACCTTTTTCTATTCGTTGATTCAGTTATTTATTTGATACAGGATTTTGCTCTGTCGCCCAGGCTGGAGTGCAGTGGCGCGATCTCGGCTCACTGCAACCTCTGCCTGCCGGGTTCAAGTGATTCTCCTGCCTTGGCCTCCAGAGTGGCTGGGATTACAGGGATGCGCCACCACACCACGCTATTTTTTGTATTTTTAGTAGAGATGGGGTTTCACATTGTTGGCCAGGCTGGCCTCGAACTCCTGACCTCAGGTGATCCACCCATCTCAGCCTACCAAAGGACTCTCACTCTGCTCTGCTCTGTAGATCACTCTGATCTGCTCTGAGAGTCTACCAGACTCTCACTCTGTTGCCCAGGCTGGAGTGCAGTGGTGAGATCTCAACTTACTGCAACCTCCGCCCCCCAGGTTCAAGCAATTCTCCTGCCTCAGCCTCCTGAATAGCTGGGATTACAGGCTTGCGCCACTGCGCCCAGCTAATTTTTAGTTTTTAGTAGAGACAGGGTTTCACTACGTTGGTCAGGCTGGTTTCGAATCCCTGACCTTGTGATCTGCCTGCGTTGGCCTCCCAAAGTGTTGGGATTACAGGTGTGAGCCACTGTGCCTGGGCTGCCCAGTATTTTTATATTATATTTTATTTTTTTGAAATAGGGTCTTGCTCTGCCTCCCAGGCTAGAGTGCAGGGGTGCAATCATAGCTCACTGCAGCCTCGACCTCCTAGGCTCAAGCAATCCTCCCACCTCAGCCTCCCAAGCAGCTGGGATTGCAGGCATGTGCCACCATACCCAGCTAAATATTTTATTTTTTTGTCGAGATAGGGCCTTGCTATGTTCCCCAGGCTGGTTTTAAACTCCTGGGCTCAAGCAGTCCTCCCGCCTTGGCCTCCCAAAGTGTTGGGATTTCAAGTGTGAGCCACCATGCCCAACCTTCTGCCCACTTTACAGCCATTTCACTCCCCGCAGCTGGCCTCTTTGTCCCAAAAATCCCTGCGTGTGCTTTGTGTCTCTCCCAGGCCCAGCAGGGACAGCTCTGGCAGGAAGCCACGGTAATCCCCTTTCCAGTTCTGGGCCCCCTCCCCACCTTCCTGGAAGCCCCAGGCCGGCCTGGTACCTCTAAGGAGAAGCCACACGCACGCCACCCTGTCCCTCTGACTGGAGCCTCCCATCACTGTGTGGAGCCCCCTCCTCCCTCAGCCACCAGATCCACCTCGAGCCCCACCTTGTTGCCTAAAAATAACACCTCCGTGTCCTGCTGGCTCCCCCCATCCCTCCCTGCCCCGGGCTCCTTCTGGTTTGTATTCTCCCAGCCGGCTGTGAGCTGTGAGCCGGCGCCAGTGTGCCAGGCCGACCGCAGGCCCGGAATTAGGTTAACTCTGCTGCAGCCCTGGAGGGAGGTCGCCTGGTTGGGGCCGTGGTTGGGGGTACTGAAAATGCTCCCTCCATGGGCTGGGGCCTGATTCTGTGTTGGGGGAAGGCAGTGACATGTGCATGGGTGTGTATGTGTCGGGGGCTGGGTAAGGTAAGCTTTGACAGTGGTGACTGATGGCAGATATACCCCAGGCTGGGCTGAGCTCGGCTAAAATGTCTGGCTCAGGAAAGAGGGGTGCAGTGGGACCCTCCCAGCTCCTGCTGCAAACCCTAGAGCAAATCCTGAAAATGCCTGCGTGCAGAGCATCTTGTCGCCTGGAATCTTCCATCTGCCATCTCACAGAGTCCCAGGACGCCTCTGAGGGAGGCTGTTCACCCCACATTACACATGGAGAGGCAGAGAGGAGCTGCCCTGAAACTGCCTTTGCAAAAATTACCACAGTGAGAAAATTATGACAGTGAAGGAGATCTGATCTAACCAACCCCCATCTTGCCTTTTTTTTTTTTAAGACAGGGTCTCATTCTGTTGCCTGGGCTGCAGTGCAGTGGCACGATTATGGCTCACTGCAGCCTTGACCTCCTGGGCTCAAGCGATCCTCCCACCTCAGCCTCCCGAGTAGCTGGGAACACAGGTGTGTGCCACCATGCCCAGCTGATTTTTGTAGAGGTGGGGCCTCGCTATGTTGCCCAGGCTGGTCAAAAACTCCTGGGCTCAAGCAATTCTCCCGCCTCAGCCTCCCAAACTACTGGAATTACAGGCATAAGCCACTGTGCCTGGCCAGGTTTTTGCACTTCTGATGACTGATTGCTTCATCCAGACCCACCAACTGGCCATGTGTCCCCACCCAGATGTGCACTTCCTGGCCCCCCAAACTATCCTCAAAAAACCCTGGCCTCCAAATTTTTGGGTAGATTGATTTAAGTAGTAATTCCATCTCCTACGTGGTGTGGCCAGCCTCATGTCAATTACACTCTTTCTTTTTTTTTTTGAGATGGAGTTTCGCTGTTGTTGCCCGGGCTGGAATACAATGGCACGATTTCGGCTCACTGCAACCTCCACTTCCCAGGTTCAAGCCATTCTCCTGCCTCAGCCTCCTGAGTAGCTGGAATTACAGGCACCCACCACCATGCCTGGCTAATTTTTGTTTTGTTTTGTTTTAGTAGAAATGGGGTTTTGCCATGTTGGCCAGGCTGGTCTTGAACTCCTGACCTCAGGCGATCTGCCTGCCTAGGCCTCCCAAAGTGCTGGGATTACAGCTGTGGGCCACCGCGTCTGGCCTGTGCTTTCTTTATTGTAATGCTGTGGTCCCAGGGAATTGGTTTTGTCTGTGGAGTGGGCAGGAAGAACGCTTCGGATGACTACAGCCCCCAGCCAGGCACGGTCCCAGAGTGAGCCCAAGACAGCTATTGCTGTCTTTACGGGATGGCCACCCTGTGCCAGGTGCCTACTGGGCATGGATGTGGGGTGGGGGAAATTAGCAAGCTCAGACTCAGAGTAGAAGACCTAGCCTGCAGTCACACAGCACGTGACGGGTGGGCGGCACCTGAATCCTCTGAGTCCCAGCAGACCCTACCCCAAAGTGCTTCTCCTGGGTAAGGGAGCGGGGCATTGACCTGGCTGTGGTCATCAGCCTGGCTGTGGGAGCGAGTGAGACTGTCTCAGGAGCTCTAGGCAGGGCCTGGTGCTGGGAGCCAAGCCAGGCATCTCCAAGGGGTGCCAATATGACTTAGACACGTTCATTTTGTGGATAATGAATAATTCACATATGCAAATAATTCACATAATGAAATATTCACATATGGGTATCAGAAATGCTAGAAACCAGTGCATTGAGCCTACCACATCCTGGGCAGTGCTGCCTAGAACACAGCTTAGTACAAATATGAGTAGACTTAAAGAAAGGGATAAAGGAAATAGCCCTGCAAGAGGAGTGGAGCGAGAATGTGGACATAAAATATGAATTACAGGCCAGGCACAGTGGCTCACGCCTGTCATCCCAGCACTTTGGGAGGCAGAGGTGTGTGGATCATTTGAGGTCAGGAGTTTGAGACCAGACTGGCCAACATGGTGAAACCCCATCTCTACTAAAAATACAAAAATTGGCCAGGCATGGTGATGGGCACCTGCAATTCCAGCTACTCGGGAGGCTAAGGCAGGAGGATCACTTGAACCCGGGAAGCAGAGGTTACAGTGAGCTGAGATCACACCACTGCACTCCAGCCTGGGTAACAGAGCAAGAGTCTGTCTCAAAACATAAAACAAAAACAAGACATGAATTACAGCCAGGTGAGGTGCCTCACGCCTGTCATCCCAGCACTCTGGGAGGCCGAGGCAGAAGGATTGCTTGAGCTCAGGAGTCCAAGACCAGCCTGGGCAACATAGTGAGACTCCTGTCTCTACTAAAAAATAAAATAAAACAAAATAAAATAAAATAAAAATTAGCACACTTGTGGTCTCAGCTACCAGGGAGGCTGATGCAGGAGGATCACTTGAGCCTAGGAGGTTGAGGCTGCAGTGAGCTATGATCGCACCACTGCAGTCCAGCCTAAGCAACACAGTGAGACCCTGTCTCTAAAAAAAAAAAAAAAAAAAAAAAGTAAAAAAAGACTTCTGCTGCCTGGGCTCCTCTGGAGTCTGGGGCCCCTTGGACAACCAGGAAAGGCCTTGTGGAAGAGATGGGGCCTCGGGCTAGGACCTCATGAAGGAAACTTCAGTCCATCTCCTCCTGTCTCTGGGTAGCTGGGGCTCCAATCAGTGTGGGTGTGCTTTTCCTTCGGACAGCCACCTCTGCAGGCTACATTTTCTACTCTCAGCCTCAGCTTGCTAACTTCCCCCACCCCACATCCAGGCCCAGGAGGTGCCTGGCACAGGGCGGCCATCCCATAAACACAATAGCTGCCCTGGGCTCACTCTGGGACTGTGCCTGGCTGGGAGTTGTAGCTGCCCGATGGGTTCTTCCTGCCCACTGCACAGATAAAACCAATTCCCTGAGACCATGGCATTGTAATAAAGAAAGAGTGTAATCGACATGAGGCTAGCCATGCCACGTGGGAGATGGAATTATTACTCAAATCAATCTCCCTGAAAATTTGGAGGCCAGGGTTTGTCTTGAGGATAGTTTGGCGGGCCAGGGTCCAATGCATTGGCAGGTATATCAGGCATGGGTGCCCATGTATTTTTGTTTTTGTTTTTGTTTTGAGACAGAGTCTCGCTCTGTCGCCCAGGCTGGAGTACAGTGGTACAATCTCAGCTCACTGCAACCTCTGCCTCCTGGGTTCAAGCGATTCTCCTGCCTCAGCCTCCCGAGTAGCTGGGATTACAGGCATGTGCCACCACACCCGGCTAATTTTTGTATTTTTAGTAGAAATGGGGTTTCCCCATGTTGGCCAGTCTAGTTATATGGGAGTGTATGTGTTGTCCATGTTGGGAGCTGCATGGGTGTGGAGTGTGCCTGAAGTTTGATTCTCACGGGGTGAAAGAGGTGTGGATATATGTGCTTGGAGGAGTAGATACAGCCAGTGCATGGAGCACATCATGGGGTGTGAGGGGGGCGTGTAGAAAAGTGTGGGGGATGCATGGCTTTGCGTGTGTGGCATGTATATATGATATACAATACATGGTAGATGTGTGTGAGTCTGGCATGTGGGTGTGGATGTGTGCAATAAATTCAGGTGACTGAATCTGTTCTCCTGGCAGACAGATGCAGATGAAACTGGGTCACATTGTCCAAGGTAGCCTCAGCTGCTGTCTCTGCTGGCATCTTGCCCCCAGTCGGAACACGGGGACCCAGGTTCAGTGCTCCCAGCCTCCAAGGAGAGAGAGCCCACTGCACAATCCTTGGGGGTGAGGGTCCCTGGGCCGGGCACCTGCCCAGTGGACCTGGTCACAGGTCCCCAGTATGGGATGAAGGGACTATGATGAGTAGGTGATGGCCAAGGAAAGAGTCAGGGGGCCGGGCGTGGTGGCTCACGCCTGTAATCTTAGCACTTTGGGAGGCCAAGGCAGGTGGATCACATAAGGTCAGGAGTTCGAGACCAGCCTGGCCAACATGGTCAAATCCTGTCTCCACTAAAAATACAAAAATTAGCCAGGTGTGGTGGCAGGCACCTGTAATCCCAGCTACTCAGGAGGCTGAGGCAGGAGAATCACTTGAACCTGGGAGGCGGAGGTTGCAGTGAGCTGAGATCATGCCATTCCACTCCAGCCTGGGCAACAGAGTGAGAGTCCGCCTCTGAAGAAAGAAAAAAAGAAAGAAAGAAAGATAGGAAGGAAGGGAGGGAGGGAGGGAGGGAAAGGAAAAGAAAAGAAAAAAAGAAAGACAGGAGCTGCACCTCAGGCCACCATTGTCCTTTGCCCTCCACCACTGCCCACATCATCACCCCATTCTCTCGTCATCCTAACCTTCCCTCTATTGAGCTGGGCAATTTTTTGTTGTTGTTGAGACAGAGTTTCACTCTGTCATCCAGGCTGGAGTGCAGTGGTGCGATCTCGGCTCACTGCAGCCTCTGCCTCCTGGGTTCTGGTGATTCTCCTGCCTCAGCCTCCTGAATAGCTGGAATTACAGGTGCCTGCCACCATGCCTGGCTAATTTTTGTATTTTTAGTGGAGACAGGGTTTCACCATGTTGGCCAGGCTGGTCTCGAACTCCTGGCCTCAAGTGATCCTCTCGCCTCAGCCTATGGCTGATTTGTTTATTTCTTTATTTAGAGACGGGGTCTCACTATGTCAACCCGCTGGAAGTGCAGTGGCACTATCTTGGCTCACTGCAACCTCAGTGAAAAAAAACCTCAAAAAAAAAAAAAAATTAGCCTGGTGGGCCAGCCAGGGTGACACACCCACCGTGTGGACAGTTCAGGGGGTTTCAGGCTCTAGAGTCCCAAGAGGTCCAAGGGAAGAGGGGAACATGCTGAGGAGTCGGGAAATTGACAACCTGGTTCTGAGAGGTCTGTTCTTCCAGCACAGCCTGCCGTCAAGGGCCCGGGTGGTTCTGGGATCAGGAAGGGGGAAGAGCTGTGTGCTATGCTCAGGGCAGGGGCCTGGGCAGCAGACCCAGGGAAGAGAGATGAGATGGGGCACAACCCCAAGGCCACTGGCCCAGGGGCAGGCCTGGCTTTGGGTCAGACAAATCCTGGCTCAAATCATTGCCCAGTATGCTTATGGACTGAATGGCTGTGGCCAAGCTCTGAACTGCCCTGCTCCTCAGTGTTCTCATCTGTAAGATGGGACGCTGGTCCTTTGCTCACGGGCTCATTGTGGGATTAGAGGTAATCAGCAGGAAGTACAATCACTGGAATACAGCAGTTTCCATTTTTAAATTTTATTTTTATTATTTATTTATTTATTTTTGAGACAGGGTCTCGTTTTTAGCCCAGGCTGGAGTGCAACGGCCTGATTCAGCTCACTGCAAACTCCACCTCCCAGGTTCAAGTGATTCTCCTGCCTCAGCCTCCTGAGTAGCTGGGATTACAGGCACCACCACGCCCAGCTAATTTTTGTATTTTCGGTAGAGACAGGGTTTCGCCATGTTAGCCAGGCTGGTCTCGAACTCCTGGCCTCAAATGATCAGCCCGCCTCGACCTCCCAAAGTGCTGAGATTACAAGCATAAGCCACCGCACCCAGCATTGTTTATTTATTTTTAGAGACAGGGTCTTACTCTGTCACCCTGGCTGGAGTGCGGTTATGCAATCATAGCTCACAGCAACCTCAAACTGCTGGCCTCAAGGGATCCTCCTGCCCCAGCCTTCCAAGTAGCTTGAATTACAGGTGTGTGCACTGCACTCAGCTAATTTTTTTTTTTTTTTAGTAGAGACAGGGTCTCACTATGTCGCCCAGGCTGGTCTTGAACTCCTGGGCTCAAGTGATCCTCCCACCTTAGCCTCCCAAAGTGCTGGAATTACAGGTGTGAGCCACTGTACTCAGCCAGATTACTGCAGTTTTCAAAGATGTGCGTCACTGTCACTCCTGGGCTCAGGCTGAGAGCAGACCTGGATCTGCAGGAGACTTGATTTGAAGCCCCTCCAAGTGGGTGAGGCATAGGCTGCTGCTGAGAACCATCCCTTTCCAGACTAGGATGACCTCAGGCTGGGGTGGGGGCTGGACCATTAGTATCGTGTAACACTTTGGTGGTGAGAGGGGGTCCTAGGGCTGGGGGGGCACATGTGAAGCTCTAGGCAGAAGCAGCAGAGGCCACAGCCTCAAAGTGTAGCCCCCTCCCCTTCTACATCGCATCCCCAGATCTCAACAACAGCTTTCTTCCTTCACATCCCCACGTCCCAAGAACACGCAGCTTTTAAAAGACCCTAATGAGGGCAATGCTTACCCCAGAGCAATGGCCCCTGATGGTGGATTTACGAGCAACGGCGAGGAGAGTAGAAGGCTGGGAGGGAGGAGGGGCGAGCAGGGAAGGCTGCCGCCTCTGCTCATTTTTTATTAAAGATCTGCTTCAAGGTCAGCCCTGCCACAAGGGACTCCTCAATTTCCCAGGCTCTGCAGACAGAGAGGGAGATGTGCTGGGGGAGGGGAGGGAGATGGAGAGGAAGAGATCTGGGTGGGCTAGGCAGAGGGGCACAAAGAGAAGAGAAGGAGGCTGCATGGTCCACAGGGGTCCCCCAATATGATCCAGCAAAGTGCTGGACATGGAGGGGGCATCAGGGAGGGGCCGGAGGGAGTGAGGAGAGAAAAAGGAGGCCGATAGCATGGGAATGTTGATGGATTGGACCAGCAGAAAAGAGTGGGCATTTAAGGTATTGGGACAGCAGAAGGACCAGGTTTTGTTTTTCATTTTGTTTTGTTTGAGACAGGGCCTCACTATGTTGCCCAGGCTGGAGTGCAGTGATGTGATCTCGGCTCACTGCAGCCTTAACCTCCTGGGCTCAAGTGATCCTCCCTGCTCAGCCTCCCAAGTAGCTAGGACCACAGGTGCCTGCCATCATGCTTGGCTAATTTTTTTTTTTTTTTTTTTTTTGAGACAGTCTTGCTCTGTCACCCAGGCTGGAGTGCAGTGGCGCTATCTCGGCTCACTGCAACTCCGCCTCCTGGGTTCATTCTCCTGCCTCAGCCTCCTGAATAGCTGGGATTACAGGTGCCTGCCACCATGCCCGGCTAATTTTTGTATTTTTAGTAGAGATGGGGTTTCACCACGTTGGTCAGGCTGGTCTCAAACTCCTGACCTCAGGTGATCTGCCCGCCTTGGCCTCCCAAAGTGCTGGGATTACAGGCGTGAGCCACCGCGCCCAGCCCTGTCCCCACTTCTGCAGCCTCAGAATGTCTGCCTGGGCCAGGCCTTGATACCAGACCCCTTCCCTGTGTCCTCCCCCTCCCCAGACACTCTCCCTCTGAACAGGCAATTTCTGCTCAGATGGCACTTGGTCAATGAATCTTTCAAAGACATCTGCAGATAAAACAGTGTCTCACCAGCCTGGGCAACATAGTGAGTATCTGTTTCTTTAAAAAAATAAAAAATAAAAATGAGCTGGGCTTGGTGGTGCACATCTGTAGTCCAAGCTACTCAGAGGCAGAGGCAGGAGGATTGCTTGATCCAGGAGGTTGAGGCTGCAGTGAGCTGTGATCATGCCACTGCACTCCAGCCTGGGCGACAAACTGAAACTTTGTCTCTGAAAATAAAAAATAAAATAAATAAAACTGTCTCCCTGTCCAGCACTAGTTTCCCCTCTTTCTTTTTTTAAAATTGTGGTAGCCTTGCCAACATGGTGAAACCCCGTTTAGCTGGGAGGCTGAGGCAGGAGAATCGCCTGAACATGGGGGGAAGAGGTTGCAGTGAGCCGAGATCATGCCACAGCACTCCAGTCTGGGAGAAAGAGTGAAACTCCATCTCAAAAAAAAAAAAAAAAAGAAACTCCATCTCAAAAAAAAAAAAAGAAGTGGGGACAGTCCCAGGAGATGGAAGGTCTAAACGGCAAAGGGAGGAACTGGAGAATCTCACAGACTCACAGGTCTCTGACTTAGAGACCGGATTTAGGGCAAGGAAGGTTCTTGGATCAGGGATCTAGAATGAAATAGACATCCCCGTACAAAGGTCCCATTGACGAGAGCTTGATGAAGGGACCCTGCACACAGGTGCAGATGGGGATATGAGAATGAACCGAGAAGACATAGAGAAGCAGCCGAGGACTTAAATTACTGGGAAGCCATTACCACTCCTAGGCTGTAGGGAGGAGGCCGAAAAACTTGGCCAGAAGAACAGGAGGTGGAGAAGAGGGGCAGGAGAGGAACTCAGCAGGGGAATAAATCCCTAACCTCTCTCTCCTCCCCTTCTCCTGGATCTGGCTTCTCCTGGTGATGCCTCCCCTTAGATGAACCCAACCGGACGCCAAGAGCGAGGGAGCCTGGGTAATCGGCCCGCAGAGGCCAGCCTCCCTCCAAGGCCTAGAGCAGGGCAGAGCCGGAGCCAGAGGATCACACAGAGAAAAGCCAGCACAGATGGCGGTGCCATTTTTTGAAACAAGTTGCACAAGGGGAGGAGCGCGTTTTGGGGAAATTAGCAGGCTGGGTGGGGAAACCAAGGCAGAGTCTATCCCTATGAGCCAGGAGAAGGGAGCGCGAAGGAAGAGGGGGGAGTATTGGGATGGAAAGGTGGCCTGGGATTCTGAGACTGGTAGAATACAGAGTTCCAGGCAGCTGGAGAAGTTTGCTTGCAGACAGCTTTTTTTTTTTTTTTGAGATGGAGTTTCACTCTGTCAACCAGGCTGAAGTGCAGTGGCGCGATGTCAGCTCACTGCAACCTCCGCCTCCCTGGTTCAAGCGATCCTCCCACCTCAGCCTCCCGAGTAGCTGGGAGGCTGCCCGCCACCACATCCAGCTAATTTTTGTATGTTTAGTAGAGACAGGGTTTCACCACGTTGGCCAGGCTGGTCTCGAACTTCTGGCCTCAAGTAATCTGCCTGCTTCGACCTCCCAAAGTGCTGGGATTACAGGTGTGAGCCACCGCGTCTGGTCGCAGTCATCTTTTATAGGCCCAAATCCCCTTCTCCCCTGAAGCTGCTCCCATTGCAAAACCAGGGAGGGAGGTGCTGCAGAGACAGACCAGGGAAGGGCAGGAGGAGGTGTGCCCAGCTGGGGCAGTGCTCCCAGGTGCTAATTCCGGAGATGAGGCCAGGGTCGGTCAGGAACCAAAGCAATGTGAAGTTTCATAAAGCCAACTTTGGCTGGGCACGGTGGCTCACGCCTGTAACCCCAGCACTTTGGGAGGCCACGGTAGGCGGATCACCTGAGGTCAGGAGTTCAAGACCAGCCCGGCCAACATGGTAAAACCCCATCTCTACTAAAAATACAAAAATTAGCTGGGCATGGTGACATGCGCCTGTAGTCCCAGCTACTCGGGAGTCTAAGATAGGAGAATTGCTTGAGCCCAGGAGGTAGAGGTTGCAGTGAGCCGAGATCGTGCCACTGTGCTCCAGCCTGGGCAACAGAACGATGCTCCATCTCAAAAAAAAAAAAAAAAAAAAAAAAAAGCCAGCTTCATTTAAGGCATGCATTTCACTCTGAGATGATGCCGCGTCTCCACGCCTCCTGTGAGTTTCCTCCACTCCTCTCCACACACCCAGCCATGGTTCTCCAGTCAAGGAAAGGCCTGCAGCCACCAGCCCCAAGCCCCCACTCCCAGAGCCCTCTCCCAGACCTTGACCTGCCTGGGAAGCCCCAGCCAGGCACAGAGGGGGCAGCTCCTCTCAGGAAGAAGGAGCAACCAAGCTGACTGGTGCTAGGCCAGCTCAAAGTCCCAGCAAATGAAATATTCATGCAGCCAGAAGGCAGGAGATCAGCAGAGGACTTGACCCCCGGGGCTGTGGAGCTGCAGTACTGGTGGCAGCAGCTGTAGCCCACCCCTCTCCCTCACCCTCAATCTTTGTTCTGCAAATAGTGCAAGGGCCTGCAGTTCAAGGATCTTACACACACACACACACACACACACACACACACAGACTCCAAAGATTCTGGTAGGTAAGGAAACCTGGGCAAAGGAAGAGGGGAGGGGAAGAGTGAAACCGCCTTTGCAAAAATTATAAGAGAGGGCCGGGCGTGGTGGCTTATGCCTGTAATCCCAGCACTTTGGGAGGAGGAGGCAGGAGGATCACCTGAGGTCAGGAGTTTGAAACCAGCCTGGCCAACATGGTGAAACACCTGTCTCTACTTAAAAAAAAAAAAAAAAAAGAATGAGGGCCGTAGAGACACGGTTTTCCCATGTTGGCCAGGCTGGTCTCGAACTTCTGACCTCAGGTGATCCATCCACCTCGGCTTCCCAAAGTGCTGGGATTACAGGCGTGAGCCACCGTGCCTGACCAGGCTTTTGCATTCCTGTCGGATTATTCCACTCAGACCAGCAACTCCTCTGTGGCCCTATCCAGAAGCGGACTCAATGCAAGAGGACCATTTTCCACACCCATAGGAATGCATCCCCAACCAGAGTTTGAGACCAGCCTGACCAACATGGAAAAACCCCGTCTCTACTAAGAATGCAAAATTAGCCAGGTGTGGTGGCGCATGCTTGTAATCCCAGCTACCGGGAGGCTGAGGCAGGAGGATCGCTTGAACCTGGGAGGTGGAGGTTGCAGTGAGCTGAGATCGCACCATTGTACTACAGCCTGCGCAACAAGAATGCAACTCCATCTCAAAAAAAAAAAAAAAAAAAAAAAAGGAATGCATCCCCAACCAGTCAGCAGCTCCCATTCCCTAGTCACCTCCCCAACCGACCCACCAAACTATCCTTGAAAAATTCTAGCCTCTGAATTTCTGGAGAGGCTGATTTGAGTAATAATAAAACTCTGGTCTCCCATTTAGTTGGCTCTACATGTATTAAACTCCTTGCATATTGCAATTCCCCTGTCTCGATAAATTGGCTCTATCTGGGCAGTGGGCAAGGAGAATCCATGAGGCAGTTACAGGAGGGCACACACAGACACAGACCCCAGAAAGACATGAATCCAAAAACAGATGCACAGGCCAGGTGTGGTGGCTCACGCCTGTAATCACGGCACTTTGGGAGGCTGAGGCAGGTGGATCACCTGAGGTCAGGAGTCCGAAACCAGCCTGGCCAACATGGTGAAACACCCGTCTTTACTTAAAAAGAAAGAAAAAGAAAAAAAAATACAAAAATTAGCCAGGAGCAGTGGCGGGCACTTGTAATCTCAGCTACCCTGGAGGCTGAGGCAGGATAATTGCTTGAACCCAGGAGGTGGAGGCTGCAGTGAGTCGAGATTGCACCATTGCACTCCAGCCTGGGTGACAAGAGTGAAACTCCATCTCAAAAAAATAAAAACAGATGCACAGACACAGACACATGGGGGCACATACACACATAAACCCACACACAGACTCACAACAAACACACTCAGACCCAGGGATGCCTCTTGGTGCCATGCAAATTCTTCCTAAAATCTGCACCCCAGGCACCTGATGTGCCTCATCACTGTTCCCCCAAGTCAGGGCTGCTGTGGCACTTCCAGTCCTGCCTCCTGACACAGCCATGGAGACACCAGTGGTGAGCTTGAGACAGGGGACTCCACGTTCCTGGTTTCTAACGTCTCTATTTAGGGAAGGTCTCTGGTCTCCCAACATCTCCAACTCTGAATTTCCTTCACTCAGCCTGCTCCCTGAAAGGGGGCCAGGAGCTGTGGGAGGAACAGACCAAGGTCACACAGAGAGTAACCCAATGGTGACTTGAACTGTGGACCCCAGACTCCCAACCCAGCAACATCAAAGGCTCAGCATTTCCATTCTCAGAATCCTCTCCTCCTGGCCAGGCACAGTGGTTCATGCTTGTAATCTCAGCACTCTGAGAAGCTGAGGAAGGAGGATGGCTTCAACCCAGGAGTTTGAGGTTGCAGTGAGATATGATCACACTACTGCAGTCCAGCCTGGGCAACAGAGCGAGACCCTGTCACACACACACACAAAAAAAAGTCTGGTGTAGCAGCTCACGCCTGTAATCCCAACACTTTGGGAGGCCAAGGCAGGAGGATTGCTTGAGGCCAGGAGTTCAAGGAGAGCCTGGGCAACATAATCAAACCCTATCTCTATTAAAAATTTAATTTTTTGGTTGTTTTTTGTTTTTGTTTTGTTTTGTTTTGAGACAAAATGAGGCTCTGTCACCCAGGCTAGAGTGCAATGGAGCAATCTTGGCTCACTGCAACCTTCGCTTCTCAGGCTCAAGCCTTCCTCCCACTTCAGCCTCCCAAGTAGCTGGGACCACAGGTGCATGCATGCCACCATATCTGGCAAATTTTTGTATTTTTCATAGAGACAGGTTTTCCTCATGTTGGCCTGGCTGGTCTCGAACTCCTGAGCTCAGTGATTTCCCACTTCAGCCTCCTAAAGTGTTAGGATTACAAATGTGAGCCACTGCATCCAGCCAAAATTTTAAAATTAAAAAAAATAATTTAAAATCTCCTGTCTCCATTGGGATGTCTCGCACACTAACCTCCTCCTTTTTTTAAATTTTTTTTTATTTTTGAGATGGTGTCAAAAAATGATTCAGGCTGGAGTGCAGTGGCGCGACCATAGGTCACTGCAGCCTCAAATTCCTGGGCTCCAGCGATCCTCCCACCTCAACCTCCCTGGTGCCTTTTATTTTATTTTATTTTATTTTATTTTTGACCCTAAGTTTTGCTCTTGTCGCCCAGTCTGGGGTGCAATGGTGCAATCTCGGCTCACTGCAACCTCTGCCTCCCAGGTTCAAGCGATTCTCCTGCCCCAGCCTCCCAAGTAGCTGAGTAGCTGGGATTACAGGTGCCTGCCACCACGCCTGGCTAATTTTTGTATTTTTAGTAGAGACTGGGTTTCACCATGTTGGCCAGGCTGGTCTCGAACTCCTGGCCTCAAGTTATCCTCCCGCCTCAGCCTCCCAAAGTGCTGGGATTATACGTGTGAGCCACCGCGCTCAGCCCCTGGTGCCTTCTTTAACACTGGGTGGGAAGAGAGGGTCCTGGCGAGGCTTCTGCACACCGAATGCATTTCCCAGATCCAAACTAATAACCTCCCTTGCCCCAGGCGCCTTCCAGGGCTGACGTGCCCCCTCTCGCAAGTGGGGCAAACAGATGTCCCTGGGGGCCGGGGATAGGGGCGGGGGGACGGCGAGGTGAGGGGCGAAGGGAACGGGGGAAGGGAGGGGAAGGGGGCGGGGAGGAGGGGGAGCGGGCCGGGGGAGAGCCCGTCCCAGCCGTCCGGGCTGTTGCCTCCGCTGCGGGCGTTCCTCCAGGCCTGCGGAGGGCGCTGCGGGCGCGGGGCCGCGCCGCTCTGGCCGGCGGGCGGGCAGGGAGGCGCCTCGGTGGCGGTGCGCTGTCCAGCATTTCAGCAAGCGGCGGCAGCACCCGCGGGGAGGCGGAGGGTGCGGGGCCGTGGGGGCCGCGGAGCTGCCCTGCCCAACCCAGCCCAGGCGAGGCGGCAGCCCGGACCGGTGGGACCCGAGGGCCTGGCCCCAGCGCCCGGCAGATCGCGGCGGTCAGCGGTGAGGTGAGAGCGCCTGTGGGGCGGGGGCATCTCCCAGAGGGGCTGGGGCTGGGTGGAAGCTCGGGCCTCCCCAGCACCCCCGTGGTCTGCAGGCTCCCCCGAGCAGAGGGGCAGTGTGGGGGATCGGCGAGGGTGTCTGTCCGGGGGTGCCAGGCGCCCGGGGAGCAGAGATGAGGGACATTCATTTCACTGAGAGGGATGGAGACAGTGGGGACCCTTTGGGGTCATGGGCAGGACTCCCCTGGGCATAAATGACCATGGCCTGGTCCATGAGGGTGCCAGGGAGGCCCCCCAGCCGCAGTCCCACTGAGGAGAAGGACCTGCTCCCCAGGGAAGGGAGGACCGATACAGGGACCCCATGGAGATGCTAGTCACTGGCCCTGGTGGGGGGAGCAGGCCCCCATCTGGATGCTGGGCCTCTGTCCAGCAGGAGGTGCCGGCCCAGGGGACAGCCTGGCCCCTTTCCCGGCTGCCCAAATGCCCCTAGGGAGGCAGGAGCTGGCAAGGAGAACTGGGTCTCACAGGATGGCATTTACTCTTGCACTGGGAAGAGGATGGAGGACACAGAAGAGAAAATAGCTACTAGGAATTTGGGAGGGGGGTTCTCTGTGCACACACCCCTCCTCACGGACGCTCAGAGAGAGTTTCTAGCCCAGAGTTAGCCCTGCCTCAGAGTGAATTCCTGGTAAAGAGGAGAGCTGAGAAAAGACGCAACCTCTGCCTTGCCTCCGCCTCCCCCTCCCTCCCAGAGCTCCTGCCTGGACAGTATTGAAGCCTCCTGCAGTTCCTACTCCTGACAGCAGATCCGTTGTGGGGAGAGATTTAAGGGGAGGAAGGGAAGGTTGTATCAAGGTCTGATGTGGTACTTCAATGCCTGTGCCCTATCCCAGCCATAACTTCTCGCTGCCCTAAGACCTCACTCACCCTAGCACCGGGGGCTTGGGCTGGTCTTTTGTCTCATGGCAAGAGAAATGGCAGGTGCTGGGCTTTGATGGAGAGACGTACACAAGTTCGTCTGTCCAGGGGGCATCTTAAGGTCATGGCCCCGGTTTGTGCCAGCTTCTTCCTCAGCCAAAAATAGGACCCAGCTGGCTAGGAAATTGTTCCCACACAACACTAGCTTTCTGGTTCCTTAACTTTATGCCCCATCCCACTCTCCTGTGGGGTGCAGGAGGTATTCTTGAAGAGTGACTAAAGAGTCAACTGGGTTTTAAGAGGTAGGGGTACGTGGGTTGGGAGTCATGGACTCTGATATCAGACAGACATGGGATCAAATCTAGGTTATGTGACCTTAGGTAAGCCACTGACCTTTCTGAGTCTGTTTTCAATCTGTAAAACAGGTGTAGTGTTAACAATGTCTACTTTGCTGTTGAAAGAAATAATCTGGATAAGGAGATGGGAGACTACTTTTATGGTATAAAATGCTGGGTGAGTGTTAGTCAATAGGAGACAAGTAAGAATTTCTTAAAGAAGAGCTGGATAAATGTGGAATAGTGTTCAGTGGTATTTGAAGCACACTTTTCTCTTCCTGGAGGAGATGAACAGTGGTTGAGAGCCTCATACCCAGCTCCATGCTGGGCACAATGCAACGGTTGACTCAGCTAATCCTCACGGAAGCTTCACGAGGATGGCATCATTGTCCCTATTTCATAGCTGAGAAATGAAGCTTGAGTGACTTTCCCAAGGTCATGAAGCCACTGGCGCTGTCCTCCTGGAGGCAGGAGAGTTACTGATTACCTGTCCTATCCTCTGTTTATCAAGGCCCAGTTCAATGCCAGTGTCTTGATTTATGATGCCAGCTTTACAGGTGGGGAGCCTGAGGCAGATGGGTGAGGGCATACAGTGCAGTGAGGAGGTGACTCCCACAAGGTCACTGGGATACTTGGAGGTAGACTGTGCCTTGAACCAGCCAGAGGGGTGCCTCTACCCCTGTCACGCCTGCCAAAGGGGGGGTCTGAGTCTGACAGTCCCATCTGCTCACTGCTGCACTCGCTCTGTACCTCCTCTGCCTCCCAACCTCTTGCTGACCTCTGCCAGCCAGTGACTGCCCCTTCCTTTCTTAGTGGTTCACCCTCACCTCCTTAGATGGTCCATGGCCAGGAGCTACTAGCGCTGCTGGGGTCAGCCTCCCTTCCTGACTTTTCTGCCTCCTCTGCCCACATTTTATTGTCCCCCAGGGACAAAATTATAGCTCTTTCTGTCTCAGAAGCCTGCCAGGGGCACCAATGGGGAGGTTAGAGGAGCCCAGCCCCTCTTTCTTCACTCCTACACACACACTGAGCCTCTGCCCATGGTCCTGTAACTTTGTATACATGATCTCATCTCATCCTCACGTAACCTGGAGCCAAAGGTGCTGCTGTCTCCCTTTCACATAGGAGCAAAACAAGGCCTGAAGGTGTGATGGGACTTTCCCAAAGTCACAGAGCAAGGTCTTGGTGCAACCAAACCCCACTGCCTCAGGACCCCAGGGTGACTTCCACAACACCACCCTGCCCCCGATTCTCCAGGCTCCCCAGGGCGAGAATCAACCCAGGCACTGTAGGCCAGTGAGTGTTGGAGGGGTGGGTGGCATGTGGTGAAGGCAACTGAAGGACTCTTGAACATGAGTCCAAGGACCTTCTTTCTGGCCTTGTCTCTGATCCTGGCTCCCTGTATGACCTTGAACGGGTCCCTTCCCATCTCTTGGCTTCAGTGTCCCCAACCCTAAAATGATGGTGTTTAATGCCAGGTGTGGTGGCTCACACCTGTAATCCTAACATTTTGGGAGGCCAAGGCAGGAGGCTTCCTTGAGGCCAGGAGTTCAAGACCAGCCTGGGCAACATAGTGAGACCCCATCTCTACAAAAAATTATAAAAAGAAAGCTATTCTCCTCTGAACACCACTTCTCCCAGCTCCTTTCTCCTCACTCAGCTTCCTGCCCCTCAGTGAGTCCCCCTTCCTGATCCCCTCTCCCCTCATTGAACCCTCCCCCATCTCTGACCCCCCCCCCCAACAACTCCTTCACTGAGCCAAGGTATTGGAACTGAGAAGGAAATTCACCTCCATTTCTTGCAGTCCCTCCCATTCAGCCTGGACTCATTTCCACACTGACCCAGTGCCTCTCCAGGGCTTGCCTCCTCCTCTCTCTCTCTCTTTGTTCTGTTTTCTTTTGAGACAGAGTCTCTCTCTGTCACCCAGGCTGGAGTGCAGTGGCACAATCTCAGCTCACTGCAACCTCTGCCTCCTGGGTTCAAATGATTCTCCTGCCTCAGCCTCCCAAGTAGCTGGGACTACAGGCATGTGCCACCACACCCGGCTAATTTTTGTATTTTTAGTAGTGATGGGGTTTTGCGACGTTGGCCAAGCTGCTCTCAAACTCCTACCTCAGGTGATCCTCCCGCCTCGGCCTCCCAAAGTGTTAGGATTACAGGCATGAGCCACCATGCCCAGCCATGCCTTCTCTCTTTACAACACCAGCTGCAAACTCTCCTATTTTCCCCAAAATTCCATGAATAAGCCTCAATCACCTCTCCTCTGTTGCTTCCCTAGTCCCATGCCTGTGGTCCTTGGGGGACTCCTGGGCTCTGGTGAGCAACCCTGAGAGGTGTGTGGAAGGCATCTTCGGTGTCTCTGCAGCTCACCTCAAATTCTAGTCCCCAAGGACCACTCTAATCTTGGTTCAGCCAAAGAGTCCTGGGATCTGTAGGTGGGCCACTGGGCCTGTCTAAGCCCTATTTTCCCCCCTTTAATTAAGACCCAAGTCTGTAGGTGACTTGGGACAGGTGAATTTGAAATCTCAGCTCCAATAAATCAAAGCTTGAAACACTGCAGGTGACTTCAACCTCTGATGATGGAACCGCAGGCTTCCTGACATACAGATTTATAGGGCAGAGAGATGTTTAAATCTTGGGACTGACAGGGCCTTCGTGGGTGGAGGGTCATCTGGTCAAAACCCATTTTTTTAATTTTTTGAGAGAAGGGCTCAATCTGTTGCTCAGGCTGGAGTGCAGTGGCACAATCACAGCTCACTGCAGCCTCGACCTCCTGGACTCTAGTGATCCTCCCGCCTCAGCCTCCCGAATAGCTAGGACTATAGGCATGTACCACCACACCCAGCGATTATTATTATTTCTTGTAGAGATGGGGTCTCACTATGTTGCTTTAGCTTCCAAAAGTGCTAGAATGTGGTGTGAGCCACCACATCCATCCAAGAACAGCTTTTGATGAATGGAGAAGAGTTGGATGAGGGGAAGGGAAGGGAAGGTGTTTGGGGGGCAGAGTGAGGGAGAGTGAGTTCAGAGAGGAGACAGGGATTGGAGAGAGAGAGAGGAGAGAGAGAGAGAGAAAGAGAGAAAGAGAGAGAGAGAGCAGGAGGACTGGGATGCCCAGGAGAACAGGGGATTATGACAGGGAAGGGCTTGTTACCAACAATTACAGACCCAGCCTGGTCCAGCCTAGGCCTTCACTGTGGCTTAGCACCTGCTGATACCTCTGGGGTGCTGTCCCTCTGCCCTTTTCTGGGTCATGAGCGCAGGAGGGCGACATCTCCATCCCAGAGGCTCAGCCCTGTTGGCCCCATGTCATCTAGAATAGGGCTCTCAGAGGGCCTGGGTGGGTGAGCCAGGTTCAGGCTGCCTCAGTGACTGTTAGCCTAGAAGACAGGCCCCTGGGGCCATGTGTACATTGGCTCCAGAGCAGTCCTTGCCCCTCAAGGACTCCTTCAGAGCCTAAAGCCTCTGGCCTGTCCTTCTGCAGCACTGCTTCCTCGGCAGCCAGCCTGGCCTCAGCCTCCTGCCGCCCCCGCCCTGGCCTCCTGCCCACTGCAGAGGCTGCTGTGCCGACGGAAGCTGACGGACGGTGCCACGGCTCCCTTAGCATCCTGCCAGGGCCTCTGAGGGCTGTGAGGAGGCCTGGCCCAGTTACCCAGACCCCAGGGTCCAGCCAGCTTCCTCAGCTGAGCCCCCTCCTAGTCCAGCACTCCCTCCCCACCACCATTTCCCAGGACTTCCCAGGACAGAGACAGGTAAAAGCAAGTTGTACTGAATTGTTCTGATTCTAAGAATGGCATATCTTCAGCCTAGGCAGCATAGCAAGACCTCAGCTCACTAAAAAATAAAAAATAAAAAAATTAGCCACGTGTGGTGGCACGTGCCTGTAGTCCCAGCTACTTGGGAGGCTGAGGTGGGAGGACTGCTTGAGTCTAGTTCAAGGATCTAGTGAACTATAATTGCACAGCTACACTCCAGCCTGGGCGACAGAGTGGGACTCCATCTCAAAAGAAGAAAACACACACACACAGAGAGAGAGAGAGAGAGAGAGAGAGAGAGAGAGAGAGAGAATGGTATATCTTCATTGTACAAGTCTTGGGAAATACAGAAACCAAGGAGAAAATAGAAACTATCAGTAATTCCACCACCCAAAGGCAGCAACTTTGAATACAGTATGGTATTTCCTCGCAGGCTTTTTTCCATGTGTCCATAGGTACATAGAGTTAAATAACCAGGAACATGCTTCTGGGGGAGGTCTGTTGCTGTTTTTACTCTATCATGAGCATTCTCTGATGTCTTCAAAGACTCTTTAGGGCCAGGTTTGGTGGCTCACCCTGTAATCCCAGCACTTTGGGAAGCCAAGGCAGGAGGATCGCTTGAGCCCAGCAGTTTGAGACCAGCCTGGGAAACATAGTGAAACCCCATCTCTACTAATAAATAAATAAAAATTAGCCAGGCTTGATGGTGCACGCATGTAGTCCCAGCTACTCAGGAGGCTGAGGTGGGAGGATCGCTTGAGCCCAGGGGTTCAAGGCTGCAGTGAGCTGAGATCGCACTGCTGCACTCCAGCCTGGGCAACAGAGCGGGTGACTCTGTCTCAATAAAGAAATAAATAAATATTCTTCCAAAGCATATTTGTAATGGCCTTATAAAGGCTGGGCATGGGTGGAGCTGAGAGCTGCAGAGAGAGTCTCTCCCCTGCCCCTGCCATGCCCCTCTTGGGTGGCACAGCTTTGGGGTCTGTGTGTGTGGATTTCCTCTGGTGAAAATAACTTTATGGCCTGGGATAGGTCAGACAGAAAGTAAGGCAAGCCCCTCTGCCAGAGATTGAGGTGAGGATTTGCCAGAACTGCTTGGGAAGGAGGACGTGAGAGCATCACATACCCCTGGCGGGGTGGGCTTAGGGGGCGGTGAGGGCTTGGATCCAACAAGACCCCAGAAGAAACCACCCAGAACTGGAATCAGGTGTTTCCCAATCTCTTGAGCCCTGATTTCAGCTGGCCTCCAACCTCCAACCCTTTTTCTCTTCTGTAAAATGGATATAATAATACTTGCCTCCAGGTGATACTAGAAGTGACTCAGGTCCTGGGTTTGAAAGCACCTTGGGGCCAGGCATGGTGGCTCATGCCTGTAATCCCAGAACTTTGGGAGGCTGAGGTGGGAGGATCACTTGAGCCCAGGAATTGAAGACCAATCTGGGCAACATAATAAGACCCTATCTCTACAAAAAAAAAAAAAAAAAAAAAAAAAGAAAGAAAAAGAAAAAGAAAAAATTAAGCCAGGCACGGTGGCTCACGCCTGTAATCCCAGCAGTTTGGGAGGCCGAGGCAGGCAGATCACTTGACACCAGGAGTTTGAGACCAGCCTGGCCATCATGGCGAAACCCCATCAAAACTAAAAATACAAAAATTAGCTGGGCCTGGTGGAGGGTGACTGTAATCCCAGCTACTCAGGAGGCTGAGGCACGAGAATCACTTGAACCCAGGAGGTGGAAATTGCAGTGAGCTGAGATCGTGCCACTGCACTCCAGCCTGAGTGTGGAGCAAGAAGACCCTAAAAAAAAAAAAAAGAAAAAAGAAAGAAAGAAGAAAGGAAGGAAGGGAGGAAGGGAGGAAGGGAGGGAGGGAGGGAGAAAGGAAGGAAGGAAGAAAGAAATAGAAAAAATTAGCCAGGCATGGTGGTGTGCACCTGTAGACCCAGCTACTCAGGAGGCTGAGGCATGAGGATCACTTAAGCCCAGAAAGTCAAGGCTGCCTTGAGCTATGATTGCACCACTATACTCCATCCTGGGTGACAGAGCAAGATCCTGTCTCCAAAAAAGCACCCCAGGAAAGGTAAAATCCAGTGCACTTCTGCTAGGCGGAGGTCACCCTTTAAGTGGGTTAGACTATACAATCGACATTTAATGAGGGCCTCCTGTTTTCTGGGCACAGCACGAGGCCCGAGGACACAGAGGTGAATCAGACTCTGCCTCTGACCTTGAGGAGCTTCTGGACCAGTGGAAAGGAAGGCAGTCGTGAAAACTGATGACCCACTGAGGTTCTGCTAGAACTAAGTCGTCCAAAGTGATATGGAGAGTCAGAGGAGGCTTCTGGGAGAGGTGACATTTCAGTTGGGCCTCAAAGAATGACAGGGGAGGTGCCAGACAGAAAGGGCAGAGGATTGGCACTCCAGAGAGCATCATGGGCAATGGCACAGAGGTATGAAATGTCCTGGCTGGATTCAGGGGAAAGTTATCTAATGTGGCCATAGCACAGGACAGAGGGCAGGGCTGATAATAGAAGGCAGCCCAGTGGGAGTGGTTGGCCTTGAAGAGTCGAAATTTTTTTTTTTTTTTTTTGATACAGGGTCTCACCATCTGCTGGGCTAGAGTGCAATAGTGAGATCATAGCTCACTGCAGCCTCCAACTCCTAGGCTCAAGATATTCTCTTGCCTCAGCCTTCCAAGTGGCTGGGACGACAGGCATGTGCCACCACACCCAACTAATTTTTTAATGTTTTTGTAGAGACGGGGTCTTGCTATGTTGCCCAGGCTGGTCTCTAATGCCTGGCCTCAAGCGATCCTCCCATCTCAGGCTCTCAAAGTGCTGAGATTACAGGCATGAGCCGCTGCACCCAGTCAAGAGCTGGAAATTTATTCAGAAAGCAATGACAATCCTAAGCTCTGGAGCAATGCCATAAAATGCTCAGGTTTGCACTTCAGGAAGCCCCCTCTGGCTGCAATGGGGTAGGAGGCAGAGAGGGAGAGAAAGAGACCTAGGGCAGAGAGGTCAGGGAAGTGTCTGTCTGCCTATTCATCTGGGCAGGAGGTGATGGTACCACTGAAAGGGGGCACAGGATACCAGAGACGCACCTCTGGGAGCTGGGCAACCTGTCCCCTACACCCATCTCCAGCTGATGGCACAGCCCTTGGTATCAGACAGAGTGCCCCAGGTCAGAGGAGTGGGCTTGAAGACTGGCAGAACCTCCAAGCCACCCCTTCTCCCATCAGGGCCCCAGAAGGGGCCTCTGGGGAGGCAGGAAAGCTGGAATATTCAGTGGGTCCTTCCTGGGGGAAGTCCTGTCTTCCTTCTCTGTCAGGCCCTATCTGACACATATGTCTTGGTCCTTGTGACCCATCCATCATTCTCCCCAGAACACGTCTCTTCCCCGCCTCTCTAATGCTGTCTTCTTCTTTCTCCTGCTCTTCAGACATCAGAAAGCAGAGATGGTCCTTGATTCACTCATTCATTCATCACACAGCAGTAGCTCTTCCCCACTTAAAAGCTGCATGAACACGTTGTCATCCCCAAGCCCTGTACTAGGCATTAGGTAAAGAGAGGAGAAGCAGGAGCTGGGCACAGTGGCATGCACCTGTGGTCCCAGCTACTTGGAAGGCTGGGACGCAAGGACTGCTTGAGTCCAGGAGTCTTGGGGGGGCGGGTAGTGCACTATGATCACGCCTGTAAATAGCCCTTGCACTCCAGCCTGGGCAACATAGTGAGATCCCATCTCTAAAAAAATGGGAGGAGCAGGACAGTCCTTGAGCCCCAGCAGCCCTGGAGATTTTTTTTTTTTTTTTTTTTTGAGATGGAGTCTTGCTCTGTTGCTCAGGCTGGAGTGCAGTGGCGCAATCTCGGCTCACTGCAACCTCCACCTCCCAGGTTCAAGCGATTCTCCTGCCTCAGCCTCCCGAGTAGCTAGGACTACAGGCACCTGCCACTACACCCGGCTAATTTTTTTTTTTTTTTTTGTATTTTTAGTAGAGACGGGGTTTCAACATATTGGGTAGGCTGGTCTCGAACTCCTGACCTTGTAATCTGCCCACCTCAGCCTCCCAAAGTGCTGGGATTACAGGCGTGAGCCACTGCACCCAGCCAAGAATGATTTTTAGATGGACTGGGGTTATGTAGTAGCCTTCTAAGGGCTACCGGGACACCAGTGTGGGGAAGGACTCCCTGACCTGGTTGACTTTGGTTAACTTTTGAGCCGGCCTCACAGATGGAGCTCATAGAATGAATGCAGGTTTGCCAGGCGGAGGCACAAGGAAGCAGGGTGTTTTTGGCAGGAGCAGAGAGGAGGAGGTAAGAGCACCAGGCGCTTGGGGAACAGCGTGGCTGGAGTGCCAGGGTCTGGGCAGAGGAGCGAAAGCCCGGGCTGGAGACAGGGGCCTCACTGTTGGGGGGCGGGGGGGACTTACTGTCAGGCGAGGCAGCCTAGCCTTTTTTCCATGGACAGCAGAGAACGCCAGGAATGTTCCCAGTAGGTAAGTGCATGGCCAGAGCTGTTCCAGGAAGGTCACCCTGCACTTGATCTTAGCCAAAAGGCCGAGAAGCGATAGGAAGGTCACCCTGAAGAGCGGTTTTGATTTGGACAGATGGAGACAACAGGGGGCCTGCGGTGTGTTTTCAGGACATGGGTCATATGGCCTGGGGCCTTTCCTCTCCTCTCTGCGGCTCAGCCCAACCTGGACACCCAGAATCACTGCAGCCATGGTCCCTAGCTGCAGAGGTACCTGCCCCAGTATTTCTAGAACAGTCTATGAGAAGCAGATTCCCAGGACCCACCCAAAACGACTGATTCCAAATCTGAGTGTGGGGCCTGAATTTTATTATTATTACTATTACTATTATTGTTATTATTAGAGACTAGATCTCACTCTCTTGTCCAGGCTGGAGTGTAGTGGCGCAATCACGGCTCACTGCAGCTTCCAACTCCTAGCCTCAAGCGATGCTCCTGCCTCAGCCTCCTGAGTAGCTGGCACTACAGGCACATGCCACCGTGCCCAGAAAATTTTTTAAAATGTTTTTTGTAGAGACAGAGTCTCTACAAAACTCAGCCTGTTGCCCAGACTGGTCTTGAACTCCTGGCCTCAAGTTATCCTTCCACTTTGACCTCCCAAAGTGCTGGGATTACAACTGTGAGCCACTGCACCCAGCTGAGATCTGCTTTTTTTTTTTTTTTAGACAGGGTCTCACTCTGTTACTTGGGTTGGAGTGCAGTGGCACAGTCATGGCTCACTGGAGTCTTGACCTCCCCCAGCTCAGATGATCTTCCCAAGTAGCTGAGACCACAGGTGCACGCCACCATGCCTGGCTAATTTTGCTAATATTGTATTTTTTTTTTAAAGACAGGGTTTTGCTATGTTGCCCAGGCTGGTCTTGAACTCCTGGCCTCAAGTGATCCTCCCACCTCGGCCTCCCAAAGTGCTGGGATTATAGGCATGAGTCACTGCACCCAGCAAGGTCTGCTTTTTTTTTTTTTTTTTTTTTAGATGGAGTCTCGCTCTGTTGCCCAGGCTGGAGTGCAGTGGTGCAATCTCAGCTCACTGCAACCTCCGCCTCCCAGGTTCAAGCGATTCTCCTGCCTCAGCCTCCCAAGTAGCTGGGATTACAGACGTGCACAATCACGCCTGGGTAACTTTTGTCTTTTTGGTAGGGACAGGGTTTTGCTATGTTGGCCAGGTTGGTCTCAAACTCCTGGCCTCAAGTGATCCTCCCACCTTGGCCTCCCAAAGTGCAGAGATTACAGGCCTGAGCCACGGTGCCTAGCCAAGGTCTGCATTTTTTAAAGCTCCAAGGTGACCGTATATACTAGAGTTGAGAACCGTTGCCTCATCATTTTGTACATGTGGTTCCCTTCACCTGGAATGCCCTTCCTCCCTCTTCCTCTACCTCCTTGAGCTTCAGGCTCTGCTCAGACATCTTCTGCGTGATGCCCTGTTCCAATCTGGGTGCCCTCGAGGGCCCGGTGCTGCTTCTTCCCTGGCCCACTTTACACCCCATTCTTTTTTTTTTGAGATGGAGTCTCACTCTGTCACCCAGGCTGGTGTGCAATGGCATGATCTCAGCTCACTACAACCTCCACCTCCCAGGTTCAAGAGATTCTCCCGCCTCAGCCTCCCTAGTAGCTGGGATTACAGGGGACTGCCACCATGCCCAGCTAATTTTTCGAATTTTTAGTAAAAATGGGGTTTCACTATGTTGGCCAGGCTGGTCTCGAACTCCTGACCTCAGGCAATCCACCCGCCTCAGCCTCCCACAGTGCTGGGATTACAGGCATGAGCCACTGCGCCCAGCTTTACACCCCATTCAGACTGGTGGTTTACCTTTCCAACTCATTCGGTATTTTCTGTGCTCTGGCGCTGCTGCATGTATTAACTTATTTAGTCCTCACAACATCCAATGATGTAGGTAGGTCCTAGCTGGGGAAATGGAGGCACGGAGAGGTAAATAACATCGCCCAGCTAAGAAGTGGTTGACCCACAGAGGTTGCACCAAGGTACTGTGAGGCCCCAGGCTGGCTGTTCTTTAAGGGCAGGGACCTCGCGGGATTCATTGTTGCAGGTTGTCAGTGCAAGCACGGGGCCTACTCAGTTTCCTCATCTGTAGGATGGGCTGAAGGGTGGGAATTCTCTCTCAGGGCTTCTCTCTAGCTTGGGGACATGAAAGGGGTTATGAGCTCTAAGGTGCTTGGTGTGGATGGGAAGCGGTTGCAGAGGCTCCTCTCTGGGTTTTTGGTTTTTTTGTTTCTTTGTTTGTTTTTTAACAGGGTTTTGCTCTGTCACCCAGGCTGGAATGCAGTGGCACAATCATAGCTCACTGCAGCCTTGAACTCCCAGGCTTAAGCAATCCTCCTGCCTCAGCCTCCCAAGTAGCTTGGACTACGGGTGCATGTCACTATGCCTGGCTAATTTTTTTTTCTTAATTTTCAGTAGAGACGGGGGTCTCACCGTGTAGCCCAGGCTGGTCTTGAACTCCTGGACTAAGTGATCCTTCTGCCTCAGCCTCCCAAAGTGTTGGGATTACAGGCATGAACCACCGCGCCTAGCCCTCTCTGGGATTTTAGGGTGGAATAGTTTCCCAGACAGGAGGCCTTCTCCCTCCTCCACCATGCTGTGGTTCACCCTGTCCCACAGAAATCAGCCCCTTTGAGCCTGGCCTGGGGCTGGGTACTCTGATGGAGATTCTCGGATGATGGCAGAGCAGAGTGGAGACTTGGAGAGGCCACTGCTGCACCGGGAGCTCCCACTCCCGATCTGACCTTAAGGGGCTCACCTGTTCCCAGAGCAAGGAGGACCTCCCTTCAGCACCCCTGCCATTCCTACCTCCCACCCACCATCCCTCAGGAGCTGTGGGTTATTGTCAATGATGTTGTAAATTAGCTGCTTAATTAACTATTTAGGCTAATCAGATTAATTGACATTAATTGGTTACCATTTGTCAAGGACCTTGAAAAGCTGTGCTTCTCAGAGTTGAAGTGTGTGACTGGTGCAGGGCAGGGGAGTCGGGGAGGACCTGTCACCGTGCTAACAGCTGGGAGTGTGCAGGTGGCAGGCAGTGGCAGTTCCAAGGCCACCAGGACTGCTGCTCAGGGACTGTGCACCTCCCAGGGAGCCCCAACTTCTGAGTTCTGGCCCCTCACACCTTGGGAAACACACCACCTCTTCCTCTCCCTTAGTTGTTTAAGGAAAGGTTTGGCAGGGACCAGTGGGAAGACTGAGAAAGTTTCCTTTTCGTAAAAAGAAAATAATAAAAAAAAATAGAGATGGGGTCTTGCTATGTTGCCCAAGCTGGTCTAGAACTCTTGATCTCAAGTGATCCTCTTGCCTCAGCCTCTCAAAGTGCTGGGATTACAGACATGAACCACTGTGCCCGGCCAGGAGACTTTCCTTCCTCCATCCCCAAGGGCTGTAAAGACCTCAGAGGGAGAGAGACCTTAAAATTCTAAATAAGCCATGAAATAAGTAGGTCACCACATAATAACTGCTAGGATGACGTGCATATATTCACTCAAAAAAAAAAAAACAGGAAAGATGAGCAGTATAGGGTAGATAAAATATGCAAAATATTAAACTGTGATAAAATGATCAGATTTGCATTATTTAGTCAATTACAGCCCCCAAAACCCACAGTACATTTTTATGCCCGTTTTAAAGCACAACTAACAGTTTTAAATTATAGCACTTGAAACAACAACAAAAAAAACTACTATGAAATGCATCCTACGTTTGGGAAGAGAGAAAAAAAAAGCCAACCCACTGAAAAATGGGAGTGTGCATTTGTGTTTAGAGACATTCTCTGAAGATTAAATGGCTCCCATATTTAGTCCAATACTGGGCTGGGAGTTAGGAGCCCGCAGTTTTTTTCTTTTTTTTTTTTACAGACAGGGTCTGGCTCTCTTGCCCAGAATGGAGTGCAGTAGTATAATCATAGCTTACTACAGCCTCAACCTTCTAGGCCCAAATGATCCTCCCACCTCAGCCTCCTGAGTAGCTGGGACTACAGGCGTGCACTACTACACTGGCTCATTTTTTTATTATTATTATTTTTTGTAGAGTCGGGGTCTTCCTATGTTGCCCAGTCTGGTTTTTTTTTTTTTTTTTTTTGAGACTGAGTTTCACTCTTGTCGCCCAGGCTGGAGTGCAATGGCATGATCTCAGCTCACTGCAACCTCTGCCTCCCGGGTTCAAATGATTCTCCTGTCTCAGCCTCCTGAGTAGCTGGAACAACAGGCATGTGCCACCACACCTGGCTAATTTTTTTTTTTGAGACGAGTCTCACTCTGTCGCCCAGGCTGGAGTGCAGTGGTGCGATCTCGGCTCACTGCAAGCTCCACCTCCCAAGTTCACGCCATTCTCCTTCCTCAGCCTCCTGAGTAGCTGGGACTACAGGCACCCACCACCACGCCCAGCTAATTTTTTTTTTTTTCTTTTTAGTAGAAACGGGGTTTCACCGTGTTAGCCAGGATGGTCTCAATCTCCTGACCTGGTGATCTGCCCACCTTGGCCTCCCAAAGTGCTGGGATTACAGGCATGAGCCACCACGCCCGGCCCACACCTGGCTAATTTTTTGTCGTTTTAGTAGAGATGGGGTTTCACCATGTTGGCCAGGCTGGTCTTGAACTCCTTACCTCAGGTGATCCCCCAGCCTTGACCTCCCAAAGTGTTGGGATTACAGGCATGAGCCACCGTGCCTGCCTCCAGGCTGGTCTTGAACTCCTGGGTTCAAGCAGTCTTCCCACCTCGGCCTCCCAAAGTGCTGGGATTACAGGCGTGAGCCATCATGCCTGCCCCCAGGCTGGTCTTGAACTCCTGGGTTCAAGCAGTCTTCCCACCTTGGCTTCACAAAGTGCTGGGATTACAGGCATGAGCCACGGAGCCTGGACAAGGAACCTGCAGTCTTATCTTGACTTTTCCACTGAGTCCTTGAGGGCCCCTTCTCTTCTCTGAGCCTTGATTTCTTCAATGGCGAGTCCTTGGCCTGTCTTCCTGAGAGAGTGCTTACATGGAGCAGAGGAGGGATGGATTTCCAATACACTGGAGGCGCATACAAATGTGAGGAGAGAGAAGAAGTTCGTTTTGGTGGTAGGGTCAAGCTCTCAACATGGACAAGGGAATTGCTTTCTGGGGAGGAAAGGTTCCCAGGTTGGTGACAGAGGTTTCTAGCTTGGGAAGGGATGACATGGAGAGTGAATGTGGGGTCTCTCCCTCTCTCCCCTTTTACTGTCCAATTCTGCAGCCCCTGAGGGGAGGAAAGACCGGGAGAGACTGGAGGCTGTTGCCTAGCAACGAGAGGCACATCTGGATCGATGGGAAAGTCAGTGATGCTCCAGCCCCCATCCGGACTCTCTCTTTGATCTCAGCCGGCCCAGCAGAAACCTGAGGGGATGCCCCCCAGGCAGCCGGCTTGATTGGAGCTGAGTCAATAGAGGGAATTTTCCATAATGAGATTGTAAGGGCAGTGGAGGCAGCTGCCCGTGGCTTCTCCTGTCACCCTCCTCAGTGGGTGGAAGGGGCCGGACTGTCTGTCCAGCACACACCCTTCCTGCTGATAGCTCTGGCCTGGGTAGGGGTAGGGTAGGGGTGCACATCACCATCCAATTTTGATTCTTGTCAGTCTTGCACTGCCAGGGACTCAGAGCCCATCTCCACCTGTTAGGTTTTGAAGGGAAGGCAAGGATTATAGAAAGACACACACACAGAAAGAGGGCGGCTCAAAAGCAAATGCAGGTTTTGTTTTGTTTTGTTTTTTGAGACGAAGTTTTGCTCTTGTCGCACAGGCTGGAGTGCAATGGCGCAATCTCTGCCCACTGCAACTTCCTTCCCTCAAGCTCAAGCGATTCTCCTGCCTCAACTTCCCGAGTTGCTGGGATTACAGGCGTCCGCCACCACGCCTGGCTGTTTTGTATTTTTAGTAGAGACTGAGTTTCCCCATATTGGCCAGGCTGTGCTCAAATTGCTGACCTCAGGTGATCCACCCACCTCGGCCTCCCAAAGTGCTGGGATTACAGGCGTGAGCCACCACACCTGGGCGCAAATGCAGGTTTTACGTCCAGCATAAAACCTTCAGAAGTGGGGGACCAGCCTAATGTCAGAGCCCACCGCTGCTTACAGGCTGGCACAATTTATAGGTATGGGCGGGAGGGGTCTAAGCAGTATGGTTTGCCCGGCAGGATATTGATAAGATGTTCCAATAATGAGGCAGTTCTGGCCCTTGTTCTGGCAGAATGTGGTACTCCTTGCATTTTGTCCCAGCAGAATATCGTAAGAGGAAGGCTGTTTCTTCAGTCGGGCCTTTGTCCACCTTGTGGTCAGGTGGTTAGGTAGGATGTTTCTAACGGCCCAAACCACCGTGAAGTGTTTCACTTTGACTAAGGTCTGCAAAATAGCAGGAAGCTTACAAAATGGTGCAGTTTAGACTAACACCACCCGAGCCCTGCCAGTATCCAGGCCCCTGACACTTGGTCCAGATGAGAGAAACTGAGGACCGGAAAGGAGAAGGGATCTGGTCATACAACTTCTAGCCCATTGTGCCTTCCTCTGCCTAGCTTCCAGGTGTGAACCTGGAGCGGGGGTTGGGATCTGATCCTGGGGGAAGGAGAAGGAGTTGATGAAAACTGGGGAAAGCACACAGGCTTCTCCGATTTCACTGCAGGGTCAGTCCTCAAGGCCAGCTTGGGAGGGTCCTCAGAGAGCATGGGCTTCTGACACACACGTGGCTCTCCCTCCATATCTCCACCAAGGCCATCTGATTTGCATCCTCCTGGGACACAGAGACTGCCACCTGCCATCAGTGACAGCTCAGTCATAAGACTGTTCTTTCTTGGGCTAAGCTGAAGCTGTTTCTGTAGAACATTCTCCCCACCCTCCACCCCACCCCCATCTCCATTCTTGCTCAGCAGCCCCAGGGAAGCTGTCTGCTCCTGGTGGCAAGGCTTCAGCCTCCCACAAGGCCACTGAGGGCCCTGACAGAGAGCAGGAGGACTGAGTAAGGCAGGGATTCTTTTGTTCCTCTAGAATGCAGGGGAGAAGAGACCAAACCACTACTTGCTTATTTCATATCAGTTCTGGCCTCTACAAATCTGTCTACTAGGTTGAACTGGTCTGTGTTGCTTTCTTTTTTTTCTTTCTTTCTTTTTTTTTTTTTTTTTTTGGCAAGGTCTCACTCTGTTGCCCAGCCTGGATTGCAGTGGTGAAATCTCGGCTCACTACAACCTCTGCTTCCCGGGTTCAAGAGATTCTCCTGCCTCAGCTTCCCAAGTAGCTGGGACTATAGGCATGCACCATCACAACTGGCTATTTTTTTTTTTTTTTTCTTTTTGAGACGGAGTCTCTCTGTTGTTGCCCAGGCTGGAGTGCAGTGGCGTGATCTTGGCTCACTGCAACTTCCACCTCCCAGGTTCAAGCGATTCTCCTGCCGCAGCCTCCCAAGTAGCTGGGATTACAGGCACCCGCCACCATGCCTGGCTAATTTTTGTATTTTTAGTAGAGATGGCCATGTTGGCCAGGCTGGTCTTGAACTCCTGGCCTCAAGTGATCCACCTGCCTCAGCCTCCCAAAGTGTTGGGATTACAGGCGTGAGCCACCACGCCCGGCCTGTATTGCTTTCAGTAGCCACTGTTGCTCATTCTGATACCTTCCAGCTGTCTCTCATGCTGGCGTGTGGTGTCCCCACTGTCCTCTGTTGATCAGCCGGTCTGAGCTCCTGGCTTGGCTGGGTCTGTCCCATTTATAAGGCTCTGTATGACCTGTCCTGGGCCACATCAGTCTGCACTGATCTCACCTGAGCATTATTACCTGTTCTCACCTGGGCTGCATTACCTGTATTGTGGACTCCTCTGGAGGCAGCAGACAGTGGAGGCCTCCTTGTCCCTCCTTGTCCCTTGTCAGTGATGCTCCAGCCCCCAGCTGGCTTTCTCTTTGATCTCAGCCAGCCCAGCAGAAGCCTGAGGGGATGCCCTGGGCAGCCTGCTTGGTTGCCACCCAAATCTTTGCTCCAGGAACCCAAATCAGAGCCAACAAAGACAGGAGCCTTGACCAGGCAAGTCCTTCCTATCTATTCAAAGACAGGGCTGGGGCCGGGTGCGGTGGCTCACACCTGTCATCCCAGCACTCTGGGAGGCCAAGGCGGGTGGATCACTTGAGGTCAGGAGTTTGAGACCAGCCTGGCCAACATAGTGAAACCCCGTCTCTACTAAAAATACAAAAAATTAGCCGGGCATGGTGGCACACGCCTGTAATCCCAGCTACTTGGGTGGCTAAGGCACAAGAATGGTTGGAACCCAGGAGGTGGAGGTTGCAGTGAGCCAAGATCACACCACTGCACTCCAGCCTGGGCAACACAGCAAGACACTGTCTCAAAAACAAACAAACAAACAAAGACAAGGCTGGACTCGAGGATTTACAAAGTACATGACCATGAGGCCCATGTAAATGTCAGCATGCACGTAGTCTAGGCATAGTGAGAGCAGTGACCAAGGACCTCTCCCTCTGTAGTTCCCAGAGATGATGGTGGTAAAACAATAAGCAGTGAGCTCCCATCGGTGCAAACACAGGCAGAGTCTCAGCAAACAGTCCCAGGTGGCTACTCTGTGCCAAACCCTGTGCTGGGCACTAGGGATACAGATGTGGATCGGCCCAGTCTCTGCCATTGGACAGCCCTCAGTCAGCCAGGGAGCAATAGTCATGCTAGATTGCGAGTAGTAGCCACAGGGTGACAGCAGAGGCACGTCCCCCAGGAAGTCCTTCCACGCAGTCAGGGAAGGCTTCACGGAGGAGGTGATGCTTGAGCAGTCTTGCAGGATGGGTAGATGAGGAAGAACCTTCCGGGCTTGAGGAACAGCGTGGGTCAGTGTGTTCTTGGGTGGAGTGGAATGTGGTGTGGAGCTGGACAAGGATAGCGTAGGGCTGGACACATTGCCAGCTAAGCCACCAGGGCTTTCTCCTGTGGTCTGCGGGCTCACTCTCGCTGCCTCACCAGCCCCGGACACCCCATCTTGGCCCTGGAAACTTTGCCAGCCCAGCCACCTCCGTTCCCCAGCACAGACTGAGACGGCAGGGAGAGTGTCAGCCCGAGCCCTGCCCAGGCAGGCTGGGCCCAGCCCTAGACTGAAAAGGGGAGGGCAGAAAAGGGACCACAAGGGCTATGGCCAAAACGCAGAGGTGTAGTGCCCGCACCCTTGCAAGTCAGGCTGCCTGCCCCTCCAGGAACCAGCCCTCCCACCCCCAGCCAGCCCCAGCCTGGGGGCTCAGGCCAAGATTTTCCTCCAGCTCCAGCAGGGGTGGCAGGAAGCTCCAGCTGCTGAATTACTGAAAGCAAGGCTTTCAGCAATTCCCCTTCCCCCACTGCGTCTTCTGGAGGGTTGGGTAACAAACAGCCGTGCCAGCACCAGCGCCTCTCCAGAGAGACTCCAAGGAGTCATGGAGGAAGCTCACTGGGCTCTGCCGGCTGCCTGAGCCACTTCCTCCCAGGCCTCTCTCTGCAGTGTCTTCTTACCCGTCTTTTTTTTCTTTCTTCTCCAGACAAGGTCTCGCTTGGTTGCCCAGGCTGGAATGCAGTGGCGCAATCTCAGTTCACCGCAACCTCCGCCTCCTGGGTTCAAGCGATTCTCCTGCCTCAGCCTCCCGAGTAGCTGGGATCACAGGTGCCCACCACCACACCCGGTTAATTTTTGTATTTTTAGTGAAAGAGTTTTGCCATGTTGGCCAGGCTGGTCTCGAACTCCTGACCTCAGGTGATCCACCCACCTCAGCCTCCCAAATTGCTGGAATTACAGGTGTGAGCCACCAGGCTTGCCCTCTTCTTTTTTTTTTTTTTGAGATGGAGTCTCGCTCTGTCACCCAGGCTGGAGTGCAGTGGCGCGATTTCAGCTCACTGCAAGCTCTGCCTCCCGGGTTCATGCCATTCTCCTGCCTCAGCCTCCCGAGTAGCTGGGACTACAGGCGCCCACCACCACACCCAGCTAATTTTTCGTAGAGACAGGGTTTCACCGTGTTAGCCAGGATGGTCTCGATCTCCTGACCTCGTGATCCACCCACCTCGGCCTCCCAAAGTGCTGGGATTACAGGTGTGAGCCACCGCGCCCCGCACCTGCCCTCTTCTTACCCGTCTCTACTGGTCTCTACTGGTCTATGTGGGTTTGTATCTGTGAAAAGTGCCATGATTGGGCTATGAGTGTTTGTAATGATTTAAAATGGTAATTATTGACCTGATCTGTTCTGATTTATATGGATCTATATTTCCTCCTGGTCTAACTCATGCCTGTAGTGATTTAGACTGATTGGTGTAGTTCATGGCTGATAACAGCTAACACTTAATTCATAGAGCTTATCGCCTACCCAGGCACTGTACACACATTATTCCTTTACTCCTTACCCTGAGGTGGGGGTACTTATATTAACCCCATTTTACAGATAAGGAAGACGTTAAATCACTAAGCACACATAGTAAGTGATTTGAACCCATCTGCTACTGGCTGATCGGCACAGGTCTGTCTTGGTTCATGTGGACTGGGTTATCAGTTATCCTTTAGGGGCCTGAGGGCATCAGGTTGCAAGAGAGAGTTGAGCACAGTGGCTCACACCTGCAATCCCAGAGCTTTGGGAGGCCAAGGCAGGAGGGTTGCTTGAGTCCAGGAGTTAGAGACAAACTAGTGAGACCCTGTCTCTAAAAAACTTTCAAAAATTAGCTGGACATGGTTGTATGTGCCTGTGTGTAGTAGTGACCAGCTACTTGGGAGGCTGAGGTGGGAGGATCGCTTGAGCCCAAGAGGTAGAGGCTGCAGTGAGCCATAATTGTACCACTGCACTCCAGCCTGGGTGATAGAAGGAGACCCTGTCCCAAAAAAAAAAAAAAAAAAAAAAGAGAAGCTGCAAGAGAGATCTTTCCAAAATGCAAATCTGACCTCCCCAGCTCAGTACCCTTCACTGGCTCCCTATTGCCTGCAGGGTGTGGTCCTAGGTCCTCAGCCTGAGTCTGAAGGCCCTGGGGACCTGGCCCTCCCTCCCCTCCTGGCTCAGTGGGCTCAGCAAGACAAGCCCATGCTTTTTTTTTTTTAATTTTTTTAATTTTTTGAGATGGAGTCTCCCTCTGTTGCTCAGGCTGGAGTGCAGTGGCATGATCTCGACTCACTGCAACCTCTGCCTCCTGGGTTCAAGCAATCTTCCTGCCTCAGCCTCCTGAGTAGCTGGGATTATAGGCACCCGCCACCATGCCTGGGTGATTTTTGTATTTTTAGTGGAGACAGGGTTTCACCATGCTGGCCAGGCTGGTCTCGAACTCCTGACCTCAAATGATACTCCCGGCTCAGCCTCCCAAAGTGCTGGGATTACAGGATTGAGCCACCGCGCCCAGCTTCAAGTCCATGCTTTTCCCTCTTTCCTCTCCATGCCTTCTTCCTGCTCACCCCCACACCCTGACCAGGACATCCTTCTCCTTCTCCTTTGTCCCACCAACTCTTACTTATGCTTCAAGATCTCTCCTCCAGGAAGACCTCCTAGCTATGCTCCTCTCCCGACACACCCCAGCTGTTAGATGTCTCTGCCATGCATCCATCATCCTCAGCATGATAAGCACCAGTGCTTCTCCTTCTTCATTTCTCTCTTGTCCTCTGGTGAACCCCAGAGTAGCTGCTCACAAATAGCTGTGACCTGAATGAATGACCCAAGCTTGGAGTTGATGGGGTGTCCCTTGGTCCTCTGGTCCTTACTCCCCCAGCCCCACGCTCTTGGGCAGTGAGCACAGGGGAAGCTTTCAATATAAAGTGTTCAAGGCTGGAGGTCTGCAGAAGGGTCCTTACACAGGGAAGGGAAGGGTCCGCAGGAGAGTGCTCCAGGGAATACGTCCCTGTCATGGCTGCACCTGGCTTCAATGCCAGGATTTGGAGTGGGGACACACCTAGGTTCCTTGGACAGAATGCAGATGGCTTTTCTTTTCCAGCTTGATAAAGTATCTTGACAAACGATTGTTGCGCACACTATTTATTTATTTATTTATTTATTTATTTGACAGAGTCTCCCTCTGTCGCCCAGGCTGGAGTGCAGTGGTGCGATCTCAGCTCACTGCAATCTCCACCTCCTGGGTTCACGCCATTCTCCTGCCTCAGCCTCCCAAGTAGCTGGGACTACAGGCACCCGCCACCACGCCCGGCTAATTTTTTGTATTTTTAGTAGATACAGCGTTTCACCGTGTTAGCCAGGATGGTCTCAATCTCCTGAACTCGTGATCCGCCCACCTCAGCCTCCCAAAATGCTGAGATTACAGGCGTGAGCCACCGCACCTGGCCCCGCACACATTTATTTTTAACAAGACCCAGAATGAGTTTCACAACTTAAGGACCTGGTTTCATGCATATTTGTCAGTTCTGTCTCATTTCTGAGAGTTACAAAGAATCTTTTTCCTCAGGAGGCACATCCCTGCCCACCTGCTGTCCCCGCACTGGGCTTTTTCTCTGGAAGGTCTGATTCTGTGTTTGCAGCCACCACCTTCACAGGGATGCAGCTTCCTGGATCAGAAATTCTATTCCACTGTAGCCCTCTTAGTCAAGGGTCTATGGATCTTAACATGCCCTTGGCTTTTGCCTGTCCTGTCCCCTGGACTCCCTGTTCCTTATCTGGAGAAGACATATCCCTCCCCTCCCCTCCCCTCCTCTCCCACACTTCCCCCCTGCCCCACTCCCTTCTCCTCCCTTCTCTTCCCTTTTTTTTTTTTTTTTTTTTTTTTGAGACAGAGTCTTGCTCTGTCCCCCAGGCTGGAGTGCAGTGACACAATCACAGCTCACTGCAACCTCTGCCTCCCGGGTTCAAGCGATTCTCCTGCCACAGCCTCCTGAGTAGCTGGGATTACAGGCCCACGCTGACAGGCCTGGCTAATTTTTTGTATTTTAGTAGAGACGGGGTTTTACCATGTTGCCCAGGCTGGTCTCGAACTCCTGAGCTCAGGCAATCCGCCCACCTTGGCCTCCCAAAATGCTAGAATTACAGGCATGAGCCACCGTGCCCGGTCGAAGACACATCTTTCAAAGGCACATTTCTAACATCATTATCTTCATGAAACCTTCCCTGACCATCCTAGGCAAATGTAGAGCCTCCCTGGTCTCTTTTTTGCTCCCGCAGGACTGGGTGGGTGGGTGGGAGAATGGCATCAGGATCTGTCTTCATAACAAGCCTGTTACTGTAAGAAAGAATGAATGAATGATCCCACCAAGCTACAAGCTACAAGACTAGGGTATTGCTCCTCACAAGAGCATATTAGCTACGAGGGTCTGCCCACAGACCCTGACCCAAATGATGGATAAATAAAATGTACACTGATACACAAATACTCTGTTTTGCCAGTCCTGCTGAGTGACCGCCTACACACCAAGAGAGTTTTGTCACTGTGGCCACCCCGATCAGCTAGGGAGACTCACGTTTATTCATTAAGATTAGTTAACAAAAGCTTGAGTCAGCGCCATTAGAGGGTAATTGACATTGAGCACTTCCCGAGTAAAAAGCACACATCAAAGGCTCATCTTAAGACCACATGAGTAAACAAGTTAACTGGATAACTTCCCCACATCCCGTTATTTACTACTCTAATCTATTTAACTTAAGGTAAAGGGACCAGCCTGCCTTCGACCAGGTCTATTACCGAAGTCATGTGAAAACCCTCAGGCCTTCCGAAAGGGTTTTGTGGCTATCATAACTAATATTTTTTCCACCAGCCTGACCGAATCCCAACACTACATTTTACAGATGAGGAAACTGAGGCTCAGAGAAGTTTAATGACTTTTCCTGATCACCCAGGCAGAAGTAGTGGAGCCAGAATTTAAACTAAAGTCTTCTGACTCCAAGTCCTTGTCCTGGTCTAACACTCTTTTTTCCTGGCCCTAGTAGAAGACAGCAGAAAGATCTTAGAAGTAAGAAGGTGGTTAAATTGTGTGACCACAGACGAAGTGCTCAAGTGCTCACTTGAAGCTGTGGGAATCTGTACCTTTGAGCGTGTGGAGGCTCTGAGTCCTGACATTACCTCTGGGGAGGCATGCCTCTGTCTGGCAAGGCCAGGAGAAAAAACGCCCTAGAGGAATGGTGCTGCCCCCCTCCCCGCCCCCCCCCCCTTTCCCAGCAAAAGAGGCTTCTCAGCCCCAGGAGCAAATGGGGCCCCTGAATTGGTGATGGGGGTGCTGTCCGTGGTGCTGGAGGGCTGCGATGCTGCCAGAGAGATGGGGAGCAGGGAGGAGTTTGCTCACTCCTGTAATCCCAGTGCTTTGGGAAGCCAAGGCGGGGGAATCACTTGAGGCCAGGAGTTTGAGACCAGCCTGGGCAACATCGTGAGGTCCTGTGTCTACAATAATAATAATAATGATAATAATAATAATAATAATTAATCTCGCCGGGCGCGGTGGCTCACGCTTGTAATCCCAGCACTTTGGGAGGCCGAGGCGGGCGGATCACGAGGTCAGGAGATCGAGACTGCGGTGAAACCCCGTCTCTACTAAAAATACAAAAAAAAAAATTAGCCGGGCATGGTGGCGGGCGCCTGTAGTCCCAGCTACTCGGAGAGGCTGAGGCAGGAGAATGGCGTGAACCCGGGAGGCAGAGCTTGCAGTGAGCCGAGATTGCGCCACTGCACTCCAGCCTGGGCGACAGAGCGAGACTCCATCTCAAAAAAAAAAAAAAAATAATAATAATAATAATAATAATTAATCTCCAGTGCCATTTACGAGATATTCATTGCACACTAGGTACTGTGAGGGCATTTCCCATGTATTAGTCCTTTACAACAAACCTATGAGGAAGATGCTATTGTTAGTTTCATTTTACAGGCAAGGAAACTGAGGCCCAGAGAGTTGAAGTCACATGCCCTAGGTCTCTCAGCTTATGAATTCCCAAAGATCACTCTCCTGTCTCCCTCTCAAATCAGGGGTCCCCAGGGCAGGGCTGGGCCTCTTCCCAGACTCATCTGTGGTCCACTTCTCACTACAGCCCGTTCCCTCTCCCCCAGACCTGACCAGGTCACTACCGATCTGAGCATCTTCTCCCTCTGAGCCCCAGGGTGAGTGCTGACCTCGTTAGCTGAGGGGCCTCTGCGCCTGTCAGCAGCTGACTTTCCGGAACAGGCTGGACCCTGCAGTACAGATGAGCTGTTTCACCTTCAATTAATCACTTGCAGGTAGCAGCATCCAGTTTGTGGCCCATCGTATCCACAGCCAGGCTTGCTCAGGAAACCCAGGCTTGGGCTTGTGGGAGGGAGGCAAGTCCAGGGACCCAGCCAGGAGGCTGGGAAATCAGGCCTCTAGGCCTTTAACCACTTCCTGGCTGGTAGAAGAGGGAGTGTGCCCCTTTGGCAAGCATTAAACTAGGGCTTCATTACTTAATCTACACATGGGTTTGGCTGGCTCCAGCATCTGGGCTTGCCCTTGGGAGCTGACCCAACGCTGGGGACAGCTTCAGTTGAGCTCTAAGGGTGGCCGGTGGGGCCCTGGCTCCTGGCTGTATCAGCAGAAAGGAAGTGGGCTGAAGGTCTGGTGTTATTTATTTATTTATTTTATTTTTTGAGATGGAGTTTCACTCTTGTTCCCCAGGCTGGAGTACAACGGTGTGATCTCAGCTCACTGCAACCTCCGCCTCCTGAGTTCAAGCTATTCTTCTGCCTCAGCCCCCCAAGTAGCTGGGATTACAGGCATGCGCCACCACACCCAGCTCATTTTGTATTTTTAGTAGAGACAGGGTTTCAGCATGTTGGTCAGGCGGGTCTCGAACTCCTGGCCTCAGGTGATCCACCTGCTTCAGCCTCCCAAAGTGCTGGGATTACAGGCGTAAGCCACCACACCCAGCCTGGTGCCACACATTTAGAGTTAGTATTACCCAGACTTCCAGAGTAGGAAAGGACCCTTGGGGTCTTTGAGTCATTGTTCAGTGGGAGAAACAAGGGTGCAGAGAGGGGAAGGGACTTGTTCATGGTCTCACAGCCAACCAGTGGTAGGGTAGAGACTTCCTATTTGCTGCTCTGCCTCCAAAGAAGGACAGTGTCAATGCCTCCAAGGACCAGAACAAGTTAGAGTTAGGGTTCAGATTATAGCTCTAGACTCCATATCTGCCTGCTTGCACCAGCAAACCCCTCACCCTCAAGCACCTCCAATTTGTTCTTCATGTTCCCTATCACAATAAATGGCTGCACCATCCACCTGGTCACCCAGGCCAGAGACCCGGTGTCATCTAAGCTGCCTCCCCCATCCCACATCCAGTCAATTACAAACCCTGCCAGATTGGCCCATTTATTTCTTGAATCTCGGTTGTCCTCACTGGCTCTGGCAGCCCTGCCTCCTGCTCCCTCCCAGCCTTGCTGAAAAGCCTGCCTTGACGAACCAAGCAGGGCTACAGACACTTCTCCAGTTCTCTTATCACACTACGCTGCTGTTTACCTGTCAGTCTCCTGAACCAGCCTGTGAGCTTCTACAGCGCCATGATGGGGTCATGTTCATCTCTATACCCTCAGCCTTTAATAACGTGAGGCCCAGAGTAGATGCTGGGTGAGTGTTTGTTGAGTGAATGCGTGAATATTGTTTCTATCTCATGTTTGAACAATTCCTGTAATAGAGACCTCATTCATCCTACGACAAACTGCTTAGTTTTGTTTGTTTGTTTTTTTGTTTGTTTTCTGAGATGAAATCTCACTCTGTCACCCAGGCTAAAGTGCAGTGGCGCGATCTTGGGTCACTGCAACCTCCGCCTCCTGGGTTCAAGCTATTCTCATGCCTCATCTTCCCAAGTAGCTGGGATTATAGGCACGCGCCACCACATTCAGCTAATTTTTGTATTTTTAGTAGAGACAGTGTCTCACCAAATTGGCTAGGCTGGTCTCGAATTCCTGACCTCAAGCGATCCGCCTGCCTCTGCCTCCAAAAGTGCTGGGATTACAGGTGCAAGCCCCCACACCTGGCCAGAATTGCTTCGTTTTTAAGAGTTTTGATTATTATAAAATAAAAACAAAACAAGACAAGACTCTTTTTTGAACTGAGCTGAAATCAACACTAGATGACTTGCCTGCAAGAATCTTGGGGCTCTGTTTTGCAGATCGGCTAGGGCCTTGCTCCTCTTAGGGAATTCTAAGGACCAGTAGTATTGGTGTTGTTAGAAATGCAAATTCTCAAGCCCCACTCCAGATCTACCAAATCAGAAACTATGGGGGTGAAGTCAACAATCTGTGTCTTGCTGGGCGCAGTGGCTCAAGCCTGTAATTCCAGCACTTTGGGAGGCTGAGGCGGGCGGATCATGAGATCAGAAGTTCGAGATCAGTCTGGCCAACATAGTGAAACCCCGTCTCTACTAAAAATACAAAAAGTTAGCCGGGTGTAGTGGTGTGCATCTGTAATCCCAGCTACTCAGGAGGGGCTAAGAAAGGAGAATCATGTGAACCTGAGAGGCGGAGGTTGCAGTGAGCTGAGATTGTGCCATTGCACTCCAGCCCGGGCAACAGTGCGAGACGCCATCTCAAATAAAACAAAACAAAACAAATCTGTGTCTTAACAAGTCTTCCTGGTGATTCTGATGCTCAATAAAATTTGAAAATGGCTATTTCTAGACCACTGCCCACCTCCCCCTAATTGGTGGTCCATACCTGGGCTATATCAGGAGAACCTGGGGGACATGAGCATTTTCATCCCCAGAGCCTTTTTTTTTTTTTTTTTTTTTGAGACTGAGTCTCACTCTGTCACCCAGGCTGAAGTGCAGTGGCATGATCACTGCAAGCTCCGCCCCCTGGGTTCATGCCATTCTCCTGCCTCAGCCTCCTGAGTAGCTAAGACTACAGGCACCTGCCACTACGCCCGGCTAATTTTTTGTATATTTAGTAGAGACAGGGTTTCACCATGTTAGCCAGGATGGTCTCAATCTCCTGACCTTGTGATCCACCCGCCTCGGCCTCCCAAAGCATTGAGATTACAGGCATGAGCCACCATGCCCAGCCAAGACTTTGATTCGGTAGATCTGGGTTGGATTCCAGGTAGCACTGACATATGAAATATAGGACACTCAGTTAAATTTGAATTTCAGATAAACAACGAATAATTTCTTAGTAGAAGTATGTTCCAAATATAAAATTCAAATTTAACTGGGTATGCTGTGTTCCTATTTGGCAAATCTGGCATTGCTAGCTAAACATCACTACTTCTAACAAGCCTCTCAGTCGATTCAGCCAGGTTTGACCTAAATCCTCTACAATCCTTCATATATTTGAAGCTAGGCATTCTGACCACCTGTATATCCTTATAATCTTCCCACTTCTTGGCATCCTATTTTTGTTGACATATCCTAAGATAACATGCGTTTTTGACAGCCACATTATGATATTGACTCAAATTGAGTCTGTGATCATTGAAAATCCCTATAATCCTTCCCAAATATTCTGCTTCTGAACTATGTCTACCCCATTCCAATTTTAGTTTGGGACCCAGCTTCAGAATGTGGCACTTTTCACTATCCTGTTTCACCTTCTTCTTCTTCTTTTTTTTTTTTTTTTTGAGATGGAGTCTCGCTCAATTGCCCAGGCTGGAGTGCAGTGGTGCGATCTCGGTTCACTGCAATCTCTGCCTCCCAGGTTCAAGTGATTCTCCTGCCTCAGCCTCCTGAGTAGCTTAGATTGCAGGCATTTACCACCATGACTGGCTAATTTTTGTACTTTTAGTAGAGACGGGGTTTCACCATGTTGGCCAGGCTGGTCTCGAACTCCTGACCTCGTGATCTGCCCGCCTCAGCCTCTCAAAGTGCTAGGACTACAGATGTGAGCCACTGCACCTGGCCCTGTTTCACCTTCTTAGATTCTTCCAATGTCTCCGGCTACTGAGTCCTTTTAGATTCTGACTGTATATCCATGAGCCCTCTCAGGCTGTGTCCTCAGTGAATTTGATTGTCAGACTACCAATGTTCTAGCCAGTCAATAGTGAACATATTGGATCAGACGTGGTGAGAATAGAGCCCTGTGATTCTCCACTAAATACTTACATCTAACATGACATTGATCCATTAACCAGCTCCTTTTGAGTATAGGTCAATCAATCAACCAATTACAACAAAATGGGATATTAGCACCCACCAGGACAGTGTCACCTTATGAAATCTCACAGTGAGGCCAGGCGCAGTGACTCATGCCTGTAATCCCAACACTTTGGGGGGCCGAGGCAGGAAGATCACTTGAGCCCAGGAGCTTGAGAGCAGCCTGGGCAACATAGCAAGATCCCATCTCTACAAAAAAAATTAAAAATCGGCTGGGCATGGTGGTGCACCTGTAGTTTCATCTACTTGGAGGCTGAATCAGGAAGATCACTGAAGCCCAGGAGGTCAAGGCTGCAGTGAGCTATAGTCACGCCACTGCACTCCAGCCTGGGCAACAGATTGAGAGTTAGGAAGGGAAGGGAAGGGAAGGGAGAAAGGTAAGGTAAGGAGGGGAAGGAAGGAAGGAAGGAAGGAAGGAAGGAAGGAAGGAAGGAAGGAAGGAAGGAAGGAAGGATAAATCTCACAATAATTTCTTTTTCTTTCTTTTTTTTTTTCAAGACAGAGTCTCACTCTGTCGCCCAGGCTGAAATACAATAGCACGATCTCGGCTCACTGCAACCTCTGCCTCCCAGGTTCAAGCGATTCTCATGCCTCAGCCTCCTGAGTAGCTGGGATTACAGGCGCCCACCACCATGCCTGGCTAATTTTTGTATTTTTAGTAGAGACGGGGTTTCACCATGTTGCCCAGGCTGGTCTTGAACTCCTGACCTCAGGTGATCCACCCACCTCGGCTTCCCAAAGTGCTGGGATTACAGGTGTGAGCCACTGCGCCCAGCCTCACGATGATTTCATAAAATATAATGTCATATGGCTCACAGAGGGACCCTGTGCCTGCAGTCCTGCAGTCACCCCCTGGTCTGCTGGCCCAGCAAACCTGACTTGGAAGGAAATGGGCTTAGTGTGCAATGATTTGGGTCATTCTATTAATGACCTGCCGCAGATTCCCACCTGGTGCCTCTCCAACTCACCAGGTGAAATTGGTCAAATCCACCATCTGTTCTAGTGAAAATCCAGGCTGCATCTGCCACGCCTCTCTTCACATAGCTCTCCTTTCCTCCTCAATCATTTCTGCAAAGATTACCCTGGGCAACCTAGCATTGCTACCCAGGCGTTCTCCTAGCACTGGGGCTAGAATTTCTCAGGGTTTGGAGATCTGAGTGCATTCAGAACGACTCTCACCAGCTTTCCCCCTCTGCCCTCCAGGAGCTCAGGCCAAGTTCTAGGCTGGGGAACCTTGCCCAGGTCAGAGGGAAGATGTGTAGAACAGCATGGCTCCCAGGGCTCTCACTGGCGCCTTCGTGCTCTCTCTCCACACCTTCAGCGCGCCTCTTGCATTGCCTGGTGCTGGGGTAGGCTCTAACGAGCCAGAATGAAAGGATGGTCCCCTCCCCTAAAAGCGCTCACAGTTTAGAATAGGAGTTAGAAGCAAACAGCCAACTGAATCTCGGTATCTAAATGTCACATTTAAAAAGTGTGGACAAAAGATGCGGAAGCACAAAGAAGGAATGACTCATCCTTCCTGGAAGAGCGGAAGCTTCCCAGAGGAGGTGATTTTTGGTCTGGGCCCTGAGGGATGAGTTGAAGTTCCCCAGGTGAAGAAAAGGGGAAACAGGACTCCAGCAGAGGGGAAACACATAGGCAAAGGCACAAAGGAGGAAGTAAGAGCACGCATTTGGGGGATGAGGACCAAGGCTAAGGGGCTGGGTGTTGGTTGCAGGATGGGGTGCAGCATGGGATGAAGTTGCAAGATAGCATTCGACAGAATGCAAAGGGGTCTGGCAGGCCGTATCAAGGGCCATGCCATGTATTCCTCTCTCTTGCCTCCTGTTGTCACTGTCTTTGTTCAGCCCCGGGCACATTGAGCTTCACATGCACTAGGCACTTAGCTGGAGCTAGGAGTTGAAAGCTAAGCTGCCCTCAGCCCAGGGGGAGCCAGACCTTTGAATCCACAGCAACAACAGCAAGAACTCTGGGAGGTAAGGCCAGGAGTGGTGGCTCATGCCTGTAATCCCAGCACTTTGGGAGGGCAGATCACCTGAGGTCAGGAGTTCCAGACCAGCCTGGCCACAAGGAGGGCAGATCACCTGAGGTCAGAGTTCAAGACTAGCCTGGGCAACATGGTGAAACCCCATTTCTACTAAAAATACAAAAATTAGCCGGGCAAGGTGGCAGGCGCCTGTAATCCCAGCTACTCAGGAGGCTGAGGTGGGAGAATCACTTGAACCCAGGAGGTGGAGGTTGCAGTGAGCCAAGATTGTACCACTGCACTCCAGCCTGGGTGACAGAGAGGGCTCCAAAAAAAAAAAAAGAGCTCTGGGAGGGTGACACCAGCCAGAGGGGAAAGGAAGGCTTCCGGAAGGTGACAATGCCTGTGAGCGGTGACTTTGAGGACAACTAGGAATGAAGAGTATCCCAGGAAAGGGCCTGGAGCCAAGAGAGGTGGAGGAGGATGTGTGTGGTGCAGAGTGGTGGAGACGGGGCTGGACCAGGAGGCAGGGCCATGCTATGGCTTTAAGCCAAGGTAACAAGAATCACAGGAGGCTGCTAACCAGCGCATGACATGGTCTAATTTGCTCCTGGACCCATCTGCCAAGTTGCCAATGGAGGATGAATGTCAGAGCAGGGAGGCCAGGCAACTACAGAGAGGCAGTGGACCTGCGTGGAGGGAGGAGCTTGGGTCCATGTGGTAACAGAGGAGGAGACGAAGTGGATAAATGTGAGCAATATTGAGAAGAGGGGATGGGGCTGGGTGCGGTGGCTCACGCCTGTAATCTCAGTACTTTGGGAGGCCGAAGTGGAAGGATTATTTGAAGCCAGGAATTCAAGACCACCCTGGGCAAAATAACAAGACCTTGATTCTACAAAAAATTTTTTTTGTTTTAATTAGCTGGGTATGGTGGCACATGCCTGTAGTTCCAGCTACTGGGGAGACAGGTGGGAGGATATCGCTTGAGCTCAGGAGTTCAAGGCTGCAGTGAGCTATGACTGTGCCACTGCACTCCAGCCTGGGTGACAGAGTGAGACCCTGTCTCAAAAAACGAACAAAGAAGAAGGGATGAGGGACCCAACTTGATGACAGGTGAACTGTTGTGGGTCAGGGCAATAGGGGTCTCCAAGCTCCACACATGTCCCTGGCTCAGATGACCAACAGATAGAGGGGTCACCCATGAGCCAAGCACTGCAGCCGACGTGGGTGGGGAGCAGGGCACCGGGAGCTCTGTTTGGGGCATGGTGGGTGATGCTTGTGGAGTGTCCCCAGAAAACCCCTGGTAGAACTGGGGTATAGGGCTGGTCTCGGGACAGAGGCGGGAAGCAGCAGGTGTGGGAGTGGAAAAGAGGGGTTAGAAGGACAGCTTTGGTCTCTAAGTCCCCAGGCACTCCCCTCTCCAGAAGACTCTGGCAGATGCTCCCAGGAACAGGTGGAAATCAGAGGCTCAGAGAGGGGTAGTGACATCTTCAGGGTCACACAGCAAGGAGTGGAGAAGCGCAGCCTAGAACCCATGCACTTGGGACTCAGGGGGAAGGACATATGAGAAGAGCTTATGTTTTCATCACCACTGTTGCCTCCTGTCACTCTGTCCCCTTCAGAGTCTCTTGTAGCTGTCACAGTCCCTCTCTCTTCTCTGCCTTCCAGTTTCTGTGGCTCTGAACACTCCCACCCCCATCCCATCACTCTGAGGCCAAAGAGGGGAGGGTGTGTTGGGGGAGTAGTGTCACAGGGAAGGCCTGATCCAAGATGTCCAGGCATGCCCAATCCCTTCTTTTCCTCCCTCCCTCCTTCCTTTCCCTCCCTCCCACCCCACTCCCTGGGAATGAGGCCTCCCTGTTGCTTAGCAACTAGCAGAGCCTTGGAGAAAGGAAATGGAAATAGCTCAGGAGGTGCCTCCCCTCTGTTAAGATAGAAGTCCTTGGAGTGTGTGTGTGTGTGTGTGTGTGTGTGTGTGTGTGTGTGCTGTACTTTGGAGGGCCTAGCATGGAGTCAGGGATTCTTAGCTCCAAGCCAAGTTGACTCCCACCCCACCCCGAGCCTACAGGAGGACGTGGCTGCCTGGAAAGCTAATGTCAGTGTCAGCTTTGGTCACGTCATCAGAAGCAGTGTTTCCAGAACAAAGGAGTAGATAGTCCTGTGGGCATAATCTGGGTGAGCCCCACTTATCTGGAATGTTGGCTTTGGAGAATTTGGCCAGATCAAACAGAGAGCTAAAATCTGCCTCTGGGGTGGGAATGGAGTAGGCTTCCATCTTCCCCTCTCTGTAGGGCTGCCCTGGGAGCAGACTGGGAGGTAGGAACACATGTAATCTGTGTCCCACTGGACAGAGCCAGGACAGTGGGCCTGGTGTGTGCGTAAACGGTTTCAATTGAGCCTAAAGGAGAAATATGACTGGGGAGTTAATGATGTGTGCAAGTGGGCGCTGGGATGTCTGGCCCAAGCATTCGTGCAAGCCAGAGAGGATGGTCCTCGGTAGTTCCTGGAGGTGACACGATTCCCAGCCAATGGCTCTTAGAGGCCATCCAGTCTGGCCTGCATCCACCCACCTTACAGATGGAAAAAGCCCAGTGTCCAACCCACTCGTGCCCTGAGGTGTGACCCAAAGGTGCAAACCAGCCGTCCGCCTCCCTCTGCACCAGGAAAGGAAGCGGATTAGAGCCATGAGTGGGCCCTTAAATCTCCAGGATTAACTCGAGCAGAGAGGAGCTTAACAGGTGGCGAAGAAGTGACCATCCCGCCTCGTGTCTGTGTCTGTCCCTCAGGGCCAGCGGCCCAGGCCAGCCACGATGTCCTCCACCGTGAACAACGGGGCGGCCAGCATGCCGTCCCCACCCGACGCCGCGAACGGCTTCCCGCAGCCCAGCGCCTCCTCGGGGACCTGGCCGCGGGCGGAGGAGGAGCTGCGCGCCGCGGAGCCGGGCCTGGTGAAGCGCGCGCACCGCGAGATCCTGGACCACGAGCGCAAGCGGCGGGTGGAGCTCAAGTGCATGGAGCTGCAGGAGATGATGGAGGAGCAGGGGTGAGCGGGCCGCGGGGCGGGGCTGGAGTGGGGAGATAGGCGGGGCGAGGGTGGGAGAAGCGAGTGATGCTGCTCGTGGGCGTGGCGAACGTCGTGGGCGGGGAGAAGGGCGGGGCTAGGGGGTATTAGGGCGGAGTCGCGCGACTGTGGGAACCCAAGAGCCTTGTCCAGACAAGAGGCCAGAGTCCAGACCAGTTGGGATGAAGCCATGGCAAGTCCAGCTCATCTTTCATTTATGTATTAGGTTGTTGCAAAAGTAAGCACGGTTTTTGCCATTACCTTTAATGGCAAAGTGGTGGCTCACACCTGTGATTCCAAAACTTTGAAAGGCCAAGGCGAGTGGATTATTTGAGGTCAGGAATTCGAGATCAGCCTGGCTAACATGGTGAAACCCCGTCTCTATGAAAAATACAAAAAAAAATTAGCTGGGCGCGGTGTCTCACACCTGTAATCCCAGCACTTTGGGGGGCCTAGGCAGGTGGATCACCTGAGGTCAGGAGTTTGAGATCAGCCTGGCCAACATGGTGAAAATCCGTCTCTACTAAAAATACAAAAATTAGCCAGCCGTGGTGACGCGTACCTGTAATCCCAGCTACTCGGGAAGCTGAGGCAGGAGAATCTCTTGAACCCGGGAGGCGGAGGTGGAGGTTGCAGTGAGCTGAGATCCGGCCACTGCACTCCAGCCTGGGCAACAGATTGAGACTCCGTCTCAAAAAAAAAAAAAAAAAGGCCGGGCGCGGTGGCTCATGCCTGTAATCTCGGCACTTTGGGAGGCCGAGGCGGGTGGATCACCTGAGGTTGGGAGTTCGAGACCAGCCTGACCAACATGGAGAAACCCCGTCTCTACCAAAAATACAAAATTAGCCGGGCGTAGTGGCACATGCCTGTAATCCCAGGTACTTGGGAGACTGAAGCAGGAGAACCACTTGAACCGGGAGGCAGAGGTTGCAGTGAGCTGCGATCGAGACATTGCACTCCAGCCTGGGCAACAAGAGCAAAACTCCGTCTCAAAAAAAAAAGAAAGAAAGAAAGAAAGAAAGAAAGAAAGAAAGAAAGAAAGAAAGAAAGAAACTAGTGGGCTGGCTGCTGAAGGAGTCAAAGTCAGGAGCAGGGACTGCCCATCAGACTTGCACTGTCAGTGGGCTGAGAAATAAGAAACTCCCTACACAGGGGGGCTGGAGCCTGGAGCCACAGGGGGCCAGACACAGCCTGTGTCCTGTAGTCCTTCCAAGCCACACCTTTGTCCACCCCAGGCCTCCTGGGCTCCCTTAGACAGGGGCCACCATCTCTGAGGAGCTTAGGAAGACCCCCAGGCTTAGGCAGAGACAGTGAGTTGCTGAAGGCCATCTGGAAGGCGGGGGGCCAAGGCAGAGCCAGGATCAAGAGTCCTGCTGGCTGCCGGGCAGGGCTGCTTGTAGGGAGAAGAAGGGGTAATGGGGACCTGGTGCTCACCTCACCCAGAGGACCAGGTAGCGGGGAGGAGGCCCCTTGCAGAGAGGGATAGATGGATGGATGGCAGGATGCTGAGGACACACAGAAAGGAGGTTCCAGCTGGCAAGGGAACATGTTGATGAGCTGTGGGTACCGGAAGAGGGAATGAGACCTCAAGGGGCAGAGGCAAGGAGGGGCGAGGTGGGGAGCATCTCCTACAGTGAGAACCTCAGGTCGTGAATTAAACCTGCAAATCCAGCCAGATGTGGTGGCTCACGCGTGTACCAGCTCACGGTGGCTCCCAGCACTTTGGGAGGCCGAGGTGGGCAGATCACTTGAGGTCAGGAGATCGAGACCAGCCTTGCCAACATGGTGAAACCCCATCTCTACTAGTAATACAAAAAAATAAAAAAGGCCAGGTGCGGTGGCTCACACCTGTAATCACAGCACTATGGGAGGACAAGGCGGGCAGATCGTGAGGTCAGGAGATGGAGATCATCCTGGCAAACACGGTGAAACCCCATCTTTACTAAAAATACAAAAAATTAGCCAGGCATGGTGGCATGTGCCTGTAGTCCCCGCGACTCAGGAGGCTGAGGCAGGAGAATCGCTTGAACCTGGAGGTGGAGGTTGCAGTGAGCCGAGATTGTGCCACTGCACTCCAGCCTGGGTGACAGAGCAAGACTCCGTCTCAAAATAAAAATAAAAATAAATTAGCCAGGCATGGTGGCGAGCGCCTGTAATCCCAGCTACTCGGGAGGCTGAGGCAGGAGAATCGCTTGAACCCGCGAAGCAGAAGTTGCAGTGAGCTGAGATTGCGCCACTGCACTTCAGCCTGGGCAACGGAGGGAGACTCCATCTCAAAATAAAACAAAAACAAACACACAAACAAAACCTGCAAATTCTGCCAAATTCTGTCTGGAGAGTCAAGGAGGGAGGGAAGTGTGGGCAGAGGACAAGAGGGTTGACAGGGACAGACGAGGTGTCCCCTGCACTTTCCTGCTCCTCCTCCTCCCAGAACTCCACCCCCTTGATGAACCCATCCCCATCCTCAGCCCCTCTCCCTTCACTAAGTCCCCTCCTCTTCTCTGTGCTTTCCCATCCTGAAAGCCCTCCCCCTCAAAGACCCTCACCCTTTCAAGGAACCTTCCCTCACTGAGCCCCTCCCCAAGCAAAAGGTGATGGCATTTGGCCACGTCCTGGGTGTTAGACCCCCAGCATCAAGGATTCCTGCTTCCCTGGGAAGCACCCACTATGTCCCCACTTGCTCAGTCAGGGTCCCTTCCCCCACCCAAGCTGTCACTTGAGGTGGTCCTTATCCTGGAGCCACCTCCAAAAAACCAGCTCTTGAGTGGCCCTCCCCCTGCCCTCCCCATCCTCAGCAGGGCATTTGATCATGGCAGGGACAGGCATTCTGAGATTCCCAAATCCAGGCTTCCGGCCCTATCTTGACCTTGAACAACCCACAGTTTACTCACCTGGAAAATAGGGGCACCTGTGTTCTGGAGCTGTTCTGAGAGTCCTCCGTTGAAGACACATATGGGACTGCCCAGCCCCCAGCCAGTCCCCACAAAGTGCCGATAAGCACCAGGCACCCCTGCTCTTTTATCAAATCGAGTCATTAATATCCATTTCTAGAAACACTGGTTTGGTCACGTTTATTTACCGGGTTCTCAGGCATTTGACGAACACTCACATCAGTCACAGGAACACACACTCTTTGGCCTCATTAAAAAGCAATCCTTTTCCTTAATATTGATGGCTGCTGGCTAATCCACTGGTGATTGATGGCATACTTGGAGTCACCTTCCCAGACAGCCTTGGCTTGCAGCCTGCAATCACCACAGGGCGGGATGGAGCCTCCAGCCTTTCTGATGTGATGCTCCCACCCCAGCCCCCAGCATCCTCCCTGCCACCCTATTTATCTTCTTGCCATGCCTCTTTTTTAGTTTGTTTGTTTTGTTTGAGATGGGGTCTCGCTGTGTCACCCAGGCTGGAGTGCAGTGGCATGTCTGCTCACTGCAACCTCCGTCTCCTGGGTTCAAGTGATTCTCCTGCCTCAGCCTCCTGAGTAGCTGGGATTACAGGCACATGCCACCACACCTGGCTAATTTTTGTATTTTTTGGTAGAGACGGGGTTTCACCATGTTGGCCAGGCTGGTCTTGAACTCCTGACCTCAAGTAAGCCACCTGCCTTAGCCTCCCAAATTGCTGGGATTACAGGTGTGAGCCACCGTGCCCAGACACCATGCCTCTTCTTGTGAGGACTTGGGTGAGGCGACAGAGCACAGCTCCATCCCTAGCTAGTCTTGGAACTTTTTTTTTTTCTTAGGCGGAGTTTCGCTCTTGTTTTCTAGGCTGGAGTGCAATGGCACGATCTCGGCTCACTGCAACCTCCACCTCCTGGGTTCAAGCCATTCTCCTGCCTCAGCCTCTCGAATAGCTGGGACTATAGGAGCACGCCACCACACCCAGCTAATTCTTTGTATTTTTAGTAGAAACGGGGTTTCACCATGTCGGCCAGGCTGGTCTTGAACTCCTGACCTCAGATGATCCACCCACCTCGGCCTCCCAAAGTGCTGGGATAACAGGTGTGAACCACCGCACCCAGCCTGGGCTTGGAGCTTTGGGCCCTCCCTCCCCTCTCCCTGTTCTGTTTGCTCATCTATAAAATGGGAATCAAAAGGCTACCATTCCAGTCACTGTGGCTCATGCCTATAATCCCAGCACTCTGGGAGGCTGAGGAGGGAGCACTTGAGCCCAGGAGTTTGAGGCCAGCCTGGCAACATAGTGATCCCCCTGCCAATCCATCTACAAAAAAATTTTTTTTAACTAGCCAGGTGTGGTGGCACATGCCTGTGGTCCCAGCTACTCAGAAGGCTGAGGTGAGAGGATTACTTAAGCCTGAGAAGTCAAGGCTGCAGCGAGCTATGATTGCACCACTGCACTCCAGACTGGGTGGCAGAGCAAGACCCCGTCTAAAAACAAAAAACAAAAACAAAAACAAAACAAAACAAAAGGTCGCGTCTGGCCTAATGCAGGAATTCATGCCTATAATCCCAGTACTTTGGCAGGCCAAGGCACGAGGTTTTCTTGAGGCCAGGAAGCCTGGGCAACATAGGGAGACCCTGTCTCTACCAAAAGATAAAAAATTGCTGGGCGTGGTGGCTCACGCCTGTAATCCCAGCACTTTGGGAGGCCGAGGTGGGTGGATCACCTGAGGTCAGGAGTTCGAGACCAGCCTGGCCAACATGGTGAAACCCCGTCTCTACTAAAAATGCAAAACAATTAGCCAAGTGTGGTGGTGGACGCCTGTAATTCCAGCTACTCAGGAGGCTGAGGCAGTAGAATCACTTGAACCCAGGAGGTGAAGGTTGTAGTGAGCTGAGATCACGCCATTGCACTCCAGCCTGGGCAACAAGAGTGAAACTCCATCTCTAATAATAATAATAATAATAATTAGCTGGGCATAGTGGCACACTCCTGTAATCCCAGCACTTTGGGAGGCTGACGTGAGAGAATTGCTTGAGGCCAAGAGTTTGAGACCAGCCTGTGTAACATAGCGAGACTCCATTTCTACTTTTAAAAAATTAAAAATAGGCCGGGTGCATTGGCTCACGCCTGTAATCCCAGCACTTTGGGAGGCCGAGGTGGGCGGATCACGAGGCCAGGAGATCGAGGCCATCCTGGCTAACACGGTGAAACCCCTTCTCTACTAATAATACAAAAAATTAGCCGGGCATGGTGGCGGGCACCTGTAGTCCCAGCTACTCGGGAGGCTGAGGCAGAAGAATGGCGTGAACCCGGGAGGCGGAGCTTGCAGTGAGCCGAGATTGCGCCACTGCACTCCAACCTGGGCAACAGAGCGAGACTCCATCTCAAAAAAAAAATAAATAAATAAAATTTCACTCTGAGGAACTCTTAAAATTCAGTGTCCCCTCACCCTACTCCTGTCCCAGAGAGTGACCCAGGAAATCCCCAAAGCCACAATGCATTTGGCATGCCCTTCCCTTACGGCCCATAGAGTGGCATGAGGACTAAGGGAGCCAGACTGGCTGGGGGAATACCTGGGCCAAGAGGCTGGGGACCCTGGCACAGACATCACTGCCCCCTATTCCCCCTTCCCCACCCACACACAAGCCCTTGATGTTGTTTTTTTGATTTTTTGGTTTTTTTCGAGACGGAGTCTCGCTCTGTCACCCAGGCTGGAGTGCAATGGCACCATCTTGGCTCAATGCAACCTCTGCCTCCCAGGTTCAAGCGATTCGTCCTGCCTCAGCCTGCCAAGTAGCTGGGATTACAGGCGTGTGCCACCATGCCCAGCTAATTTTGTATTTTTAGTAGAGATGGGGTTTCACCATGTTAGCCAGGCTGGTCTCAAACTCCTGACCTCAAGTGATCTGCCCGCCTCGTCCTCCCAAAGTGCTGAGATTACAGTCATGAGCCACTGTGCCCGGCCTAGAAGCCCTTGACTTTGAGTTTGAAGCTTTGGCCATGCTAGCCAGACTTCCTGCATGGCCCTAGGCTGGCCGGCTCTGCCACCTCCACAGGGAGCGAGTGGTTTGGGTAGCAGCCTCCCCCTTTATCCCAGCCTTTGCCGCCTGGCAGAACAGAGAGAGAAGAGGCCCAGGCAATTCTCAGAGCTGGTGCCATGCTGACCTGGCAGGGGTCTCAGGTGGAAAAGGGCAGGGAGCCTGGGATGACTGTACACTCTGTCCCCACTGCTCTGGGACAGATAAGCTTCAGTTGCTACTATTTATTTATTTACTTTTGAGACGGAGTCTCGCTCCATTGCCCAGGCTGGAGTGCAATGGCGCAATCTCAGCTCACTGCAACCTCTGCCTCCTGGGTTCAAGTGATTCTCCTGCCTCGGCCTCCCGAGTAGCTGGGACTACAGGCACGCACCACCACGCCCAGCTGATTTCTGTATTTTTAGCAGACACAAGGTTTCATCATGTTTGCCAGGCTGGGGTCAAACTCCTGACTTCAAGTGATCCACCCACCTTGGCCTCCCAAAACGCTGGGATTACAGGCGACAGCCACCGTGTCTGGCCAGTTGCTACCATTTATTGAGCACCTACTATATGCCAGTCACTGTGCAAAGTGATGTAACTACATCATGTCTGTGTTAGTCCACTTTGCATTGCTCTAAAGGAATACTTGAGGCTAGGTAACTTATAAAGAAAATAAGTTTACTTGGCTCATGGTTCTAGAGGCTTGTACAGAAGCATGGCACTGGCATCCAATTGGCTTCTGGTGAGGCCTCAGGAAGCTTTTAGTCATGGTGGAAAAGAAGGGGAGCCAGCAGGTCTCACACGGCAACAGAGGGAGCAAGAGGGAGAGGAGACACACCCCAGACTCCTTAAAACAATCAGCTCTTTCCTAAACTAATAGAGGAGCAGTCTCCAACCCTTTCGGCACCAGATACCAGTTTTGTGGAAGAAAATTGTTCTGGCTGGGCGAGGTGGCTCACGCCTGTAATCCCAGCACTTTGGGAGGCCGAGGTGGGCGGATCACCTGAGGTCGGGAGTTCGAGACCAGCCTGACCAACATGGAGAAACTCCAACTCTAGTAAAAATACAAAAATTAGCTGGGCATGGAGGCGCATGCCTGTAGTCCCAGCTACTTGGGAGGCTGAGGCAGGAGAATCGCTTGAACTGGGGAGATGGAGGTTGTGGTGAGCCGAGATTGCACCTTTGCACTCCAGCCTGGGCAACAGGAATGAAACTCCGTTTCCCCAAAAAAAAAAGAAAATTTTTCCATGTACTGGGCGGGGGCTGGGGGGATGGTTTCAGGATGATTCGAGCACATTGCATGTATTGTGCACTTTATTTCTGTTATTATTAGATTATAGTGTGTAATTAAATAATTCTACAACTCGCCATCATGTAGAGTCCGTGGGAGCCCTGAGCTTGTTTTCCTGCCGCTAGACAGTCCCATCTGGGGTGATGGGAGACAGTGACAGATCATCAGGCATTAGATTCTCACAAGGAGCACGCAACCTACATCCCTCGCATGCACAGTTCACAACAGGGTTCCCACTCCTATGAGAATCTAATGCCGCCACTGATCTGACAGGAGGCGGAGCTCAGGGGGTAATAGGAGTGATAGGGAGCAGCTATAAATACAGGTGAAGCTTTGCCCCCTTGCCTGCTCCTCACCTCCTGCTGTGCGGCCCGGTTCCTAATAGGCCACAGAGTGGTACCCCAACCTGAGGTATTAGCAACCCCTGTAATAGAGTGAGAACTCGCTCATGACCATGGGGAGGGCACCAAGCCATTCTTTAGGGATCCACCCCCATGACCCAAACACCTCCCACCAGACCCCACCTCCAACATTGAGGATCACATTTCAACATGAGATTGGAAGGGGACTAATATCCAGATGACAACCTTGAAAGGCGGGTCATGTTCCCATTTCACAGATGTAGAAGCTAAGGCTGGGAGAAGCATATGGACTTGCCCAAAGTCACAGAACTGGGAAGTGGGAGGTGCCAGGATTCAAAAGCAGAACTGTTGGGCTCCTCTGTCTCTCCCCGTCATCACTGTCCCAAGTGGCTCAGCTGAGAAGATTGACTCCAAGAGATAAGAGGGGAAAGGACACTCAGAGGTGGTGGTCACACTTGAGACCAATCACCAGGTGTCATCCTTGTGTCCCCAGCTTCTCCCAACAAGATGCCCTGGGGCATAGAGGGAACCTCCCCAAGCCTCTGAGTTGGTTCAGTCCAGCAGCCCATCCTCAACAGACAGGTGCTGGAGTTCATCAACTTGCCTCCAACCCACTGACTCCAGGATGACCCCCAGCCCTGCATATGTGCCGCCGCAGGTCTCCATGAAACCCATTTGTGCCAATTTCCCAGCCTTCCATATGCCAAAGACCCCCAGGAAACGGGGCTTGGATCCTGGCCTGAAGCCCCCCTGCCAGCCCCCCACAAGCAGCTGGGGAATGGCCCACCCTTGCCCTTAGGCCATCTCTTCCCACCCACCTGGCCCAGGGTCCCATGCCAGTCTCTGTCTCCCTCCCTGGGGCCTATAAATTAGGGGCTAAGCAGTGTTGGAGGGCCTGTGCTGTGTTTGTCTCTGTGCTGGTGACAGTGACAAGCTGGTCTCTGCAAGAGAAGGTGATGTGGGAGCAATTGCTCTCTGCCTCTGCTGGGGGGGGTGGGGCACCACCCTTTCTTCCTGGGTGCCAGGCTCTGCACTGCCCAACTCACATGCCCAGACAAGGGACCTCTAGGTGAATGCCCGAGCCTGAGGGCCACACAGGGACTGAGGTGGACACTGAGGAGCCAGGGCCCTGAACTTGGTGGAGCTAGGTTGGTGCCATCGGCACAGGGTGGCCTGAGCCACGAGGGGATGGGGGGTTAGAAGAAAAGCCCCCCACCCCTAACCAGGCCAGGACCCAGCCCTCCCCACGGTGAGCGACACAGCAGGCTGAACCTGCACAGACTCCGACCCTAGCTGGGGTTCAGGGGACACCTGCTTAAGAAGTAGGTGGTGACCGGGCGCAGTGGAACATGCCTGTAATCCCAGCACTTTGGGAGGCCGAGGTGGGTGGGTCACCTGAGGTCAGGAGTTTGAGACCATCCTGGCCAATGTGGTGAAACCCCACCTCTACTAAAAATACAAAAATTAGCTGGGCATGGTGGCGGATACCTGTAGTCCCAGCTACCCGGGAAGCTAAGGAGGAGAATTGCTTGAACCTGGGAGGCAGAGGTTGCAGTGAGCTGAGATTGTGCCACTGCACTCTAGCCTGGGCGACAGAGCAAGACTCCATCTCAAAAAGAAAAATAAAAGTAGAAGAAGAAGAAGAAGAAGTAGGTGATGTTTCTTACCCAACCAGACCCCCTGATTCATTCAATTGGTCCCCAAGTCCCATCCCCCTGACTCAACCAATTGGTCCCCAAGCCATCTCCCTCCTAGAGGGCTTTTTGTCCATTTCTCGCCCTTCATCCTCAAGACTTCTCTCTCTGCTGTGGCGTCACTGTCTCCTCTTAAACCCCTATGGTAGCGCAACATCAGCTTTCTGCCTCCAGTTCTCTCTTCTCCAACCATGAATTCACCAGAGCCATCTTTTCAAAAGCAAAATCCTGTCTTCAAACTCTCCATGCCTCTCCATCACCAGTCACTCATTTAGCACACATTTTTGGATGCCACAATGTGGCAGGCATGGTGCCAGGTGCTGGGACTGCCTCTGGGAACCAGACAAAGCCCCTACCCTCAGGGAACTCCAGGCCAGCATTGGATACAGACCAGCCAACAGATAATTACTGGAGCCTGAACCACCTGCCAGGAGTTGGGATGTACGGGTTGCTATGGAAATGCAAACGCTAGCATTGAACCTGCGATGGGGGGAGGCATCCGTCTTACTGTAAACATCCAAGGAGTCAAATCTTTGCCATGATTATTTCCACAGGGTAAATCTGGAAGTTAATGTATGAGTCAAAGCATGTGTTCATTTTTATTAAAGGCTTTTGAAGATAATTGTCAAATTGCTCTCCTGCAAATATTTGTTGAAGGAGCAGAGGGAAGCAGGGAGTAGAGAGATGGGATCTCTGAAAGGAAAAAAACAAAACATACCATTTTCATGGATGGCTGAGTGGGGAGGGCTGGACCCACGCTGCCACCATGTCTCCTTTTTAATTTTTTTTAAATTATTTTTTAAAACTTTGCTGGGTCCAAATTTTTTTTTTAATTTTTTAAAAATTTAATATACATAGTAGCTATACATATTTATAGAGTACATGAGATGCTTTGATACAGGCATGTAATGTGAAATAAGCACATCATGGAGAATGAAGTATCCATCCCCTCAAGCATTTATCCTTTGAGTTACAAATAATCCAATTACATTCTTTAAGTTATTCAAAAATATACAATTAAGTTATTATTCACTGTAGTCACCCTGTTGGGCTATCAAACAGTAGGTTTTTTTGTTGGTTTTTTGTTTGTTTGTTTGTTTGTTTTGTTTTGTTGTTTTTTGAGACAGAGTCTCGCTCTGTCACCCAGACTGGAGTGCAGGGGCGCAATCTCAGCTCACCACAATCTCCACCTCCCAGGTTCAAGCGATTCTCCTGCCTCAACCTCGTGGGTAGCTGGGATTACAAGTGTGCACCACCACACTCAGCTAATTTTTTTATATTTTTGGTAGAGACAGGGTTTCACCATGTTGGCCAGGCTGGTCTCGAACTCCTGACCTCAGGTGATCCACCCACCTCGGCCTCCCAAAGTGCTGGGATTACAGACGTGAGCCACTGCACCTGGCCAGTAGGTCTTATTCATTCTATTTTTTTGTATCCATTAATCATCCCTACCTCCCCCTCAGCATGTTCTCTGTCCAAGACAATGACCTGCAGCCCAGGGAGAGCAGAGAGAAAGGTTTGGGACAAATAAGCCTTAGTTGTTACCATTTATTGGGCACCTACTCTATGCCAGGCACTGTGCAAAGTGCTATAATGATATCACCTCCATGAATCCTCTGACAATCTTGAAAGGCAGGTTGTGTTCCCATTTCACAGATGTAGAAGCTAAGGCTAGAAAAGTTGTATAGTGGCTGGGTGCGATGCCTCACGCCTGTAATCCCAGCACTTTGGGAGGCTGAGCTGGGCGGATCATCTGAGGTCAGGAGTTCATGACCAGCCTGGCCAACATGGTGAAACCCCATCTGTACTAAAAATACGAAAATTAGCTGGCATGGTGGTGGGCGCCTGTAATCCCAGCTATTTGGGTGGCTGAGGCAGGAGAATCACTTGAACCCGGGAGTTGGAGGTTGCAGTGAGCTGAGATCGCACCACTACCCTCCAGCCCAGGCGACAGAGCAAAACTCCGTCTCAAAAAACAAAAATTAAAAAAAGAAGAGAAAAGTTGTATAGGTGTACACAAGTGTATAGAAATGTTGAGTTGAACCAACTCAGAGGCCTAGGGAGGGTCCCTCCATGCCCAGGGCATCTTGCTGGGAGAAGCTGGGGACCCCGAGATGACATCTGGCTACTGGACAAAGAGGCCTCAAGTGTGACCACCACCTCTGAGCATCCCCTGCTCTCATATTTTTCTAGATCAACCCTCTTAGCTAAGCCATGGGGGCCAGTGATGAAAAGGAGAGCCCCAAGATTGCAGCAGTCCTGTTTTTGAATCCTGTCACCTCCCATTTCCCAGCTCTATGAGGTTGGGCAAGTCAATTCACTTTGCCTTAGCTTCTACATCTGTGAAATGGGAATGTGACCTGCCTTTCGAGGTTGCCAGAGGATCCCTTCAGTAACAGCTGCTGGACACCTGCTGTGTGCCAGGCACGGGGTGGGGGGGGGGTGGCCAGGGCTGCGTGATCAAAGACCTCCAGGGGCAGTGTGGACACAGGCTGGAGGGAGAGACCCCAGAGGAACTGGGAGGCCAGGTAGCGGCTGTCACAGAGGAGCAGTGAGAGAGAATGACCACTGACCCCAGGAGTGGGAGCAGGGATGAGGAGTAGATAACCAGACTTTGGTCCCTAAACAGACTGGGCTTAGGGTGGGAGAAGGAGGGGAGTAGAGACGTCAGGGGCTTCCATTTGAGGCCCAGACATCAGCCACCCCCTACCCCAAGCCAGCAGCAGAAAGAAGCAATGAAACTACCCCTTACCCCCCGACAACCCCCCAATAAGCCACTTGGCAGCCTTACTCTTGCAGAAATGGGGGTGCTTCGAGGACCTCCCATGGCTGTATGAGGATCGGATGTCACTGCCAGGAAGGCAGAAAAGGCTGTGTATGTCTCAAAGCCAGAATTCTCACTCTTCCCCTAAAATTCTCGAAAGAGCGACTGCAGTCTGGATGTGGGAGGGAAGCCTGCCCTGGGGGGTGGAGGAGGGTACGGAGGAGGGGCGAGGGGGTCATCTCTCCCCACCTCTGGGAACAAGTTTTTCTTTCGTCTGTCTGTTTGTTATTTAGTTGGTTGATTGGGCTGGTGTACAACGTTTTGTTCTGTTGTTTGTTTTTTGAGACGAGTCTCTGGGTCGCCTAGGCTGGAGTGCAGTGGCATGATCTTGGCTTACTGCAACCTCTGCCTCCCAGGTTCAAGTGATTCTCCTACCTTTGCCTCCTGAGTAGCTGGGATTACAGGCGCCCATCACCACACCCGGCTAATTTTTGTATTTTTAGTAGAGACAGGGTTTCGCCATGTTGGCCAGGCTGGTTTCGCACTCCTGAGCTCAGGTGATCTGCCTGCCTTGGACACCCAAAGTGCTGGGATTACAGGCGAGAGCCACTGTGCCCGGCCGGGCTTGTGTACAGTGAACTTGAGCTTCCTCAGTGCTGAAGGCCTCACTTGGCCTGTGACCTTGGACAGGTTATTGCAAGGCGCAGTGTGCACTTGTGACCCAGGGGTCGGGGGTGCTGGGCTGAGTGCGGGACAGGAAAGAGGGAACCAAATTTGGGAGACCAGCCCCTTCACCCTCTCTGTGCCCCTGCAGGTATTCGGAGGAGGAGATTCGGCAGAAAGTGGGGACATTTCGGCAGATGCTGATGGAGAAGGAGGGAGTGCTCACCAGGGAGGATCGGCCTGGGGGCCACATGTGAGTGCTTACCTGTGTGGGGATGGGGGGGAGGGGGTGCAGGCTTAGGCAGCAGCTGGGTACTAGAGGGGCCTGTCCAGGTGCTCCCTCAGGTGGCTTGGTCTGGTTGGGGCTCAGGTGAGGGGGTGGAGAGGAAGAAGAGGAGGAGGAGGAGAGGACAGCATGGACTCTGCCCACTGGAAACGCTGGCCTGGCCCAGGGACATCTGGACATCACCAATGGCCACCTCCTACCACCCTGGGTCCTACCTATGGCTCAGCGGTGGAAGGGGTGGGGGAGGCAGGCAGCTCAGATCTCAGCTCAGGGGATTCTGAGCTGCAAATCAGAAGACCTCAGATATGCCCTGAGCCCAACACTGTCTGTGGCCGACAAACTGACCCTAGGCAAGCCCTGATGATTCCCTCCTATAGAAATGAAATTTGGGCAGGGTACAGTGGCTCAAGCCTGTAATCCCAGTACTTTGGAGGCCAAGTCAGGCAGATCACTCAAGGCCAGGAGTTCGAGACCAGCTTTGGCCAACATGTCGAAACCCTGTCTCTACTAAAAATAGAAAAATTATCTGGGCATGGTGGCGCACGCCTGTAATCCCAGCTACTTGGGAGGCTGAGGCAGGAGAATCGCTTGAACCCGGAAGGCAGAGGTTGCAGTGAGCCAAGATCCTGCCACTGTACTCCAGCCTGGTCAACAGAGCGAGATTCCATCTCAAAAAATAAAATGGAATAAAATAAAATAAAATTCAGAGTAAGCACACACTCTGAGATGTAAGAGCCCACACACCAAATCCCACTGTTACCATGACCAATAGCTTGGTGGATAAAGAGGGTGTAAGACTGGGCATGGCGGTTCACACCTGTAAACCTAGTACTTTGGGAGGCCAAGGTGAGAGGATTGCTTGAGCTCAGGAGTTCGAGACCACCCTGAACAACATGGTGAAACTCATCTCTACAAAATACACAAAAATTAGCCGGGCATGATGGCGTGGGCCTGTAATCCCAGCTACTCAGGAAGCTGAGGCACGAGAATCACTTAAACCTGGGAGGCGGAGGTTGCAGTGAGTCGTGCCACTGCACTCCAGCCTGGGTGACAGAGCGAGACTCTGTCTCAAAAAAAACAAAAAAGGGTGTATGGCTTTGCTGAGGTCACGCCTCTGCCACCTGTCACAGGATAGGAGGAACACCGGTTTGCCGTGGGCCTCTGGGTGGGCCTTGGATCAAACAGGCAAGTTATAGCAAGGCAAATATTGTCTCAGATCAGAGGCGAACTGTGAGCCACTCAAAACCATACAAACACTGGAGGAGGCTGCATTACGAGGGTGGGAACAGCCTGTGCTTGGGAGTGTCCAGCCATGGCTGGCCGAGCTCCATGCCTGGCAGGCACCGTGTGCTCAGGGAGCGTTGCTGAATCCACTCAGATGGGCCTTCCCCTTGTTCACCCTCAGTTTCCCCACCCAGCACCAACATCCCACGCTTCTCTGGCTAGAAGTAAAATTAGCTGGGCTATGTGGTGCATGCCTGTAATCTCAGCTACTTGGGAAGCTGAGGCGGGAGGATCACTTGAACCCAGGAGGCAGAGGTTTCAGTGAGCCGAGATCGCACCACTGCACTCCAGCCTGGGCGACAGAGTGAGATTCCGTCTCAAAAAAATAAATAAATAAATAATAATAATAATAATAATAAACAATAATAATAAAAATAATAATAATAATAAATCTTAGCCTACATGCAGGAATGGGTAAAGGTCTCTTAAACAAAAATGGAGTTAATTATATTCATTCATTTGCTGTTCTGCTATCCCAGCAGCACCTTCTGAGTGATTCTCCTGTTGCAGTCATCTTTATTTATTTATTTATTTATTTTTATTTAGCCTCCTAAGTAGCTGGGACTACAGGTGCATGCTACCATGGCCCAGCTAATTTTTGTTTTTTTGTTTTGTTTTGTTTTGTTTTGTTGTGAGACAGAGTTTCGCTCTTATCGCTCAGGCTGGAGTGCAGTGGCACGATCTCGGCTCACTGCAACCTTTGCCCCCTGGGTTCAAGCAATTCTCCTGCCTCAGCCTCCTGAGTAGCTGGGATTACAGGCGCCCACCACCATGCCCCGCTAATTTTTTTGTATTTTTAGTAGAGATGGGGTTTCGCCATGTTGGCCAGGCTGGTCTCGAACTCCTGACCTCAGGTGATCTACCCGCCTCAGCCTCCCAAAATGCTGGGATTACAGGCATGAGCCACCGCGCCCAGTCTTAGTCATCGTAAAGGCTGGCAGCACTGTAGGAACAGACAGACCTCTATAGGAAACGGGGAAACCCTTCTTGCAGACTTTCTGTATTGCTGGGTAATGAGGGGTAAAGTATTTCCCACCTTACCCCCACTTAATCCTCATCTCTCTGGCCAGAGTAGGAGCAAAACAGAAACAGAGACAGGTTCCAGCCTGGGTGACGAAGCAAGACTCCATCAAATAAATAAATAAATAAACAAAGACTAATACATGTAAAGTGCTCATCGTACCTGGCACCTGGGTCAGTAATTATCATAATATGCACCGTGTCATATTGTTGCCCCGCAGTCGAGAAGTGAAGGAAGAAGCTCCAGACAAGATTCATCTCTGTTTCTGGCATCACTACCCCCACCCAGGGCCCCTGGCAGGCCTGGCAGCCTGGCTGAGTGATGAGCAGAGAGGGCGGACCCTTTGCCTGAACTCCCTACCCCCCTCCCACATCTGGGCCCTTTCATCTGTCAGTGGGCCATTGTGTTCCTGGCTAATGGGAAACAGGACCAGTTAATTAGTGAAAGTGCTGGCATGAGGAAGAGCGTGCAGTCGGCAGTCTCTACCGGGGGCAGAGCCCTGCCCATGGCGGTCAGCCCGACGCCCATCCTCTGTGGGGCTGTGTTCCACTTCCAAATGCTCTTTGTCCTTTTGTAGCAGACTCAGTCTGGGTCCACTTTGATCCGCTCTGTGGGGCTCAGTTTGTTTTCACAAGGGGATAAAACTTCCCCTGCTTACTCCATAGACATGATCAGGAGTAAACTAGTTAGCAAACGTGAATTTAAGGCTGGGTACGGTGGATCACGCCTGTAATCACAGCAGCACTTTGTTTTTGTTTTTGTTTTTTTTTGAGACGGAGTCTCCCTCTGTCGCCCCGACTGGCGTGCAGTGGCGCAATCTCGGCTCACTGCAAGCTCCGCCTCCCGGGTTCCCGCCATTCTCCTGCCTCAGCCTCCCCAACAGCTGGGACTACAGGCGCACGCCGCCACGCCTGGCTAATTTTTTGTATTTTTAGTAGAGACGGGGTTTCACCGTGTTAGCCAGGATGGTCTCAATCTCCTGACCTTGTGATCCGCCTGCCTCAGCCTCCCAAAGAGCTGGGATTACAGGCATGAACCACCACGCCCGGCCCCCAGCAGCACTTTGGAAGGCTGAGGTGGGAGGATCGCTTGAGCCCAGGAGTTCCAGACCAGCCTGGGCAACATAGCAAGACCCCCATCTCTATTTAAAAAAAAAAATGCTGGGAGCTGTGGTTCATACCTGTAATCCCAGCATTTTGGGAGGCTGAGGCAGTTGGATCACTTGAGGTCAGGAGTTCAAGATCAGCTTGGCCAACACGGCGAGACCCCATCTCTACTAAAAATACAAAAAATTAGCTGAGCGTGGTGGCACACGCCTGTAATCCCAGCTACTCTGGAGCTGGGAGCTGAGGCGGGAGAATTTCTTGAACCCAGGAGGTGGAGGTTGCAGTGAGCGGAGATCACACAACCACACTACACCCTTGGCAACAGAATGAGGCTCTGTCTCAAAAAATAAATAAAAACAAAAATAAATTGAAAAAGAAAACATGAAAATTTAAGAGCATAAAACATTAAACAAATCTAGGACTCAGAGAGCACATACCCACAACAGTATCTATCAAGTCAGAAGGGGATGAGCGAGCTGGAAGACCTCACGTTGGCTTACATCTCCAGCAGGGAAGGTCAGCCAGCGCATTCAAGGGCTGTGTCATTTGCACATGAATTCTCAAAGCCAGCTGCTAGGCGAACTTATATAGGTGTTTGCTTGTTTGTTTTTGAGACAGAGTCTCACTCTGTCACCCAGGCTGGAGTGCAGCTGTATGATCTCTGCTCACTGCAACCTACGCTTCCCGGGTTCAAGTGATTCTCCTGCCTCAGCCTCCCAAGTAGCTGGGATTATAGGCATGTGCCACCATGCCTGGCGAATTTTTGTATTTTTAGTAGAGATGGGGTTTTGCCACATTGGCCGGGCTGGTCTCGAACTCCTGACCTCAAGTGATCTGCCCACCTCGGCCTCCCAAAGTGCTGAGATTACAGGCGTGAGCCACCGCGCCTGGCCTCATTTAATTTGATTTGTAGAAATGGGATCTTACTATGTTGCCCAGGCTGCTTTCAAACTCCCAGCCTCAAGTGATCCTCTCACCTTAGCCTCAACGTATATGCTTTACTAAAAGGTCTTGACATCATAGGGAATGTTCCTTTTCTTCTCTGCGCCTCAGTTTTCTCATCTGCAGAATGGAAAGGGGTGCAATTTCTGTAAATCATTAAGGGGCTATGAATGGGATTGTGAATTATGAAGCACTCTTTAAATATTAAAGAACAGGCCAGGTGCGGTGGCTTACGGCTGTAATCCCAGCACTTTGGGAGGCCAATGCAAGCAGATCACTTGAGGTCAGGAGTTCGAGACCAGCCTGGCCAACATGGTGAAACCCTGACTCTACTAAAATTACAATGGTTAGCTGGGCATGGTGGGGGGCACCTGTAATCCCAGCTACTCAGGAGGCTGAGGCACAAGAATGGCTTGAACCCAGGAGGTGGAAGTTGTTGCAGTGAGCCAAGATCGTGCCACTGCATTCCAGCCTGGGTGACAGAGCAAGACTCCATCTCAAATAAATAAATAAATAACATTAAAGAACATTGTTCTTCGCCGGGCAAGGTGGCTCACACCCATAATCCCAGCACTTTGGGAGGCCGAGGTGGGTGGATCACCTGAGGCTGGGAGTTTGAGACCAGCTTGACCAACATGGAGAAACCTCATCTCTACTAAAAATACAAAATTAACTGGGCGTGGTGGCGCATGCCTGTCATCCCAGCTACTCGGGAGGCTGAGACAGGAGGCGGAGGTTGCAGTGAGCCGAGATCGTGCCACTGCACTCCAGCCTGGCAAACAAGAGTGAAACTCTGTTTCAAAAAAAAAAAGAACATTGTTCTTAGTGATAGTGTCATCTAGGAGAAGCAGGATAGGAGAGTCTAGGATTCTAACCCTGGGTGATCCCACACAGCACAAAGCCAGTAAAGGAAGCCTCAGCCCAGGTCCATGTTTATCCCTGGGACTCTCAGGACAGGTTGTATCAGAAGTTTCCAAGACCTTGTGTCTGCTCCTCTACCCTGTGCTCATCTTTATTTATTTATTTATTGTTATTATTATTATTATTTTTTAAGATGGAGTCTGTTACCCAGGCTGGAGTGCAGTGATGCAATCACAGCTCATTGCTGCCTTGAACTCCTGGGCTCAAGTAGTCATCCCGCCAGGACTACAGGCATGCACCACCACATCCAGCTAATCTACGTGTTTTTTGTTTTTTGGTATTTTTTTTTTTTTTTTGTACAGACGGGGGTCTTGCTTTCTTGCCCAGGCTGGTTTTAAACTCCTGGTCTCAAGCGATACTCCCACTTAAGCCTCCTGAGTTGCTGGGATGACAGGCATGGGCCACTGTGCCTGGCTAAACTGGGCTGTTTTGAGACGGAGTTTCGCTCTTGTTGCCCAGGCTGGAGTGCAATGGCACCATTTGGGTCACTGCAACCTCTGCCTCCCAGGTTCAAGCAATTCTCCTGCCTCAGCCTCCCGAGTAGCTGGGATTACAAGCATGTCCCACCATGCCTGGCTAATTTTGTATTTTTAGTAGAGATGAGGTTTCACCATGTTGGTAAGGCTGGTCTCGAACTCCTCACTTCAAGTGATCCAGTTGCTTCAGCCTCCCAAAGTGCTGGGATTACAGGCACGAGCCACCGCACCCAGCCTGGGCTATTTTATTTTGTAAATAACCTTCATCATTTTTGTGTCAGTATCAACTGAAGCTCCCTGCTCCTACCAGCTCACCCACACAATACTCAATGTGAGCTTAAGTTTTGCTAAAGACTATGTTTTATGTGTCAGGCAGGTACTTTTGTGGCTGAGGAGCTGTGTAGGGGTAATGGGCCCTGGAAGGATGGGGCTTGATGAGCTGAGGGTGTTGGGAATTTTAGGGACAAGGACAGGAGGTAGGATGCCACTGGCCTCAGGAAGAGGAGCATGGAGAAGAAAAGAGAAGTTTAACCAAAGGAATGTGGGGGTGTTTGGCTCTGCACAAGCCGAGGGATGACATGAGCCTCTCCTCTGTCACCCCAGAAAAACCTCGCTACGTGCTGTGTGACATCAAGGCATCACACAGCTTGGGAATCGGGACTTGTTCGGGAATTGAATGAAGTACTTGAGAACGGCCTCAAGGCTAGCTACCCCTGTCATATTTGGGTAACATTATTTTTTCTTTTCTTTCTTTCTTTCTCTTTTTTTTTTTTTTGAGATGGAGTTTCGCTCTTTCACCCAGGCTGGAGTGCCGGGGCGCGATCTTGGCTCACTGCAACCTCCGCCTCCTGGGTTCGAGCAATTCTCCTGCCTCAGCCTCTCAAGTAGCTGGGATTACAGGCATGTGCCACCACACCCAGCTAATTTTGTATTTTTAGTAGAGATGGGGTTTCTCCATGCTGGTCAGGCTGGTCTTGAACTCCTGACCTCAGGTGATCCGCCCGCCTTGGCCTCCCAAAGTGCTGGGATTACAGGCATGAGCCACCACGCCCAGCTATTTTTTCTTAAAGATGGGGTCTCGCTGTGTCACTCAGGCTAGAGTGCAGTGGCATCATCATAGCTCACTGCAGCCTCAAACTCCTGGGCTCAAGCCATCCTCTGGCCCCAGCCTCCCAGGTAGCTGGGACTCTACAGGTGCATGCCAGTGTGCCCTGCTTTTTATTTTTATTTTTTTGTAAAGACAGGAATCTCACTATGTTGCCCAGGCTGGTCTCAAATTCCTGGCCTCAAGGGATCCTCCCACTTTGGCCTCCCGATGTGTTGGGATTACAGGCATGAGCCATCACACCCGGCCTGGTTACATTTTTTGAGATACAAAATCAGGCTTCAAAGAGTCAATTAGTGGGTTCCCTAAAAATTTGTATTTTACCCTGTAGCTGTGGCCTGCCTCCCTTCCCTCTGTCTCATTTCCTGTGTTGCAGCGTCTTTTCTCCCCGGAAGAGGTGTTGGTGTGTAAGTACCAGCAACGGCCCCTCCGTTTAACAGTGGCTACCCCTCCCCGGATGACAGTCACAAGCCAGGCCTCATAGACAGCATTTTACTTAATCCTTTCCTCAAAGGTGGTCTGTTCTTTTCCTCGATGTATAGATATGACCAAGAGCTTAGTCATGCCTGGATTCAAACCTGTCTCTGTGAATCTGTTACAGGAAAGGGATTTGATCTAAACCCCAAGAGAGGGTTCTTGAATCTCACTCAAGAAAGAATTCAGAGGGAGTCCACAGTGCAAAGCAAAAGCAAGTTTATTAAGAGAGTAAAGGAACAAAAGAATGGCCACTCAGGCAGGGCGCGGTGGCTCATGTCTGTAATCCCAGCACTTTGGGAGGCCGAGGCAGGTAGATCACCTGAGGTCAGGAGTTCGAGACCAGCCTGGCCAACATGGTGAAATCCTCTCTCTACTAAAAATACAAAAAATTGGCTGGGTGTGGTGGCGGGTGCCTATAATCCCAGCTACTAGGGAGAATGAGGCAGGAGAATCCCTTGAACCCTGGAAGCGGAGGTTGCAATGAGCCGAGATCAGGCCTCCGCACTCCAGCCTGGGCGACAAGAGCAAGACTCGTTTAAAAAAAAAAAAGAATGGCTACTCCATAGACAGAGCAGCCGGAGGGCTGCTGGTTGCCCATTTATATGGTTATTTCTTGATGATATGCTAAACAAGGGGTGGATTATTCGTGCCTCCCCTTTCTAGACTACATAGGGTAACTTCCTGACGTTTTTTTGTCACGTCGCTCTCATCACCATCTTGGTTTTGGTGGGTTTTGGCCGGCTTTTTTTTTTTTTTTTTCGAGTTTCATCCTTTTTTGACCAGGCTGGAGCGCAATGGCACGATCTCAGCTCACTGCAACCTCCGCCTCCTGGGTTCAAGTGATTCTCCTGCCTCAGCCTCCCGAGTAGCTGGGATTACAGGCGTGCGCCACCACACCTGGCTAATTTTGTGTTTTTAGTAGAGACGGGGTTTCTGCATGTTGGTCAGGCTGGTCTCGAACTCCCAACCTCTGGTGATCCGCCTGCCTCAGCCTCCCAAAGTGCTGGGATTACAAGCATGAGCCACCCGCCAGGCCCTTGGCCGGCTTCTTTACTGCAACCTGTTTTATCAGCGAGGTCTTTATGACCTGTATCTTGTGCTGACCTCCTATCTCATCCTGCGACTTAGAATGCCTAATCTCCTGGGAGTGCAACCCAGTAGGTCTCAGCCTCATTTTATACTGCCCCTATTCAAGATGGAGTTGCTCTGGTTCACACGCCTCTAACAAATCCAAAACTCATGTCCTTAATGCTCTGCCGATCCAAGCCCTCGCCTCTATTGCTGTGGGTGGGGAAGGGTTGAGCCAGATGAACAGCACCCAGGAGTAAGGGGAGCTCTGCTGAAACCAGGACTAAGCCTCCATTTTGGTGGGGGAGGGCACTGTCTGAGCCAGCTTGGATAAAAACTGGAAGGTGGGGGCCACCCCCCTGGAGACAGGCCTCCGGAGGGTCACTTCCAGGCTTGTTCAATTAAAAAAAAAAAAAAAAGTCCAGGTGCGGTGGCTCCCGCCTGTAATCCCAACACTTTGGGAGGCCGAGGTGGGTGGATCACGAGGTCAGGAGATTGAGACCATCCTGGCTAACATGGTGAAACCCTGTCTCTATTAAAAATACAACAAAAATTAGCCGGGCGTGGTGGCAGGCGCCTGTAGTCCCAGGTACTGGGGAGGCTGAGGCAGGAGAATGGCGTGAACCCGGGAGGCAGAGCTTGTAGTGAGCCGAGATCACGCCACTGCTCTCCAGCCTGGGTGACAGAGCAAGACTCCGTCTCAAAAAAAAAAAAGAAGGCCTGGCACGGTGGCTCACACCTGTAATCCTAGTACTTTGGGAGGCCAAGGCAAGAGAAATTCTTGAGCAATCCTCCTGGCTTGAGGCCAGGAGGTCAAGACCAGCCTGGGCAACATAGTGAGACCCTATCTCTACAAAAAAAATTTTTTTAATTAGTTGGGAGTGGTGGTGTGCTCCTGTAGTCCCAGCTACTCTGGAGGCTGGAGTGGGAGGATTGCTTGAGGCCAGGAGTTCAAGGCTGCAGTGAGCTGTGATCGCACCACTGCACTCCAGCCTCGCAACAGTGTGAGACTCTGTCTCAAAAAATAAAATAAAACATAAAGAAACTGCACAGCACCTATGACCTCAGCAAATTCTCCCAACAGCCCTGGAATGGAGTTATCACTCTCACCTTCGAGACGAGGCTCACAGAGGGACACGGCAGGCCCCAGGTCACAAGGCGGCTCGGGACTGTACGGGATGAGTCCTTGTCTGGAGCTTCAAAGCTCATGCTCCTCCTGCCTCCAGCTCAGCTACCTCTAGAAAAAAAAAGCGCTCTGAGAAGAGCCTGTAGGGAGCCAACATCTGTGGCAGAGGCTGACTGGGGCTCCGGGAGCAGGGACAGGAGGCGTCTGGTCCCTGCTGAGCGAAAAGGAGAGTTCTGTAAGATGGATAGTATCGGAGGCCCCCACCCTCTGCCACCAGGCTTGATTGATGAGCACAGTCCTGCTGCGGGAGATGAGCAGCGGGGCCCCCTGGAGGCTGCAGAGGGGAGGGCGAGGAGAGGCTATGAATATTTCAGCGACAGAGGCCGGGCTGGAGGAAAGGAGGGGAAGGGGGGTAGGGAGGCACTCAGCCAGCGGAAGAGGGGCTCAAGGACTAGGACACCAAGGTGAGGAAAGACCCACATCACTGAGCCAGGGCTCGGGGAGGGCGGACATAGGCCAGGAGGGAGGGGCTCTTTAAGAAATTAGAGTTCGCCGGACGCGGTGGCCCACGCCTGTAATCCCAGCACGTTGGGAGGCCAAGGCGGGTGGATCACGAGGTCAGGAGTTCAAGACCAGCCTGGCCAGCATGGTGAAACCCCCGTCTCTACTAAAAAATACAAAAAATTAGCTGGGCGTGGTGGTGCATGCTTGTAGTCCCAGTTACTCGGGAGGCTGAGGCACGAGAATTGCTTGAACCCAGCAGGCGGAGGTTGCAGTGAGCTGAGATCATGCCACTGCACTCCAGCCTAGGCGACACAGTCAGACTCCATCTCAAAAAAAAAAAAAGAAAGAAATTAGAGTTCGCTGTGCGCGGTGGCTCACGCCTGTAATCCCAGCACTTCGGAAGGCCAAGGCTGGCAGATCACCTGAGGTCGGGAGTTCCATACTAGCCTGACCAACATGGAGAAACCCCGTCTCTACTAAAAATACAAAAATTAGCGGGCACCTGTAATCCCAGCTACTTGGGAGGCTGAGGCAGGAGAATCACTTCAACCCAGGAAGCGGAGGTTGCAGTGAGGTGAGATTACAGGAGATTGGAGCAGGCAGAGGTTGCAGTGAGGCGAGATCGGGCCCCTGCACTCCAGCCAGGACAACAGAGTGAGACTGAAAAAAAAAAAAGAAAGAAAAGAGAAAGTAGGGTTCAGTGAGAGAAAGGAGGGGTGGGGATGGGGTTCCCAGAATAGGACAGTAGGGTTAGGGGCACAGGGATCAAATGGGGGGTTCACTGAGGGGGAGGGCTTCAATGAATGGGGCTAGGATATGGAGGGGATTCAGTGAGAAAGAGGAGCCTCATCTAAGGAGTAGGCACACACACACCCCCCACCCACGAGTGCAGGGTGGCTTATGCCTGGAATTCCAGCACATTGAGAGATCAAAGGGGAGGATCGCTTGAGGCCAGGAGTTCGAACCCAGCCTGAGCAACATAGTGAGACCCCCGTCTCTGCAAAATTTTTCAAATTAGCCAGGGTGGGGGTCCACGCCTGTAGTCCCAGCTGCTCAAGAGGCTTGAGGAGGAAGGATCGCTTGGGCCCAGAAGTTCAAGGCTGCAGTGAGCTATGATCCCACCACTGCAACCCAGCCTGAACAACAGAGCAAGACCCTATCTCCAAAATTAAAAAAAAAAGAGGAGGAGGCTTACTGAGATGGTGAGAACTTAGAAGGTTGCGGGCTAAATAAGGGGCTCGGTTATCTTTCTTTTTTGCAAAAGATTGTACCGTGAGGTCGGGGACCTGTAGGGGATGTGCCCTGTTGGGTTCCCCAAATCTCCCCCTGGCCCTGTAAGGCCAGGGGCCGCAGGTCCCCCTCGCCCCTCCTCCAGTCGGGTAGCAGCCCGCAGACTTGGGGGGCTAGGTCAGGCCCCCGGCGCCGGGAAAAGGGGTGGAAAAAAGCCGTCCCGAGACGGGTGGTGAGCGTCCCTGTCGCCGGCAGTGTGGCGGAGACCCCGCGGCTGACCGAGGGCGCTGAGCTGGGCCTGGAGTACGCGCCCTTTGACGATGACGACGGCCCAGTGGACTGTGACTGCCCGGCCGCCTGCTACCGCGGCCACCGCGGGTACAGGTCAGCGGCCGCCGCGGCGGGGGTGGGGGGCGCTCGGGGCTGCCCCCGCTCACCGTCCCCACCCCCGGCCCTTCTCCCCCAGGACCAAGCACTGGTCTAGCAGCTCGGCATCGCCCCCTCCCAAGAAAAAGAAGAAAAAGAAAGGCGGCCACCGGAGAAGCCGGTGAGAACCGCGCCTGGCCGAAGCGGGAAGGGAGGAGGAGGTGGGGTCTCTCCCTGGATGCCGGTCCCTGGCCCACAACCTTGCCGTATTTGTGAACCCCGCCCCTCTCTGAGCCCCTCCCTCGCCCTCACCGTGCCGACTCCCGACTAAGTGCCCTCCAGGTAACTGAACCCACCCCAGGCCTCAAGCTCCTCCCCTCGCTAGGCTCCGCCCCTCAACGAGCCCCTCCCCTTCGCTAAGTACCTCCCCTCAAGGAGCCCCTCCCCTTCTCTAGGACCCGCCCCTCATGGAGCTCCTCTCCCCACTAGGCCCCACCCCTCATCGAGCCCCTCCCCTTATCTGGGATCCGCCCCTCACTGAGCCCGTCACTAGCACCTGCCTCTCACTGAATCCCCCAGAGCCAGACTCACTGACCCGGCCTGTGCGTTACCAGTACCTGCTCCCAGTGCCCCCTGCCCTCCCCCAGGGGTCCCGTGCCCACCAACACCAATGCGAGTGGCCCTGGGGAGGAGGGGCCTCATCTGCCATCCCCGAATCTCTCTGTCCACCCTCCCCTGTCCTGCGTGAGACCCTGGCAAGTGTCTGGGGCCCCACCTAACCCCATCCATCCGTCTGTCCTTTCTTCCTGGCATCTGCCCTCAGCAAAAAGAGGAGACTGGAGTCCGAATGCAGGTCAGTGGGGACAGAGCTGGCTGGGCCCAGGGCGGGGGACGTCTGTGGGTGGGAGAGATTCCAATGCATCCCCCAGAAGCCGGAGGCCTGGACCCTCAGGGCCTGCACCTGGACACTGCCAAGGTGCAAGCTTCGCCCCTACAGAGGCCATGAATCCCACCATTGGAGCCTCTGACCTCTGGGTTTGAAACTATCTTTGCCCACAATGCCAGGGGGGCTGGAAGGGTGACTTGGGGACAACATAGGCAGTGCCATCAACTACCCTGAGGGACCTTGGTGACCCTTGGGGCCTCGGGTCACTCTGTACAAAGGACCTTGGGCTTCATGGCCTGGAATTCCCTTTCCAGCTTCAATGTCACAAGCACCCAGGCCTCTCCAGCCATTTCCAGCCCCCCACCCCCCACCCCAGCTCACTAGAGCCCACCTCCCTGTGTCCACAGCTGTGGGAGCTCCTCACCCCTCCGCAAAAAGAAGAAGAGTGTGAAGAAGCATCGCCGAGACAGGTACCCTTGCTGCCCCCACCCTGGGGGCTCCTCTTCCTCCCGTGGGGCCCAGGGCCAGGTCTGTGGCCCTCCATAGGTCTCCCCTGGGCCACCCCAGGCAGGCTCAAGAGAACTCTTTTATCGCCCTACAGGTCTGATTCTGGATCCCGGAGGAAGAGACGGCACAGGTGAGCGGCGCTTTGCAGAGGACATGGTCAGTGGTCCCTTAAGGGACCAAAGCCCAAAGGACGCAATGATGGGAGGGGGTTTTGAGGGTCCCACCGGGCTCCATCATTCAGCTCCAGGGTTCCTTCCCAGAGCCAGGCTGCGGGGACTGGGCAGTGGAGGAGGAGCATGAAAACCAACTGTTTGCAACCCTCACCTGCCCCATGCATCAGCCACGACATGGGGACCCCAAGAATTTCTAGACAACATGGCAGGTCCAATGCCCAAGGGGTGTGTCTGTCTGTGGAGGTGCTGGTTAAACAAGCAGAAACACCGAGACCCCGAATTTGCAGGGAAAGAGCTTGAGAGGCAGGAGGACCTCTGTGAGCTGGGAAGGCTCCATGGATAGGAGGCAGGGTCGGGGAGCTGTGGCCAGAGGTAGAGTTTCTCGGGGACAGATGCTAGCCTCCCAACAGGTTTGACTGCCAGGTCATGGAGCCATCCTCCACCCAGGAGGGCTGGGGGCTAGTGTGGGGGAGCTCTGAGCAGGACAGTGGCTTGTTCAGCGTGGACTGGGGGAGGGGAGAGGAAGTGAAAGGCAGAAGTCCAGGTGGAGGCAGAGTGGTGCAGGAGAAGAGGGTTGCTGAGAAAGCAGAAAACAGCCTGAGCCAGGCATGGTGGCTCACGTCTGTAACCCAGCACTTTGGGAGGCTGAGGCGGGCGGATCTATTGAGGCCAGGAGTTTGAGACCAGCCTGGTCAACATGGTGAAATCCTGTCTCTACTAAAAATACAAAAATTAGCTGGGTGTGGTGGTGAGCGCCTGTAATCCCAGCTACTTGGGAGGCTGAGGCAGGAGAATCGCTTGAACCCGGGTGGTGGAGGTTGCAGTGAGGTGAGAGATTGCAGTGGAGTGCACGGCACTCCAGCCTGGGTGACACAGCGAGACTCTGTCTCAGGGAAAAAAAAAAAGGCTGGGTGTGGTGGCTCATGCCTGTAATCCCAGCACTTTGGGAGGCCGAGGTGGGTGGATCATTTGAGGTCAGGACTTTGAGACCAGTTTGGCCAACATAGTCCGTCTCTACTGAAAATACAAAAATTATTGGGGCATGGTGGCGGGTGCCTGTAATCCCAGCTACTTGGGAGGCTGAGGTAGGAGAATCACTTGATACCAGGAGGAGGAAATTACAGGGAGCTGAGATCTCACCACTGCACTCCAGTGTGGGCGACAGAACAAGACTCTGTCTCAGAAAAATAAATAAATAAACAAATAAATAAATAAATAAATAAAAGAAAAGGAAAAGAAGGGAAAAGGGAAAGGAGAGAAGAGCTCGGAAGGAAGAAAGTTGTGGGGCGGTCACATTCCAGAGGTGGCATCAGAGCCAGATCCCCTCCCAGCAGCCCAGAGAAAGGGCAGAGTCCAGAGTTCCTTCCTTGCAGTGGGAATTTGCCAAGTAGGAGAGGAGCCTACATAAGCACCTAACCCTGCCCCCACAATGTCCCCAATTTTTCATCTTCCCCTGGCCTTCCAGTGTCTATGGATCAGTATGGGTCCTTACTGCCCCCAAGTGGCCACCATTAGCTTGCACACACCCTCTGGCCAGCTCCCATCCTTCCTGGACAGGTCCTAAAAGTGAACTAGGAATAGACCAGCTTCCAATGGGGAGACTGAAGCCCAAAGCAGACTCCAGCACCCAAACCCTTAGCCTCCGGGCCTGCCCCGCACTCACTCTGCTCCTGCGGGAAGCACATTTCTGTGTTCCTTAGCATGGCTTTGTTTTGGGGTCAGAAGGTCTGAAGGGATCTGGTGGCACCAGGGAGGATGGGGCTGAGGATTGGGCTTGGGTGAGACCTTTGAGGGCTAACCCGAAGCTTCTCAGGCCTTTCATCAAAGGTAGAGGGTGCTGGGTTGGGGGTCTTGCCCCAGAGGGCTGGATGGGATGTGACGGGAAGCTGTGGGAGTTGGGAGGGGGCAGCCCTGGAGATAGATCCAGAGATGTCATTCAAAAGCAGGGAGATTGGCCAGGCACGGTGGCTCACACCTGTAATCCCAGCACTTTGGAGGGCTGAGGCGGGTGGATCACTTGAGGCCAGGAGTTTGAGACCAGCCTGGCCAACATGGTGAAATCTTGTTTCTACTAAAACAAACAAACAAAAAATAGCCAGATGTGGTGGCAGGCAACTGTAATCCCAGCTACTTGGGAGGCTGAGGCATGAGAATTACTTGAACCTGCAAGGTGGAGGTTGCAGTGAGCTGAGATTGTGCCACTGCACACCAGCCTGGGCAACAGAGCGGGACTCTGTCTCAAGACAAAAAAAAAAAGCAGGGACATCGTGCCCTTGGGAAAGCATTTCTTACCTAAACCCCTGGTGAGCTGGCCTAGGGTTGGGCCAGTCTGGGAGCACACGGAGGAAGGGGGCACAGGAGGTATGATTATCAGGCCACACCCCAATACTCAAGGGAATGAGTACTGGGTATGTCCCAAGTCCAGTACCAAAAGACAAGAGCAAATCACCATTTCTACCTGGCCCAGACCTGAGGCTTGAGGCTGCCACACCTGCAAACAGCAACCCCTGCCTTTTTTTTTTTTTTTTTTTCCTGAGACAGAGTTTCACTCTTATTGCCCAGGCTGGAGTGCAAAGGCGCGATCTCAGCTCACACAACCTCTGCCTCCTAGGTTCAGGCGATTCTCTTGCCTCAGCCTCCCTAGTAGCTGGGATTACCGGAACACACCACCACGCCTGGCTAATTTTGTATTTTTAGTAGAGACTGGGTTTCTCCATGTTGGTCAGGCTGGTCTCAAACTCCTGACCTCAAGTGATCCACTGGCCTCAGCCTCCCAAAGTGCTGAGATTACAGGCGTGAGCCACCGCGCCCGGCTACAGCACCCTACTTTATCTGGGGCCAGCCACACTTCTGTGGCCCTCCCAGACTGGGCAGCATTTGCGACCCAGGGAGGAGATGTTCACAGGCCAGGACTTCCAGGAGGAGGAAGGCCCGAGCCTTGGCTAAGTGAAAGGGACAAAGGGGTGGAGTAGGATGGAAAAGTCCCCACCAGCCATGGGGCTCAGGCCCTAGAGTGGAACAAATCTCAGATTCACACCTGGGTATACCCAGGCTCCAGGGCATGAAGGCCACACCCTCCCTGGGCCACACCATCACTGTGGTCTCTGCTCTCTGCAGATCTCGAAGCTCCAAGAGCAAAAGAAAAGAGAAGAACAAAGAGAAGAAGAGGTAAGTGCCCTCCCTACTCTCCAGCCCCCTCATTCGTTCTCCCTCCTGCCCCAGCAAACTAGGCCTTTTAGAATCACAGAATGAGGCCATTAAAGGTAGCTCATTTTGCCCAGATGGAAAAATTAAGATCTAGAAAGAAAGCCAAGAGCTCTTGCTGAATCAGAGCTGGAACCGAAACCCAGGCCTCTTGCCTTCCAACCCAGGGTCCTTCCAAGCCCAGTCCTCGTGACTCCCCCGCCCTCCTTCCTCCCACCCCACAAGTCCCAGGATCACCTGGTGAGGGCCAAGGGGGGTCTTGGGAGGCTGGGGTTGTCTAGAGAAAAGGGGGCCTTTTCCTAATTCTCACAGCTGACCCATATGGACCAGATAGGCTCTGCGGCCAGCACCAACACTACTGATGTAGCTTTTATAGCAGACGTTAGGGGACTGATGAACACTGGCTTTCAGTAGGATTCCACTGGGATCCTGGTGGGAGGCTGGGCAACTTGGGGGCTGGGGTGTCATGCGGGGCAGAATTGAGGTACAGGCTGATTTCCCTCATCCACGCCAGGCCTCACACAGAGTCCCCAGGCCGGAGGTCTCATCGCCATAGCAGTGGCAGCTCCCACAGCCCCTCCCTCTCCTCCCATTACAGTGATTCCAGATCTCCCAGCAGGTAGGCCTGGGCCTCTGGGAGGCTTTCTCCTGGTGGGGGATGAGGGTTGCAGATTAAACACCCCCAAGGGCTGGGGAGCAAGGCTGGTGGACAGAATGTCAATTCATCGATGGGTAGAAGTTTATCGGGGTGGCCAGGTGTGGTGGCTCACGGCTGTAATCTCGGCACTTTGGGAGGCCAAAGCAGAAGGATCGCTTGAGGCCAGGAGTTCGAGACCAGCCTGGGCAACATAGTGAGACCCCCCCTTCTTTAATTAAAAGTAATAATAATAATATATATTATATATATTATATATTATACATATAATATATATTATATATTATATATTGTACATATTATATATAATATATATTATATATATATTATATATATAATTATATATATATTATATATATAATATATATTATATATATATTATATATATAATTATATATATATTATATATATAATATATATTATATATAATATTATAAATATATAATAATATTATATATAATATTATAAATATATAATAATATTATATATAATATTATAAATATATAATATATATTATATATAATATATATATAATATATATATGTATTTTGTGATGAGTATTGCTCTATTGCCCAGGCTGGAGAGCAGTGGCGCAATCTTGGCTCACTACAACCTCCGCCTCCCAGATTCAAGCAATTCTCCAGCCTCAGCCACCTGAGTAGCTGGGATTACAGGCGTGAACCACCATGCCGGACTAATTTTTGTATTTTTAGTGGAGATGGGGTTTCACCATTTCGGCCAGCCTGGTCTCAAATTCCTGACCTCAAGGGATCCGCCTGCCTCGGCCTCCCAAAGTGCTGGGATTACAGGCGTGAGCCACCAAGCCCAGCCTAATAATAATTTTTAAAAAGAGAAATTTACCAGAGGAGTGATAACTTGAGGAAGAGCTGCCCTAAGGCCCCTAAGCCTCCACCTGAATTGGAAATCGAGGCACAGCCTGGCTGGCTCACCCTGGTCAAGTCCTCTCTAAGAGGAAAGGTTCCCAGCATGGTGAAAAGGCAGGTGGGGGGCTGCCCTCTTCCCCCGTGCGGGGTAGGGGGAAAGAGGAGGCGCAAATTCTTGCAAAGCGGGTGCCCCACGCCGGCTCCCCCATTCTCCCTGGCGCACAACCCCAGGCTGAGCCCCAAGCACCGAGACGAAGGGCGAAAGACGGGCAGCCAGCGGTCCAGCGGAAGCCGGTCGCCTTCCCAGTCGGGCGGCAGTGGATGGGGGTCGCCCCAGCGGAACGGCGGCAGCGGGCAGAAGAGCGGAGCGCACGCAGGTCGCCCCGGCTCGGCGCACAGCCCGCCCGATGTACGTACGCTTAGCTTTGCGGAGGGTTCCCGCGCCGCGGGCTGCGCCGTGCGTGGTCGGGCGGGTCGCCAGCGGGGCAGGGGGCGATAAGTGTGGCATGGGGGCGGGGGCGGCCGCTTCCTCCCTCCTCGGCTCCCCGCTGGGGGCGTCCTGGCTCGGGAGCCGCCGAGAGTGCTAGGCCGTTGCGCCCACCTGGCCCTGGTGTCAGGGTGAGGGGCGCCTGAGGTCTTGGGCCACCCTTGCGCTTGGCAAACTGAAGGCCAGAGGGGTGTTGACCGCGGGGCACTGAGTTGGGTACAGGGCTGGGGAGGAATCAGGGTCTCGTGCCCTCCCCAGGCATATTAGGGTGGGAGGGGCATGGACATTGATAGGAGTCCCAGGCAGGAGCAGGATTCGAGAGACGACCCCCCGCTGGGCACCACCTGGGCCCTGAGTCTCCCTCTTCCCACCAAGCCCTGGCGCCACCTCTGAGCACCCCCCTCTCCCTCCCTCAATCTTCTCCCCAGCCCCTCCCTCCCTCAGCCCCCTTCCCCATCTCAGTCCCTCTACCCTCTAAAGTCCCTGCTCTGAGGAGACTCCGCCCTTTTCCAGGCACTGCCCACACTTGGACAGGTGTCTCAAACCTGCCGGCTCCTCTTCCCACGGCCACCCTCCTGAGGCACCTGCCAGGGTGCCTCAGAGACCCCACACCAACACCTCCAAAACTGTCCCCACCCTTCCTCCAAGAGGGGCACAGATGCCCGAAGACCTACAGGCAGGTGCAATGGGGGAGCTGGCAGAGGAGAGACATCTCAGCCTGTCCCTAGATGGATGGGCTGGGCCTGGGTGGGGGCTTCTCCCAGACCCCAGGGAAGGTCCACATCCCCTTCTGGTCTGTTGATTATAGAGTACACGGTTGAGACCCCTCAGAGAGAGGGGGCTGCAGTGCTGGCAAGGGCACTGGGGTGGGGGGGTGGCTTGGGGTGGGGAGGCCTGCGGGTTCCTTCCCAGACCCGCAGACTGCCCCCCACCCAACCCCAAAGCCTCAGCTGGGAGTGGGAGAGCTGCCCCTCCCCAGACCTCAGGTCTCAGCAGCAAACATGTACGTGTTGGTCAGTTTCATTTTGATTTTTGGCTGTTTCCTTTCACTCCCTTTCTTTTCTCAAACACCCTTTACTCCCACGGCCTCAGAGAGGAAAGTCAAGGGCAGCTGACTGAAGGCTCTTGGTCTCAAGCTTAAGTTTTATTGAAGGACATTTACCTGTCTCTAGACTGTCCCACCTGGACCAGGCACCAGACTCCTGGGCTCCGGGGGTTTTGGTTGGGCCACACAGGGAGGATGACACTGATGTCCCCGGATCTGTCTTGGGAGGGGGTTGAGGGCAGGCAGAGGTAGCTGAGGTTAGCATGGCAGAGGCTGGAGAGGATTAACAACCCACAAGAGAGGCACCCACCATCCCCCACCCGTGTGGGCATGGAGTGCCAAGAGCACAGGACCCGAAACACCTGCTTGCCAGCTTCTCATCCACCCTGCTGGGGCCTCCCGAGAGACACAGAGATGCGGGTTCTCTGAAGTCAGGGCTGGAAGTGGGTCCCTTCGTACCTCTGGTCCTCTCTCCAGCCCTGGAGTCCTGAGCAATGATCCCACCTCCACCCCCTCCCCAATGCAGACAAAATGGCCACAGCAACTAGGCATCCCCAGGATAGGGCAGTCGGGGAAGGGGACCCAGCCACCAGCCTCGGGGCGGGAGCTTCTGAAGCACCCACATCTTGTCTCCCTCCCATCATGGGACTCTAGTTTGGCACAGCCCTGGGAGTTTTCTTGGAGACGGCATTTTGTGACTCCTTTCACCAAGCATGGTCCCCAAATCCTATCCCTCACCCTTGGGGTCCTGGGAGATCTGGGACTTCAGAGCATCCCGGGTCTCAAACCTGCATTCAGATCCCTGCCTCTTTGCCTTAAAAAGACCCCTGAGGGGCCGGGCGCGGTGGCTCACGCTTGTAATCCCAGCACTTTGGGAGGCCGAGGCGGGTGGATCACAAGGTCAGGAGATCGAGACCACGGTGAAACCCCGTCTCTACTAAAAAATACAAAAAATTAGCCGGGCGTGGTGGCGGGCGCCTGTAGTCCCAGCTACTCGGAGAGGCTGAGGCAGGAGAATGGCGTGAACCCGGGAGGCGGAGCTTGCAGTGAGCCGAGATTGCGCCACTGCACTCCAGCCTGGGTGAAAGAGCAAAGACTCCGTCTCGGAAAAAAAAAAAAAAAAAAAGACCCCTGAGGAGTCAAAAGAGGCTAGTTCTCGCTCATATGCAGAAAAGTGAGATGGGGGATGGGAGAGGGGTCCCAGACTTTACCATGAATGAAACAGTCTTTGGGAAAAAATAGTGGGGGTGGTATTCTTGGACGATACCTTTGAAAAAAAAAAAAGAAAAGAAAAAAGAGAGAGAGAAACAAACGGAAAAAAAGGAAAGCTCAACATTTTTTAACCCCGTCTATGTTTTTGTTTGTTTTTTAGCCTCCCATTTGAAACGTGGTAATACTGTGATTCCATTTCTTGTTTAGCTGGTGAGGGAAGAGGGTGGGCAAGTTTATATAACTTTTTCTGTTGTTTTGTTTTTATTTCCTTTTCCTTTCTTTTTTTTTTTTTTTTTTTTTCCTATTTTAATGTACAGAAATGCAAAATATTTCTCTGGGTTTTTTTTTTCCTATCTTCTATGTTCTAGAATTTTCTTTTTGTGTGTGTTACTGTGGGAACCTTTCCTGTTAATGCAGAGATGGCTTTTGAATTTTAAGTGAACATTAATCATATACACATCTCTATATACTTTTTTTTCCTTTGTAATCTGAATTTAAAAGGGAAGATAACTCTAAAAAAAAAATCACTCCCACACCAACAGCTCCTGCCAAGTCAGCAGCGGCAGCAAATCCTCCTTTCAACTCCAGGCACAGGCTGGAGCTGCCGCAGATTTTAAATTAACTACAGTGGTGCAGCCTGTGCTGCTGCATTCCCCAGGAAGCTGGAGAGAAGCTGGGAGACCCAGGGAGGGGAAGAGACTTGTCCTGGGTTGCCCAGGGAGCTTCTTGGAACTTGCTGCTACTCCTCAGTTCAGTTTAGTATAATGGGCTGGACACGGGGGACAGGGAGCAGGACAGGCTGTTCAGGACAATCAGTGTCAGACCTCAGACTCGGATCCTTAGGAAACTGTGGAGGAGGGAGAGGTCTGAAGGCACCTGGCAGAGTTTAGCTGAGACACTCCAGGCAAGAGAAAAAATTCCATCTTGGGCTGGGCACGGTGGCTCACACCTGTAATCCTAGCACTTTGGGAGGCCGAGGGGGGTGGATCACCTGAGGTCAGGAGCTCAAGACCAGCCTGACCAACATGGCGAAACCCCAGCTCTACTAAAAATACAAAAATTTGGCCAGCCATGGTCACTCATGCCTGTAATCCCAGCATTTGGGGAGGCTGAGGCGGGCGGATCACCTGAGGTCAGGAGTTCAAGATCAGCCTGGCCAACATGGCGAACCCCCGTCTCTACTAAAAATACAAAAAAATTAGCCAGGCGTGGTGGTGCATGCCTGTAATCTCAGCTACTCGGGAAGCTGAGGCAGGAGAATCACTTGAACCTGGGAGGCAGAGGTTGCGGTGAGCGGAGATCATACCGCTGCACTCCAGCCTAGGTGACAGAGTGAGACTCCGTCTCGGGAAAAAAAAAAAAAAAATAGCCAAGCATGGTGGTGGGTGCCTGTAATCCCAGCTACTTGGGAGGCTGAGGCAGGAGGATCGCTTGAACCCAGGAGGCAGAGGTTGCAGTGAGCTGAGATTGTGCCATTGCACTCCAGCCTGGATGACAAGAGCAAGACTCTGTCTCAAAAAAAAAAAAAAAAAAAATCCATCTTGGTCTTGAGACTGAGACCAGTGATGTGGTCACTCCCAACAAATCCCTTTGTTGGCCCATCCCAGGTGATGGTGGAACCCCACAGGAATTTCTGGTTTCTGATGCTTACAGGAGAAACTGCAGCTCCGAGAGATCAAGTGACTGGCCCAAGTTCACACAGCTATTTAGAGGTAGATCCAAAAGTAGACCCCAGGCAGGGCGCGGTGGCTCACACCTGTAATCCCAGCACTTTGGGAGGCTGAGGCAGGAGGATCACTTGAGGCCTGGAGTTCCAGACTGACTGGTCAACAGAACAAGACTCTATCTCTACAAAAAAATATATATATATATATTTTAATCAGCCAGGCATGGTGGCATGTGCCTATAGTCTCAGCTACTGAGGGAGATGAGGGAGGAGAATCACTTGAGCTCAGGAGTCCAAGGCTGCAGTGAGCCATGATGGCACCACTGCACTCCAGCCTGGGCAACACTGCAAGACCCTGTCACTATAAAAATTTAAATGAAAAAGCTGGGCATGGTGGAATACACCTGTAATCCCAGCTACTCAGGAGGCTGAGATGGGAGGATTGCTTGAGCCCAGGAGTTTGAGGCTGCAGTGAGCCATGATTGCACCACTGCACTCCAGCTTGGGCAACAGAGCAAGACCCTGTCTCAAAACAAATAACAACAAATAGACTCCAGCCTTCTGACTCTGACCTCTAGACTCCAGCCAAGCTGTGGAGAGGGTGGAAAATGGAAAGCACGGTCCAGGAGCCCTGAGCAGAAGGAGGATTTGGGAGGTGGATGCTGGTTGTCTCAGCTCCTGCTTTCCCCCATCAGACCCCTCCAGAAATCAGCCTCCTGCTCTCTCATGTCCCTAGACTGAGGTCTGCCCACACTGAGAGACCCGGGTGCAGGTGGCCCCCACATTATAGAAACTCGTATGATTGTTGCTTCAGTGACTCAGGGAACCCTAAACCCTCACAGTTCATACATGTGGAGAAATAAATATTGAGGCACAGAGAGGGAAGAGAGTCACTCAAGGTCACACAATGTAGGATGAAAGAGGAAGATACTGATCAGGAGACTTCCTGGGATAAGCCCTCCTGTCCAGTCTTACCTGGTGCCTTCACTGGCCTCCCTCCAGCCCCCACCAGCACAGCCTGGTGCTAGGCTCACCCTCCCAAGGCCCAGAAAGAGTATACAGAGTTTGCCGTTTTTTCTTTTTTATTATTGCATTCCTGTCCCAGGGGCCACCTGCTCACCTTAGAAGTCTTTAGCATTAGAAGTTTCAGGGGATAGGGCAGGCACAGTGACTCATGCCGGTAATCCCAGTACTTTGGAAGGACGAGGCAGGAAGATCGCTTGAGACCAGGAGTTTGAAATCAGCCTGGGCAACATAGCAAGATCCCTATCTCTACAAAAAAAAATTTTTTTTAATTAGCCAGGTGTGATGGTGCATGCCTATAATGCCAGCTACTTGGAAGGCTGAGGTGGGAGGATCACTTGAGCCCAGGAGTTGGAGGCTACAGCGAGCTATCATCCTGCCTGTAGTCCCAGCTACTCGGGAGGCTGAGTCAGGAGAATCACTTGAACCCAGGAGGCGGAGGTTGCAGTAAGTTGAGATCGCACCACTGCACTCCAGCATGGGTGACAGAGCGAGACTCCATCTCAAAAAAAAACCCCAAAAAACAAAAAACCCTACAGTGTCAGGGGCTGCCTGGAAGGTGACACCCTTAGGTGAGGGTGGCAGAGAAGGCTCAGGCTCATGGCTTCCGGGCTCTCTGGCTTCTCCCTGTGGTCCAAATTTTATCATGTAATGGGCAGCCTCAGGTGACCCCCAAGAAGAGGTGCCAAGGCACCCCCTGACCTGCCTCATCCAGGAACAGAAAAAGGCAAAAGGGATGAATTTTGCTAAAATGATGCCGAAGCCAGAGGGAAAGGAGTGGGACTGACCTGAGGCAGGATCACTCCTCCAGATCGGCTCTGTGGTTGCCTTCCCTTTTAAATGCGCGTTTTCCCTTCACCCATCTGTTCACTCCGATTGGCCTTGTTTAAACAGCGCTTGTCTCCTCTTTCTGTCTGGGGGCACCTTTCTCTCTTCCTGCCTCTCTGTTTCTGTTTGCTTCTGTCATTGTTTCTGTCTTTCTGTCTCTCTTTCTCCTTCTCTTCCCATTTCTATCTCTGCCCGACTTTTTCTGTTCGCCCGTCTGTCTCTTTGTCTGTCTGCCTCCTGTCTCTTTCTCTCTTCCTCTCCATCTCTCTCCCACGGCATGGGCCTCTCTCCCATGCTGCCAGCCCCTCTGTAGCCCACCCTGTGGTTCTCTTCCATCAGCTGCTTCCTGCATGCTCTGTGGAGGTTTTCTGTTGTTTGAACAGTAAAGAAAGCTTGGCTAGTGGAACCCATTGTTTAAAAAGGAGAAAAAAAAAAAAGAGCAAACAGAAATGGCCGGGCAAGAGCCCCCTCCCATCCCTGGGATGAGACAAAAGCCACATTGGCCACCCATCTACTGGCTCAGAGGGGGAGCACAGTTTAGGGTCACTGTCTTTCCCCCATTCTGCATTCCCAATGCGGAGACCTTCTTTTCTTTTTTATTATTGCATTCCTGTCCCTGACCACTGAGAAGGTAGGTATCCCAGCTCCGCTGTGCGCTCTCGCTCCCATCTCCAGATAAGCCCCGCCACTTTGCTTGGTTTGAATGTGGTTTTCTTTCTCTCTCTTTCTCTCGATCTTGCCCTGGTTGGTTTCATCTTCCTCCCTTTTCTTTCTTTATTTTAGTGACTACTCATTTGTAACTTGCACTTTCTTCAAATGAGCTACAAAGCTATGTTTCCTGGTTTGTCATTTGGTTTTCTTGACTTTCCCCGACCAACTTTTCTAGCCCATCTCCCCTCCTTCTCCACCTTCCTTGTTCCCTCCTTCTTCCTCTCCATCCCTGACTTCCACCCCTAAATCCTCCTTCATGCCTTCTTTCTCATTCTGTTGTCCGAATGCATTTCTGTGTGGTTTAGCATTCCAAGTTTGTGTTTCTTTCCTGAACTGTATGCTGCAGTGAAGCCAATTTGATTTCTGTTGTCTGGAGTAGCTGCGAAGCCCCTCCTCACCTTTCATCCCTGCCAGCCCCTGGGACTTCGGTCACCCTGCTGGCCTTCAGGGCCCTTTCGGGCAATAGGCAGTGACAGAGGAGCCAGTGCGGGGCCTCCTGGCCTTCAGATCGTGGAGGAAGTTCTGGCCAAGTTCAGGCACAAGGGAAAAGCCCCATCCCATCCTCGGGGGCCTACTGGGCCAAACAGAACTCTGGGCTTCCACGAGTTTTTCCCTGGCTGAAGGATGGAGCTTTGGGGTGGGAGCTGCAGGGCTCTGGAGGAGCAACGGGCACCAGGACTGAGTCTCCAGCTTCCATCTATTGGGTGCGATAGTAGATTCATTTGGGGTGGCAGTGGGCAGGGCAGTGAGCTGGCCAGGAGCAGGTTTGAGACCTAGAGGGCCTACTTAGCAAAGTCTCTGTGAGGTAATTTACAGGTAATTTACCTGCCCGCTGCCTGGTCCATGATCCAACCCAGACAGGGGCTCCTTCTACCCTCAGCATCCTTCCATCTTCTGAATTTGAGCAGCTTAATGTGAACCCTCAGAGCAGAATGATCCCAAAAGAACAGCCAGCAGGGACTAGGAGCCCACAGGGTGCTGCAGCAGAACCAGGATTGGGTCCTGGGACTTGTGACTCCCAGCCCAGGGCTCATCCAGCCACACTGAGGGTACTAGAGTCAGAGGTGGACCCTAGGGGACCCCACCTCCACACCCCTGCCCTTTAAACTGTTTCCTTTCCCACCTGGGAGCAGCTACAGAAATTTGGCATTCTGGCCAGGTGCGGTGGCTCACGCCTGTAATCCCAGCACTTTGGGAGGCCGAGGTGGGCGGATCACTTGAGGTCTGGAGTTTGAGACCAGCCTGGCCAACATGGCAAAACCCGTCTCTACTGAAAATACAAAAATTAGCCGGGCATGGTGATACATGCCTGTAATCCCAGCTACTTGGGAGGCTGAGGCAGGAGGATCGCTTGAACCTGGGAGGCAGAGGCTGCAGTGAGCCTAGATTGTGCCACTGCACTCCAGCATGGAATGGATGACACGACTCCGCCTCAAAAAAAAAAAAAAAAAAAAAAAAAAAAGGACATTCAGTATTCCAACCATTATGAGGCCTCCACAGGCTTCCATCTTCAGCTTTGAAAAGAGAAGGCCCAGCCACTCGTCCCTACCCCACCCCATGTTTATCCTGGGGGCAGGTGTCAGGGAGCTCACCCACTCAGAGCATCCTCCTCAACACTGGGTGGTGTTAGGAGGGCAGACAGCAAGTGGCTCTTTGAAAAGGGAGAAAGGGCAAGCTAGGCGAGGTGGTGCCACCTGTAGTCCCAGCTACTCAGGAGGCTAAGGCAGGGGTATTGCTTGAGCCCAAGAGTTTGAGGCTACAGTGAACCATGATTGCACCACTGCACTCCAGCTTGGGCAACAGAGCGAGACTCAGTCCCTGCTCCCTCAAAAAAAAAAAAGAAAAAGAAAAGAAAAGAAGGAAAGTGCTGCTGATCTGACAGGAGAGACTCTGTTGAAGCCCCATGAGGAAGGGGAGGGTCCGTCCTTGAGGAGTTTCTGATATGACCAGGGACCCACAAGTTGGGTGGTCGTCTTAAGTCCTCAAAGGAAGCAAGAGTAGAGCATCTCAGGTGTTTACCTGTTCTTGTCCTTCAGAGTACCAGGACCAAGTGAACACACTGCCCCTTGCTACTCCCTTCCACCATCTTTTCCACTTGACCCTCAGAAATTTCTTACCCAAAGGTTGGGTGCAGTGGCTCATGCCTGTAATCCCAATGCTTTAGGAGGCCGAGGCGGGAGGATCACTTGAGGCCAGGAGTTTGAGACCAGCCTGAGCAACATAGCAAGACCCCATCTCTACTAAAAATAAAATAAAATAAATAGCCAGGCATGGTGGTGTGTACCTGTAGGCCCAGCTACTGAGGAGGCTGAGGTGGGGGGATCACTTGAGCTCAGGAGTTGGAGGCTGTAGTGAGCTATGATTGCACCATTGCACTCCAGTCTGGGCAGCAGAGCCAGACCCCATCTCAAAAAGATATATATATATATATATTACACAAGCAAAAGAAAACATGTCGGGTAGCAAGTGGTAAAAAGGAGAGGAGGGGCTCCTGGGAACAGGGCTCAGAGGCAGGCGAGGTCCCTCAGTCACTCACTCATTCATTCATTCCCACACACACTAAGCAGACATGTGCCCAGCACCTCCTCTGTGCCAGGCCCCATCTGGATGTCCACGCCAGGAGAGAGGCAGGCAGACCTGGGTTTCCCAGGATGGAGGATGGATGAAGACCGCTGAGCATGATGAGAGGGGAAAAGCTGAAATGTGGGTGGGAAGCTCCTGCTCACCAGGGTAGCCCCCTGGCTAGCACGGCCTGGCAGAGTCCATACAGAAGGAAGGAACCAGGTTTTATGGGATCATAGAGGAGCGGACGTGATGCAGCCTGGAAAAGGTGCCCTGGAGCTGAGGGTAGGGATGCCAATAGGCATTAGCCAGGCTGTGGGAGGGAGGTAGGGAGAGGGGATCCCTGCAAGAGGCACCAAGGCACAAAAAACAGCTTCCTGGAGGGGAGGTTTGGAGGTCTCTGAGCATCCTATGATCCCATAGTGCTTGGCCTTGGATCTTCCCAGAGAGAATGAGACCCAGTCAAGCTGAGGACGAGGCTCAGACTCTGGCAGGCGCATGGAGACCCCTTTCTGAGGACTACCGGTGGGATGGGTGGAGAAGGACATGAGAGGTGCCTTCCTCCCATCCTCTGCCATCTTGGTACTTGGTGGACACCCCATAGGGTCCCCCAGTCCTTCCTGCACTGCTCTGACCCTGTGAAGGGACCATGAGTTGGTTGTACTCTGAAAAGAGTCACCCAACCCCAATATAGGCTGACCCAGCAAAGACTCCACTTATCCCCATTTTACCAGTGGGGAAACTGAGGCTCCCCACCGTCAGGTGACTTCCTTAAGGTCTCACAACAAACTCACACCAGGGCCGATTCCAGGGTGTTCCACTTTTCCAGTGACTATCATCTTAGGCCATGGCAGGCCCATGACTTGGAGGAGATGAGAAGGAAGTAGGAAAGAACTTGGTCTTCAAAAATATCAGGCAGGAAGGATCCAGATCAGCACAGGGGATTGGACCTGGGGGCTTGGACCTTGATGGTAGGGGACAGGACCATGATGGAGGTGAACAGCCATCCAACCTAGACCCTTTTTGCTCCTAACACTCCCATCCGACTCTCAGCATAATGTAGTGGGAAGTCAGGAGGGCTCTGCAGCATCTGTGGGAAGGACCCATCATGGCCCGTGGTCTTCCTCACCTATTGTTGGCTCCTTTCTTTGAGTCAGAAGTAGAGGTGGGTGGATCACCCGAGGTCAGGAGTTCAAGACCAGGCTGGGCAACATGGTGAAACCCCATCTCTACTAAAAATACAAAAAAAAAATTAGCCTGACATGATGGCTCACGCCTGTAATCCCTTAGCTACTCAGGAGGCTGAGGCAGGACAATCACTTGAACCTGGGAGGTGGAGGTTACAGTGAGCCAAGATCACGCCATTGCACTCCAGCCTGGGCAATAGAGTGAGACTCCATCTCGAAACAAACAACAACCAAAAAAAAAAAAAGAAAAAAGAAAAAGAAGAAGTAGCTGGCTCAGGTCCAAACTCAAGAGTTGGAGCCAGTGTTCACAGCCAGGCTGATTCCTAAGTTCCGTACTCTCTGCCCTGCTGCGCTGCCTCCACTAACCAAAGTAGCAAGCAAAGATTTCTTAAATAAGGAGACTAGCGTCAGCTTGAGTTATGGACTACTGTGAATTGGCTCCCAAGCTTCCCCCAGCTCATATGTGTTCACTTTGCACTCTTTGACGACCCAGGGTATAGGACAGAAACTGCAAATATGAAAATCCCAGAGACGTTCTCATTTGCCTCCTGTTGAGGGAAAAGAATGGTGGGCTGGGGGCGCTTGGAAGTGCTGGGGCACGGGCTGCCTGGCTGCCTCCTGGAGTGGGGGGAGTATATGTTAGGGGAGCTGATGGTCTCCTGTTGAGAATACAACTGCCGTCTCAGAGGGGCCAACTCAAGGCCGGGCGCGATGGCTCACACCTGTAATCCTGGCACTTTGGGAGGCCGAGGCAGGTGGATCACCTGAGGTCAGGGGCTCAAGACCAGCCTGGCCAACATGGTGAAACCCTGTCTCTACTAAAAATATAAAAATTAGCCAGGCGTGGTGGCGGGCACCTGTAATCCCAGCTACTTGGGAGGCTGAAGCAGGAGAATCACTTGAACCCGGGAACCAGAGGTTGCAGTGAGCTGAGATCGTGCCACTGCACTCCAGCCTGGGCAACAGAGCGAGACTCTGTCTCAAAAAAAATAAAAAAATAAAAATGAAAGAGGGGACAATCCAGCCTCCAACTCTCCTACCCTAGGGTGAGGGGTGAGCTTGTGATCAGGAGAGTCAGGGGGCTCAGAGGGGCACCCCAATACCAGGAAATATCCATTGTGCCCACTTACGCCTGTCTCTGCCCCAAAGGGAGACATTAAGCTCTCCCAGGAGAGGTCTTCATGGCCTGATTGGCTTTGGGCAGCTATGGCTAGTGTTCATTGGCTGCTTCAGGCACCAATCAGGAGCCATCTGTGCCTTTCCACCAATGAGGTTGACCTCCTGGTTCTACCTCCATGTTCAGCTCAGCTCCAGCCCTGCAGGGAAAGGCTTGGACACCACCTTGCCCTCTGCAAGAAACACCCAGGGCCATGCCAAGGAAACTGTGCTCCTTCCAGTCCCTAGCAGCAAGGTGCCCTGAGAGGTGGCAGCAGCTTTTGTCTTCTCATCCAGCCTGCCAGTGGCCGCGCTTGGTGGCTCACACCTGTAATCCCAGCACTTTGGGAGGCTGAGGCCAGAGGATCACTTGAGGTCAGGAGTTCGAGACCAGCACCAACCTGGCCAACACGGTGAAACCCCGTCTCTCCTAAAAGTACAAAAACTAGCCAGATGTGGTGACAGACGCCTGTAGTTCCAGCTGTTCGGGAGGCTGAGGAAGGAGAATTGCTTGAACTCGGGAGGCAGAGGTTGCAGTGAGCCCAGATCACGCCAGTGCACTCTAGCCTGGGAGACAGAGTGAGACACCTTCTCAAAAAGAAAGAAAAAAGAAACAGCCTTCCAAAAGGGCTTGGTCCAGGCTTCTAGGACTCTCTTCCTTCCTTAGCAAACAGAATCAAGGTTTTGCTAGGCGCCAAGTTCGGTGATAAAAAGTGAGGTTACAGAGGTGAATCAGATACCACATCTGCCGTGGAGGTGCTCAAAGTCAAGTTGGTAGTGGTGATCGGAGGATTTTTGGGGAGGAACAGACCTATAAACAGACAAGGACAGTCAACTGCTACTAGATGGAGGGCCAAGGACAGGAGGAGGGATCAGCTCTGTGTAGGGAGAGAGACAGGGAGGGCGGGCAGGGGGCCTGCAGAAAATCCTGGAATCTTTGCCCTGGAAGGGACATCAGGAAGCAAAAGCCAACCCTCTCATTTTGTGGATGGGGAAACTGAGGCCCAGACTGGGGAAGTGACGTGGCCAGGGTCGCTGGGTGAGATAGAGGCAGGCTCTCAGACTCCTGAATCCCAGCCAGGGCCCTTTTGATGGTGCCAGATGCCCTTCCTGGTTTTCTGTGTCCCAATCCTTGTGTCCTAACTCCACTTTTGGAAAAACATTTGCCATCTCTATACAGCGGTCACCTAAGAGTTGCCCACTCAGGAGCCGGGCGCTGCCAGCCCTTCCTCCAGAGGCGGCGTGGCCTCCTCTCAGGCCTAGAATGGGGTGGTTGCGTTTCTCTCTCTCTCTCTATCTCTCTCTTGCATTTTTGTGAATCTAATGATGAACTTATACTACCACACTTTTCCCTTCTCTTACACACCTTACCTACTAAAGGAGGAAGTGCCACTTTATTGGTAAGTGGACGTTAACCAAGAGGGACTTAAAAATCAGAACTTAAAAAAAAAAGAAAAAGAAAAGGAAAAGAGAGAAACAGAAAGACAGTCGGGTGCTACTGACAGCTCCAAAGCTCTCTGCAGGGCCGGAAAACAAAGAAAAATATTAACAGAAAAATGTCAGGTTCCCCAGGATCAGATATTGTTTTTGATTTTTGGTATCTAATGACATTTGTGGATTTTGTTTTTTTATTTCTGTTTTTCCTCCCTTTCTTCGGTTCAGTTTTGAGTTCAGTTGTCCCCCTCGCCCCCTCCCCCATCTGTGTGCCGTGTGACGCCCCCAACCCCTCCATCCCTTCGCCCACCCCCAAGCGCTGGGGGTCCGGCCTGGTGGGCTGGCCCTGGCCCCGCTCCCGGTGCCGCTCTCTCTTCTCTCTGCCGGGAATCGTCCGTCCCATCGGGGGGCAATGCCAGCCCCGATGCCTGTCCTGGAGCCCCTCCCCCCCACCGCTCTGTCCCTCTTGTGTTTTGCATGCCAAGAACCCTGCATGAGCTGCACTGTTGAGGCCAGAAGGTGGACACCCAGGAGAGGCAGAGGCAGGGCAGGCGCGGGGAACCGTGTGTGCGATGCTCCGGGACTGGCAGCCCCCGGCTCGGGCCGGTGAAAGCCCTCTCTCCTTCTCTCCCCCCACCCCACCCGCCCGCTCTCTCACCCCAACTTCTCGATCCTCTTGCTCTGTCCTCTCTCTGCCCCAACTCTTGTCCCCTGCCTGTCTGGATTTTTTCTGTTTCTCGAACTTCTCCCTGGCTTCCATCCTTCTCTCTCTTGGCTCTGTCTTTCTCCCTCTCTCTCTCTTCTCTTCCCCCCCCCCGTCTCTCCTCTGTCTCTTCTTCCCACTGTCTCTGTCCCCTTCTCTCTTCCCCCTTTTTCCTTCTCTTCCCTCTCTCCTTTCTTACTCTCTCCTCTCTCTCCCTCGCTCTTTCGCCCTCTCTCTTTCTCATCTCTCTGCCTCTCACTGTCTCTCTCCTGCTCTTTTTCTCTCTTCCTCTTTTTCTTCTCTGCCTCCTCCCTCTCTCCCTCTTTCTTCTCTCTGTCTCTCCTCTCTCCCTCTCTCCTGTCTCTCTTCATTCTCTCTCTCCGTCTCTTTCTTTTTCTGTCTCTCGCTCTCTGTGTCTCTCTGTCTCTTTCTCTCTCTCCTCTCTTTCTCTGTCTCTCCCTTCTCTTCCCTCTTTCTCTCTGTCTCTCTCTGTCTCTTTCTCTCTTTCTCTCTCCTCTCTCTCTGTCTCTCTCGTCTCCCTCTCCCCCCTCCGTGCCCTGTCTACCTCTCTCCCCGTCAGAAGCCCAGCTCGCCCTCGCCCAGGGCCCGTGACAAGGCGGCGGCCGCCGCACCCACGCCGCCCGCGCGGGGGAAGGAGAGCCCGAGCCCGCGCTCGGCGCCGTCGTCCCAAGGTCGCGGAGGCCGCGCGGCGGGCGGGGCGGGCAGGCGGCGGCGGCGGCGGCGTAGGCGGCGGCGCTCGCGGTCCTCGGCGTCCGCGCCCCGCCGCAGGGGTCGCCGGCGCCCCCGGCCCGCGCCCCCCCGGGGCTCGTCGCGCTCGCTCAGCAGGGCCCGCTCCAGCAGCGACTCCGGCAGCGGCGGCGGCGCCCCCGGCCCCGGGCCCGAGCCCGGCTCTGAGCGAGGCCACGGCGGACACGGGAAACGGTGAGCGTGCTGGACCCGGAGCTGGACTCCCGCCCCCACCCCGCACAGGGCTCCCCTCCACTAGCGGATCCCCGCCCACGGGATCCCTCCCCGCACTGAGCTACGCCCCAGGGATCCCAACCCCCCCCCACGGAGCTACCCCCACGGATTCCATCCCCCCCATGAGCTACCCCCCACGGATCCCACCCTCCCCACTGATCTATCACAAACGGATCCCAAACCCCCACCACTGAGCTACCCCCCCACGGATCTCACCCCCCCATTGACCTATCCCCCCACGGATCCCACCCTCCCCACTGATCTACGCCCCACAGATCCCAACCCCTCCCCACTGAACTACCCCCCACGGATCTCAACCACCCACGGAGCTCTCCTCCCTCTCCACGGACCCCAAACCCCTATGGACCCCATGGATCCTCCCATGGATTTCCTCCCCACGCTGATCTCAACTCCCCTCTCACAGGGCCCCCTCCCTCGACGACCCCAACTCTCCCTAGGGAGTTACCCTCCCTCCGCTGACCTCCAAACTCCGGGGAGTTTCCCTCCCCACACTGATCCCAGCCCCCCGACGGAGTTCTCCCTCCACTGATGCCAACCCCCCAGGGAGTTCCCTCCCCACCCTGAGCTACCCCGGGTTATCCTGACCCCTTCCCCACAACTGATCCGTCTCCCCTTACTGATCACTGCCCCCAGGGAACCCCCTCTCCTCCCATGAGGCTCCCCGCTTACTGGTCACTCTCCCCTCATCCCGCAGAACAATCTCCTCCACTGATCTCCCCCAACACGCCCCCTCACGGGGCTCCCCCTGAACTGACCCCTGCCGCTCACTAGGCTCCGTGTTCACTGCGCACTCCGCACAAACTGACCACAAACTACACGGACCCCGCCCCTCCGCCCTAAGCCCCTCCCCAGGGAACCCTCTCCGCCCCCAGCCCCCTTTCTGGGTCGGTGAGCCCTATCCCGCGCCGTCTCCCTCCTCCAGGGCCAAGGAGCGGCCCCCGCGCGCGCGGCCCGCCAGCACCTCTCCGTCCCCGGGCGCGCACGGCCGGCGCGGCGGCCCGGAAGGGAAGAGCTCGTCGCGCAGCCCCGGCCCGCACCCCCGCTCCTGGAGCTCCAGCCGCTCGCCCTCTAAATCGCGCTCGCGCTCCGCAGAGAAGCGGCCCCGCAGCCCCAGCCGCTCGCCGTCGCCCAAGAAGCCCCTCAGCCGGTGAGTGCCCGCCCGGACGGGGCCGACGGGGAGGGCGGCGGGGTGGAGCGGCCGGGCCGCGTCGCTCACTTACCTCGGGCCGGCCCCGCAGGGACAAGGACGGCGAGAGCCGCACAAGGCACTCTGAGGCCGAGGCCGCCCGCGCCCGGCGCCGCTCCCGCAGCTACTCGCCCATCCGCAAGCGGCGCCGGGACTCGCCAAGCTTCATGGAGCCGCGGCGCATCACCAGGTATGGAGGGTCTTGGGGGGGCCGGGGACGCAGGGCTGGGGCCGCTGACCCGGTTCAGGAACAGAGACTTCGGCCCGGGGACCTTCTCTGAAGATCCACTGAACCTGGCACGGGGATGGGGGTGAGGGGGGCTAAAGGACAATGAGTGGGTTCTGCCAGGGTAGGGGGCCAGGGGAAGAGGCGGCTAGAACTGGAGGTGCTGGGGGCGATCAGAGAGACAGGTGCAGGAGGCCTCGCAGAAGGAAGGGTCCCGGTGGGGGCCTGAGGGCCCATGAAGGGGAGGGGGCTCTGTACTTGGGTCTGGGTGGGCCGCAGCTGGCATGGAATTCAGCTCTGCAAGAGTCCCACCATCCCTCCGGAGCCCCTCCCGCCCTCCCTGCATCCTTCTCCGGACAATGATGTCTCCTTTTCTCCTTCATCTCAAGGTCCAGCCTGCTGAGTGGCCTGTGGTCAGCCTGGGGGCCAGGCGGACCCCTCTGCACAGGCTGCCTGGGAGATACCCAAGTGAGCTGGTCTGGCCCTGGTCAGCTGTCCGTCTGTCTGCATCTCTCTTTCTCACTAACCTGGGGGATTTGGAGGAGGGGGCACAGCAGCCTGGTCTCTGGGGCAGCTGTCAGAAGAGCAGCCACACTCCCTTGCCCTACACAGCTGTGGGGCTGTGCCCAGGGCGTGGCTGGTGAAGCCATGATCAGTTTTTCTGCTAGGACTGGAAGTGTCTGGGCCTGGGTCTCCGGGTGACATTATGGTCTGCCTTTGTGGAAATCACCCTGAAGCCCTAGATTACTCTGGCGGGGGGTTGGGGGGAACACAGGCAAAAAGTTCTGAGCCCAACTCTGCCACTGCCTTGCTGGGCAGCCTTGGGAGATCAGCGTGCCTCTCTGGGCCTTGGTTGCCACATCTGTACAATAACCAGGGTTTCGTGAGCATCTTTTCAGTTCTAACAGGGTATGATTCTCAAACTAGTCCCTCCTAGTCCTTGGTGATCCAGGTAACCAAGAAGCGTGGGGGCGGGGCATTGCCCCAGAGCTCAAAGCCAGACCGCCTTGAAGGAAAAGACAGATTGTGTTACTTCTTTTTTTTCTTTTTTTTGAGACTGAGCTTCGCTCGTCACCCAGGCTGGAGCACAATGGCGCGATCTCGGCTCACGGAAACCTCCACCTCCCAGGTTTAAGCAATTCTCCTGCCTCAGCCTCCCAAGTAGCTGGGATTACAGGCACCCGCCACCACGCCCAGCTAATTTTTTTTGTATTTTTAGTAGAGATGGGGTTTCACCATGTTAGTCAGGCTGGTCTCAAACTCCTGACCTCAGGTGATCCACCCACCTTGGCCTCCCAAAGTGCTGGGATTATAGGCATGAGCCCCCGCGCCCGTCCAGATTGTCCTACTTCTAACGGATGTCCTCTCCCACCTCCTGTCCAGCCACCGTGCCCAAGGAACAAAGAGCCATTTCGAACCCAAGGATCTTCCTGCGTCCCCCCTTCCTTCTGATGCCAACTCACCAGGCTGGGGACACCCCCAGACAGGTCACACACCCTGCCCGTAGGCCAGGCCCTCACACCTTCCACCTGGCACCCACTTAGCCCCTCTCTCAGGCTGCCTCCTCCTCCACTAACGTACACCTGTTTTCTTCCTCAGAATTAACCCTGCGACGGGGCAGTGTTGCCCCTTAACCTCTCTTTTCTCTTCTCTGGGTCATAGCCTCCTGGCTTCCAACTAACTCTGGGCCAGCGGGAGGTAGCTGAGTGAGGAGTGGGGCCGGCGGGACTGGACCGGACCGTGGGCATGGGGAGCAGCGGCCAGGACTCTCCTCCTTGTTCCTTTCGAGTGACCTGAAAGCAACAAACTCCTTGATTGCAGAGGGGACAGGGGAAGAGAGAGGCAGGGCTGGGACGTAGTTACAGACACTTATACACGCCAGCTTGGGTGATGGGAGCTGTCCATATTTGCAAGTTTCATTCATTCAACAAGTTTTTTTTTTTTTTTAGACGGAGTCTCGCTCTGTCACCCAGGCTGGAGTGCAGTGGCGCAATCTCCACTCACTGCAGCATCCGCCTCTGGGGTTCAAGTGATCCTCCCACCTCAGCCTCCCAAGTAGCTGGGATTACAGGTGCACGCCACCATGGCTGGCAAATGTTTGCATTTTTAGTAGAGACAGGGTTTCATTATGTTGGCCAGGCTGGTCTCAAACTTCTGACCTCGAGTGATCCGCCCGCCTCAGCGTCCCAAGGTGCTGGGATTACAGGCATGAACCACCGCGCCCAGCCTCAACAAGTATTTATTAGCAGGTGTTCGGATCGGGCAGAGACACAGGCTCTTTTCCCTGCAGATAGGTGAAGAAAAGCAAAACAATCAACATGGAATTTGCAAGTAACCAATGACCATTAGATTCCATTTGGAGGAGACGGGTGTCTCTAAGGCCAGGACTCAGGGGAAACTGAGGCAGGAAGCCCTGGCCGCTGCTGGGATGGGGCTCGGAGCCTGGGATGGCCTGTAATCAGCTTTTCCTTCCCGGCAGCGCCCGCAAGCGTCCTATTCCATACTACCGGCCCAGCCCCTCTTCCTCCTCCAGCTGCTTGAGCAGCGACTACTCGACCCGGAGCCACAGCCGCAGCCCCAGCCCCGGCCACAGCCACGGGAGCTACAGCAGTCGCAGTCATGGGACCCGCAGCCAGACACGCAGCCCCTCGAGGACCCCCAGTCCCAGCTACCACAGCCGGAGCAGCTCTGAGAGCGGGGGCTTCTGAGCCCAGACAGACTCAGCTTGGTGCCCCCTTGGCACTGGGAGAGGCGAGGAGCGGGCCCCAGGACCCTGGCGGGGAGGGGGCTGTACCCCCTTGCCCCCAAGGCTACAAAGAGGTCTCAGGGCCAATGCACGGGCAGATGTGACCGGGGAAGACTGAGGGTGGGCACCCGGTGGACAAGGAGAAGCCAGATGTGCTGCTTCTAAGGGTGTCCTCTCCCACCTCCTGTCCACCCACTGCGCCCGGGGAACAAACAGCCGTTACGAACACAGGGATCTCCCCACCCCCCTTCCTGCTGATGCCAACTCACCAGGCTTGGGACTGCTGCCGGTGGATGGTACCAGAGTCCACGATCTGCTGTGTCACTTCACCTTAGCTCAGTGCAGCCAGGGACACCTTGCAAGGTGCCAGCCCTGGGAGCCCCTCTTCCCCACTGCACAGTTCCCTCCACTCCTCTCTTATCACTGGGCAGATGAGGATGTGGTACAGCACGCAGGATCGGACCTAGACAGAAAGAAGAACAGCCTAACCCTTGGTGCACCCCCATCCAAGCTGGGGAGCTGCATCCTTTTGAGCTGGCTGCAGGAGGACCCTGGCTGAGGGCTGGTGGCTGGCCCCACAGCCTCCCCTAAGCTCCTCCACTGACCCAGGAGTGCCCAGACGGGTGGCCCCCAAAATCCCAACCTGGGGAGCTAGACACCTCACTCTTGGTCTGACCTCTCCAGGCCAGGCTGTCCTCACCCCATGCCCTGGGCCAACGTCCTACCAGCCAGGACTTCTGCATGACAAGAGGTGGTGGATACAGACCTCAGGTACATTTGACTCTGAGGTCAAAAGGGGTTCAGGTCAAGAGGTGGGAGAGGAAAGGGGTAGATGGGAGGTGGAATCTGTAGGAAAGAGAAAAAGCAAAGTTGTTCACTGACTGAGCAGCCCCCCGGGGAGTAGAGACGGGTCCCCAGGGAGGGAGCAGGTGACAGGTCAGCAGTGCCCCCAGCCCCACCCAAGAGGAGGGCAACATGTGCCTGTGGTCTGGGACCTGGGCTAGATGGCAGCCCAGGGTCACAGGCATAGGATAACATGTGCTTTGGACCTGCCAAGGGAGTACCTTGGGGGTCTGATGGGGTTGTGGCCAGCCGAGCCTCTGCAGACGGAGGCTACAGCCCTCAGAACGGGGGGGAAGGAAAGAGACTGAGGGCCCTGGCCTGGGGCATCGATGGGGAAATGGTGGCCCCCAGTCCTCTTCTGCTGCTCCCAGCCCCCTCCTCCTGGGGCCCTCAGGGATCTCACGAAGTCTTCCTTGGCCCAACCAGGCAGATGCCCCGGGCTCCAGTGGGGGGAGGGGTCTGGGGTCTGGTCCGGGTTCCCCGCTTTCTCTATGTCCCCCCTCCCTCTTTCTCCGCGGTGCGGATAAAAATTGGACACGAATAAAACCCTTGGTGCCCGGATGGCAGGCGGTGAGACCAGGCCTCTGTGCATGTGGGCACCCCAGGAGATTCAGGAGGGCAGCGGGGCTGGGGTCTTCCTCCGAGGAAGGAGAAAGGCTCAGACTGCTCCTTGGGACCCCAGAGAGAAGAGCTGGCATCCAAGAGCCAGTGTGTCTATCCCCCTGCCTCTGAGCTTGAGGCTAAAACAGGGGCCCAAAGAGACCTTCCTCCCAGCCTGGAGGCCCGGTGGACTTTGAACACCCTGCAGGGTGGGCTGCCTGAGCCCACGCATCCAGACTACCTTCAGCAGTGGGTGGGGACGGGGTAGAGGGAGGAGACACAGGGTGGACATAGGCACAGGGGACCCTCACGACATGGGGGGTTGGGACACAGCCTGAGGCAGCATGCAGGCATGCATCCTGGCTCCTGTGCCTCCCAGCCATGTGACACACAGCTGAGATGATGTGGGCATGAAATATTCTGACAGTCCTCAGCTCAGTGACTGTGACTGCCATAGAGTGAGCATTTAAAAGGTGGCCACAGCCGGGCACGGTGGCTCACGCCTGTAATCCCAGCACTTTGGGAGGCTGAGGCAGACGGATCACCTGAGGTCAGGAGTTTGAGACCAGCCTGACCAACATGGTGAAACCCTGTCTCTACTGAAAATACAAAAATTAGCCGGGTGTGGTGGCGCATGCCTGTAATCCCAGCTACTCAGGAGGCTGAGGCAGGAGAATCGCTTGAACCCAGGAGGCAAAGGTTGCAGTGAGCCGAGATCGAGCCACTGCACTCCTGCCTGGGCGACAGAGTGAGACTCCGTCACAAAAAAGAAAGAAAGAAGAGAAAGGAAGGAAGGAAAGAAAAGAAAAGAGAGGCCGGGCGCAGTGGCTTACGCCTGTAATCCCAGCACTTTGGGAGGCCAAGGCAGGCAGATCACGAAGTCAGGAGATCAAGACCATCCTGGCTAACACAGTAAAACCCCATCTCTACTAAAAATACTAAAAATTAGCCGGGCATAGTGACAGGCGCCTGTAGTCCCAGCTACTAGGGAGGCTGAGGCAGGAGAATGGCATGAACCTGGGAGGCGGAGCTTGCAGTGAGCCGAGATCACGCCACTGCACTCCAGCTTGGGTGACAGAGCCAGATTCCATCTCAAAAAAAAAAAAAAAAAAATCGAAAGAAAGAAAGAAAGAAAGGAAAGAAATGGTGGCCGCTTAGGGAAAACACTGTGCCTGCCTCTGGCTAGGGACTAGCACAGGGCCTGGAAAGAGTGGTTTAGAGGAGTTAATTTCCTTTTTATTTATTTATTTATTTAAAAAAAAAATGTGAGGGCCAGGCTCAGTGGCTCCTTGGGAGGCCAAGGCGGGCAGATCACGAGGTCAGAAGTTCAAGACCAGCCTGACCAACATGGAGAAACCCCATCTCTACTAAAAATACAAAAATTAGCTGGGCGTGGTGGCGCATGCCTGTAATTCCAGCTACTTGGGAGGCTGAGGCAGGAGAATCGCTTGAACCCAGGAGATGGAGATTGCAGTGAGCTAAGATCACACCACTGCACTCCAGCCTAGGTGTCAGAGCGAGACTCTGTCTCAAAAAAAAAACAAACTTGGAGACCAGGTCTCACTCAGTTGCCCAGGCTGGAGTGCAGTGGCATGATCTCCATTCACTGTAGCCTCGACCTCCTGGGCTCAAGCAATCCTCCTACCTCAGCCTCCCTAATAGTTGGGACTACAGGTATGCACCACCATACCCAGCTAATTTTTGTATTTTTTTTGGTATAGACGGTTTCACCATGTTGCCCAGGCTGGTCTCGAACTTCTGAGCTCAAGCAATCCTCCCAAAGTGCTGAGATTACAAGCATGAGCCACTGCGCCTGGCCTGTATTTCTTTCTTTTATTAGATCTAAAGAAATACACAGTTTCTCCTCCTCCTTCCCTTCTTTCTTGCCTCTTGCCTCCCTCTCCTCCTTCCCCTTCTTCTCCTTCATTTCTGTCTCTTAGAGTGGTGGGTTTTAAGCTTGTTTTGAATCAGGTCTTCTTTGAGAATCTGATGAAGGCTGAGAACCCTCCCAGAAGAATGTGCGCGTGCCTGCAGTGTGGCTTGTAACATTGGATCTATCACACAGATACTCACTCTGAAGGCTTTTAGCGTCCCACAGGTTAAGAACCCTGGTCCACCTCCAATGAGGGTGCGGCTGAGGTGGCCCCTGCTCCCACCTCTGCGTGGGTCATGACACAGGTGTCCTTGGCCCAGTCCCCAGAGCTGGGGCTGTGTCATGACATGACCCCGTTCCAGCTTCTTTTCCCCAAAACTAGAAGGGGTACCTGGCCCTGGCTCTGTTTCCGATCCACGGAAGCTGTTCACAGAAGCCCTGATGATTGGCCAGGTGCGGTGGCTCACGCCTGTAATCCCAGCCCTTTGGGGGGTCGAGGCAAGTGGATCACTTGAAACCAGAATGGCCAACATGGTGAAACCCCATCTCTACTAAAAATACAAAAAATTAGCCAGGGGTAGTGGGGGGCACCTGTAATCCCAGCCACTCTGGAGGCTGAGGCAAGAGAATCGCTTGAACCTGGAAGGCAGAGGTTGCAATGAGCCGAGATCCTGCCATTGCATTCCAGCCTGGGCAATAAGAGTGAAACTCCGTCTCACAAACACACAACAACAAAAAAAAAAAAAAAAAGAAAGAAAAAAAAGAAAACAAAACGAAGCCCTCGTGATCTCTGCAACCCTTTCTAACAAGTTCAACAAAATGCCTCAGGCAAGGGGCTGGGCTACAGGGGAGCAGACTTGGCCCTGTGCTAGAGATGTGTGAAACACACGGAGAGGTTGGCCTGCAACTCAGCCTGTCTCACACTGAGCATGGCACTGGGCCTAGGGACTCTGCTGTCTGGCTGCTCCGTCCCCCAACCTCTCATCCCATTCTGTCACTGCCCAGCCTGACTGCCTTCTTCTGCACGCCACAGCCAGGCTGCTCCCAGCCATTGCAATTGCTTCCTTCCCACCCCACCTCAGCACCTGGCCCTACCGGCCTCCTCACTGGCCAGCCTGCCTCGCCTACTTTTTTTTTTTTTTTTTTTTTTTTTTGTGACAGGGTCTCACCCTGTCACTCAGGCTAGAGTGCAGTGGCACCATTATGGCTCACTGCAGCCTTGATCTCCTGGGCTCAAGAGATCTTCCTGCCTCACCCTGCTGAGTAGCTAGGACTACGAGTGCACTCCACTATGCTGTTAATTTTTGCTTTTATTTTTTGTTTTTGTTTTGAGACAGAGTCTCGCTCTGTCACCCAGGCTGGAGTGCAGTGGCACAATCTCAGCTCACTGCAACCTTCGCCTCCCGGGTTCAAGCAATTCTCCTGCTTCAGCCTCCTGAGTAGCTGGGATTACAGGCATGCACAACCACGCCCAGCTAATTTTTTGTGTTTTTAGTAGAGATGAGGTTTCACCATGTTGGCCAGGCTGGTCTCAAACTCCTGACCTCAAGTGATCCATCCACCTCGACCTCCCAAAGTGCTGGGATTACAGGCGTGAGCCACTGCACCTGGCCATTATTTTTTGTAGAGATGGGATCTTGCTGTGTTGCCCAGACTGGTCTCACACTCCTGGCCTAGAGCGATCCTCCTGCCATGGTCTCCCAAAGCACTGGGATTCCAGACATGAATCACCATGCCTCACTGCTCCCATTATTTCTAACATGCAAATCTGAACACCCATTCACTCATTCCACAAATACTTATTGAACAATTCCTATGTCCCCAGCAGAGTGGCTGGCTCTGAGGACACAGTACTGAATAAATGAGACAGAACTCCCTGCCGTGCAGAACCTGCCTCCTGTGGCTACATCCACCAGTTCACAGGCCTTGGAAGGCCTTCTGAGTGACTCCACCTGGCACGTGCCATCCTTGCTCCTCCCAGGGCACCCTCCCACCTTATCTCCCATCACTGCCCTTGATTCCAATACCCCGAGCCCAGCTGGCGCCCCTCATGCCCTCTCTGCCTCCACGGGTTCAGGTGAGCTCACAGGTCAAGGCCCAGCTCAGCCACCTCCTCCTCCATGCAGCCTTCCTGATGTGCAGCTGCCGTGACTACTCCTGTCTCTGGGGTCCGCTGGGAGCCTGTGTTTAGGGCCCAGTCTCTTCTTCCAGTGTGGTATTTGCTAGCACGTCTATCTCTCCCCAAAGCTCTGAGCTTCTGGAGGCCAGGACATGTCTTCCTTGTCTCTGCATCGCCCAAGTAGGCCACTTTGAAATGTTTGTTGAATGAGTCAGCGAGTGAAGGAGGGAACCCGGAGAGGAACGGTTGCAGAAACTTTGGGGGAGGCCTGGGCACCAAAGGCGAGGCGTGGTGGAGGCAAGATGACACTAGAGGGCGACAGAGAGTAAGGAAAAAAATGCAGCCAGGACCAATAGGCTTGGAGCAGAGAGATGCCTGGGCCAGGGTTCGTCCCAGCCTGGAAGCTCCGAGCCTTCATCCTCTGTACCCGCCCTGGCTTCGTGGGGAAGGGGTGGGGAGCATACCAGCCCCCGCCCCTGTCTGAACTCAGTCAGCCGACTGAACTCTGCTCTATACCTTGGGGAAAGGGAAGAATAGGACCAGGCCGGCCGGCAGGAAAACAGGAAACTCCAGTCCCGGAGCAGCGGGCAGAAGACCGTCCCTAGGATGTGGGCACTTCTCGCCGGAGGGTCCTGAGCCTGGGGAGCACTCTTCTGGTTTGGGATGAACCTGGTCCTCTCGTGGTCTCTCTCTCTTCAGATAGGGCCTGGGGGAGCCCCCACTCCATACCATGTTTTTCCTTCCAACACATAAAGCAGCCAGGAGGCCGAACAGGGCTTTCCTGTTTCCTGTTTTCCCAACTGTATTTTTCCCCTTTCTCCTTAATCAGTTTCCTACAGCCCCAGACCAAGGGTGACAGGCCATAGGGCACCTGCCCAGCTTGGCTGTCCCAGCCTGTCTCCCATTCCCTCACCACCCCCAACTTTTTTTTTTTTTTTTTTTGAGACAGAGTCTCGTGTCATCCGGGCTGGAGTGCAGTGAGTGGTGCAATCTCAGCTCACTACAACCCCCACCTCCCAGGTTCAAGCAATTCTCAAGCTTCAGCCTCCTAAGAGCTGGGACTTCGCGTGTGCACCACCGTGCCCGGCTAATTTGTGTGTGTGTGTGTTTTTCTTTTGAGATGGAGTTTCATTCTTGTCGCCAGACTGGAGTGCAATGGCACGATCTCGGCTCACTGCAACCTCCACCTCCTGGGTTAAAGTGACTCTCCTGCCTCAGTCTCCCGAGTAGCTGAGATTACAGGTGTGCACCACCACACCTGGCTAATTTTTGTATTTTTAGTAGAGACGGGATTTCACCATGTTGCCCAGGCTGGTCTCGAACTCCTGACCTCAGGTGATCTGCCCACGTTGGCCTCCCAAAGTGCTGGGATTACAGGCGTGAGCCACTGCGCCTGGCCTAATTTTTGTATTTTTAGTAGGAACGGGGTTTCACCATGTTGGCCAGGCTGGTCTCAAACTGCTGGCCTCAAACAATCCACCTGCCTTGGCCTCCCAAAGTGCTGGGGTTACAGGCGTGAGCCACCTCGTGCGGCCTGCCTGCCTTTTTTTGAGACGTTCTAGAAGACCCTGGGCCTCCTGCCTTCCTCTCTCAGTTGAGGGAATATTCAGCAAACTAGCCCCATCACCAGGCAGGTACCTGCTGGCCTCCAGGCCCCCCTCCACTCACCCAAGGAGACATCTTAGAGACCCAGATGCCTGGGGGTCTCCTACCTCACCCTCCACCTACCCACTTTCTAGGGCTCTCTTAAGGGGGAAATCTAAATCTATCTCGGGACAGGAATCCCACTCTCCCGCAGGCTTAGGGAGGACTCCTGCCCCATTCACCCCTTTTCTCCATCTCACTCTGATTTAAAGCAGAGCAGGTCACATCCAGGCTTAGCTGGCCGACAGGGAGGGAACGTTCCCATCTCAGGCCTGGTGAGTGTCTCCTGTCCTCCCCTCACTCCTACCTCCACTATTTAAAAAATGATTCTATGATACTCGTTAAAGCACGAGCAGGAACATTTTATTCAGGATCATCACAAGAGAAATCTAGGCGGGACTGCAATGGGATTGTGCAGTGGAGGAAGAGAGACTGGGCTCAACTCTGAATAGAGCATGGGCAAGGGAGAATTTATGGCCTAGGAGCAGGGTGGGGTGAGTGGATGTCAAATTACTAAGAGGAAATACTGGGGGGTTCTGGCTCAACTGACCTAGCAGGATTCTAGCTGAAGGCCAGCCAGGGAGAGCAGACATCACCTGGGAGATTGTAGAGGATGAGGAACCTGATTGGAGGGTGAGCAGATCTCAAGGGTGAGGGGCTCTTGCTAAACAGACTTCACAGGTTTCTTGCAAAAACTGGATTTACAAACAGGGTGCGGTGGCTCACGCCTGTAATCCCCCAGCACATTGGGAGGCCAAGGCGGGTGGATCACCTGAGGTCAGGAGTTCAAGACCAGCCTGACCAACATGGTGAACCCCCATCTCTACTAAAAATACAAACTTAGCCAGGCATGGTGGCTCATGCCTATAATCCCAGCTACTCGGGAGGCTGAGTGAGGCAGGAGAATCGCTTGAACCCAGGAGTCAGAGGTTGCAGTGAGCTGAGATTGTGCCGTTGCACTCCAGCCTGGGCAACAGAGTGAGACTCTGTCTGGGGCGGGGGGGAAGACTGGATTTATGCAGAGGGGCTTAGGAGGTTCCAGAGTCTGAGTAAAGTTTGGTCAAACAGGGAATCTTTGTCACCCCTTCCCATGTGCACAGCCCTGTCCTGCAGCATTTAGGCTGTGGAGTGGGTAATGCAGGGGACCTGGAGGGGAGGGGAAGAATGGAGGAGAAACTGTTGATTCATGGCCCTGGAAGGAGACTTAGAACATCCAGTCCAATGGTTTCATTGTACAGATCAAGAAAATGAGTCACAGATGCAGGCCCTTGGCCAAGGCTGCAGTCAAAGACATCCAGGTCCCCAGACTCCAGAGCTAGACAGCCAGAGCGGGAGGGGCGGGAGGACAGATCCCCAGCCCTTCCACCTGGCCCCTCTGTGGCCCCCGCTTCAGTGGTGATGGGGGTGGCATGGCCCCCTCCCAGTCCAGCCAGAAACCAGAGGTCTAGGGAGTGGGGCAGGCTGGAAGTGGGTTTTTAGAAGCGGACTCCCAGAGAGGCAGTGTCTAGACGTTTCCAGAAAGACCCAGCATCCCCTCTACCCCACCCTCGGCGCTCTGATTACTGTCGTCCATATTTTCAATTCCCAGCAGGCCCAGGGGCTGGCGTCATCCATCAGCTGTCAGGCCTCTCCGGGGGAGCTCGGGCAGCTGCCTGGAGACTCTGGCACTTTCTCTGAGGCTGGGCCAGCGAAGGCGGAGCTGGTTCAGCCGCAGTTGGCAGAGGCCTGCAGAGGGCGTGGCTAGCGTGGTCAAGGCCTTGGGCGCAGTGAAAGGAAGGGGGTTAGTCTTGGGGCTGCTGCTGAGCACCCCAGATTTGGGGGCCAGGGTTGAGGGGAGGGACCGTCCAATGAAGGAGTCCCCGGACCTTGCAGTGGGCAATGAAGAGGGGTAAGGGCTATGACCTGCCCTCTCACCGCTCCCCCAACCCCACTCCACGGTGGCTTCTGGGAAATCCCTCGGGCTAGAATTTTCCTTTTTTTTTTTTTTTTTGAGACGGAGTCTTGCTCTGTTGCCCAGGCTGGAGTGCAGTGGCGCGATCTCGGCTCACTGCAACCTCCACCTCCTGGGTTCAAGTGATTCTCCTGCCTCAGCCTCCTGAGTAGCTGGGATTACAGGCATGTGCCACCACACCTGGCTAATTTTTGTATTTTTAGTAAAGATGGGGTTTCACCATGTTGGTCAGGCTGGCCTCGAACTCCTGACCTCATGATCCACCCGTCTCGGCCTCCCAAAGTACTGGGATTATAGGCGTGAGCCACTGTGCCCAGCCTGAATTTTCCTCTTTATCCCAGAAAAACCACCCCTGGCAGCTCAGTGCTCTGGATGCTGGAGTCAGCCACAGACTGACAGAGAACAGCTGGGCAGGGGGGCATGTGGGAGCCACCACCCAGCCCTGGCCCCCTTGCCCACCTCAGTTGCCCGGTGGGGAGGGCAGAGTGCAGCCTCCTAGAAAAAAGGCACCCAGTTAGCCTGGAAGACATGCACTCCTGCCCCTGTGCCCTGGAAGCCCACAGCCCTCTCTGAACTGCCTGGGAAGTCTCCCCCTTGCTAGATGGAGAATAGGGAGGTCTGAGACCCTTACCAGGTTTGTGACCCTGGGGCCATTCTGACCCTCAGTTTTCTCATCTCAATAAATGGGACTCCTAGCTGGAGGCCTTGGCTCATGCCTGTAAGCCCAGATAGTCAGGAGACTAAGATAGGAGGATTGCTTGACACCAGATGTTCAAGACCAGCCTGAGTAACATAGTGAGACCCCCTCTCTACAAAAAATTGTAAAATCGGCTGAGTGTGGTGGCATGTGCCTGTAGTCCCAGCTACTCAGGAGGCTGAGCAGGGAGGATCACGTGAGCCCAGAACGTTGAGGCTACAGTGGGCTATGATTGCATCACTGCACTCCAGCCTGGGCAACAGAGTGGGGACCCTATCTATTAAAGGAAAAAAAAAAAAGGAAGTTGGGCGCGGTGGCTCATACCTGTAATCCCAGCACTTTGGGAGGCTCAGGTGGATCATTTGAGGTCAGGAGTTTGAGAACAGCCTGGCCAACATGGTGAAACCCCATCTCTACTAAAAATACAAAAAATAGCCAGGCATGGTGGCGGGAGGCTGAGGCAGGAGAATCGCTTGAACCCAGGAGGTGGAGGTTACAGTGAGCTGAGATGGTGCCACTGCACTCCAGCCTGGCAACAGAGCGAGACTCTATCTCAAAAAATAAATAAATAAAAAAGGAAAGGAAGAAAAAGTGACTCTGATAGGATACTCTGATGTCCTATAAAGCACATATGTCCAGGCATGGTGGCTCATGTCTGTAATCCCAGCACTTTGGGAGGCCAAGGCAGGTGGATCACGAGGTCAGGAGTTTGAGACCAGCCTGGCCAAGAGACGAGCCTGGCCAATATGGTGAAACCCCATCTCTACTAAAAATGCAAAAATTAGCTGGGCGTGGTGGCAGGCGCCTGTAATCTCCTACTCAGGAGGCTGAGGCAGGAGAATTGCTTGAACCTAGGAGGTGGAGGTTGCAGTGAGCCAAGATCGCACAATTGCACTCCAACCTGGGTGACAGAGCAAGACTCCGACTCAAAAAAAAAACCAAAACCAAAAAAAAACAAAAAAACACACAGAACTGGGTAATTCTGATTATTCTAAGGCTCAGTATCCACAATTAAAGGCCCTCGCAGTCACCATGAGCACTTACTGTGCACCGAGCACTTTACACACATTCACGCACTTGAAATTGACCACAACGCTGTCAGATGGGCAGGGGCGTTGCTAGCTCTACTTTGCAAATAGGGACGTGTGGGCTCAGAGTGGTCACCAGGCCAGCAGCACCCAGATTCAAGCCCAGCCCTGTCCCCAAAACCCAGTTTCTGCCCCACCACCCACCTCACCCCCATGCTGCCAGAAACCACCCATCTCCTGTCCCTTGTGGGTGATCTAAGAGTCATCCCTCAAGAACTGAACCCTTAGCCAGGCTGGTCTTGAACTCCTGACCTCAGGCAATCCACCCGCCTCGGCCCCCCAAAGTGTTGGGATTACAGCTGTGAGCCACCGCGCCTGGCCCGTGGTGGTGCACGCCCGTAGTCCCAGCTACTCAGGAGGCTGAGGCAGGAGAATTGCTTGAACCTGGGAGGCAGAGGTTGTAGTGAGCCGAGATTGTGCCACTGCACTCTAGCCGGCGCAACAGAGCAAGACTCCATCTCAAAAAAAAAAAAAAAACCTGAGCCCTTGAAGATGAATGCTAATTCTGAGAGAGTGAGCAGAGTGTGTGTGTTTTGTGCCTTGATTTGCACAATCTCTCGGGCAGCAGGGATAGATCCAGTCGGTCCTGGTTTCAGGCAAGATGAAGGCAGCTTGTGTCTACAAAGGGCTGGCAGCTCCCATCCAGAGCGTGGCTGGGTCTGATAGAGCCACACCTGGAAGCGTTTATAACCACACCTGACAGCTCCCTCTGAGGTGGGGCACCCCCGGCTCCTGTCTGGGCCAAAGTGAGCAGGCAGAGGCAGATGAGGGCCCTCCCTGGCTCCTGACCTCACCTCGACTTTCTACAGCTGGGGATGGGTGGGGCTGGGAGCGCTGGGGAGCAAAAACCTGGGGCTTTCTGATGCTAAATCCTGTGGGGTGTCAACCAGGAGCTCCCAAATGAGACCCACTGGGCTCATGACAATGACCCAGCCAGGGAGGTGAGGTAGAAGGCAGGGGTCCTGTCTGTCTCCCACCATTGGCTCCCGAGAGCCCCAGGAGTTCAGAGGCCTTTCCAGGAGTGATCTCAGATTCATGGTCCAGCCCCGGCTCTTCCCTGATGGGGAGCAGGTGGGTAAGATAGAAAGGCATCTAGGGCCGGTGGCTCATGCCTGTAATCCCAGCACTCTGGGAGGCCGAGGTGGGTGGATCTCGAGGCCAGGAGATCGAGACCATCCTGACTAACACGGTGAGACCCCGTCTCTACTAAAAAAATAAATAAATAAATAAATATATATATATATATATATAAAATTAGCCGGGCATGGTGGTGGGCCCCTGTAGTCCCAGCTACTCTGGAGGCTGAGGCAGGAGAATGGCGTGAACCCGGGAGGCGGAGCTTGCAGTGAGCCAAGATTGCACCACTGCCCTCCAGCCTGGGTGACAGAATGAGACTCTGTCTCCAAAAAAAAAAAGAAAGAAAGGCATCTAGGTCGGGCGCAGTGGCTCATGCCTGTGATCCCAGTGCTTTGGGAGGCCTAGGCAGAAAGATCTCTTGGGGCCAGGAGTTCAAGACTAGCCTTGGCAACATGGTGCGACACCTGTCTCTACAAAAAATTTAAAAATTAGCCAAGTGTGGTGGCACACACCTGTAGTCCCAGCTACTCAGGAGGCTGAACCAGAAGGATCACTTGAGCCCACGAGGTCAAGATTGCAATGAGCTATGATCGCTCCACTGCACTCCAGCCTGGGCAACACAGCGAGACTGTGTCTCAAAAAAAAAAAGGGGGGGGGGGAGAGAGAGAAAGGCATTTATGAGCTCTCTCTCAAAAAGGAAACTGAGGCTCAGAGAAGGCATGAAGACTTGTTGCTCCCCCAGCTCATCAAGGTGAGTGGCCTGGATTCTGCCCCGATTCTGGGCCTGGGCAGGGCAAGACTTTACTGGCCTTGGCTCCCCATAGAAGTAGGAGGAGTGGAGCCTCAGCCCCAGGATAGGGACAGCAAGTACAGTGGGACAGAAGAAGTGGGAGGCCCTGGGTACTAGAGAGGCAGGAGGTTGGCTCTGAGACCACTTTACCGGAGACAGCAGAAAGCCATTTAATCTCTGTGCACAGTGGTTTCCTTGTCTAAAAACCAGGGATAACAGGGCCGGGTGCAGTGGCTCACATCTGTAATCCCAGCACTTTGGGAGGCCGAGGCAGGTGGCTGACTTGAGGTCAGGAGTTCGAGACCAACATGGCGAAACCCCGTTTCTACTAAAAATACAAAAATTAGCCGGGTGTGGTGGCACATGCCTGTAATCCCAGCCACTTGGGAGTCTGAGGCAGGAGAATCGCTTGAACCCAGGAGGCAGAGGTTGCAGTGAGCTGAGATTGTGCCACTGCACTCCAGCCTGAGCGACAGAGTGAGACTCCGGCTCTAAACAACAACAACAACAACTAAAACAGGGATCATGGGGCCTAAGTCAGGGGAGAAGGAAGGCTGGAATGGCCATGCCTACAAAGACAGGAAAGAGGGAATGTCAGGGCTGTGGCAGGAGCCTAGGGCAGCACCCTTCCCTCCAAGCTGGGAGATGGGGGCCAGGATCCCATCAGTGTTCAGATGGATGAGGTAGGGTCAAGGGGCAAGCTCCAGGCTCTAAGCAAGTCTGTGCAGGCCCTACTACTTGGAGCTCCCCTATCCCTCTGTGATGTGGGCATCAAAATCTGCAGAAAGGGAAACTAAGGCCTAGAGAAAGGAGGGGATTTGCCCAGAATTACACAGTAAGTCCAGACTAATTCAAGTTTGCCGCATTTGAGGTTCCTGGCCAGTGTTTCTTTTTCTTTTTTCTTTTTTGTTTGAGACAGAGTCTCATTCTGTCACCCAGGCTGGAGTCCAGTGGTGCAATCTCAGCTCCCTGCAACCTCTGCCTCCTGGAATGATCCTCATGCCTCAGCTTCCCCAGTAGCTGGGATTACAAGCACCCATCATCACACTTGGCTAATTTTTTGTATTTTTGGTAGAGACGGGGTTTCAGCATGTTGGCCAGGCTGGTCTTGAACTCCTGAGCCCAGGCAATAAGCCCGCCTTGGCCTCTCAAAGTGCTGGGATTACAGGTGTGAGCCACCATGCCCGGCCAACCAGTGCTTCTTTTTTTTTTGAGACAGAGTCTCGCTCTGTCGCCCAGGCTGGAGTGCAGTGGCACGATCTCAGCTCACTGCAAGCTCCACCTCCCGGATTCACGCCACTCTCCGGCCTCAGCCTCCCGAGTAGCTGGGACAACAGGCGCCCGCCACTATGCCCGGCTAATTTTTTGTGTTTTTTAGTAGAGACGGGGCTTCACCGTGTTAGCCAGGTTGGTCTCAATCTCCCGACCTAGTGATCTGCCTGCCTCAGCCTCCCAGAGTGCTGGGATTACAGGCGTGAGCCACCGCGCCTGGCCCAACCAGTGGTTCTTAAGGAAAGATACATATAGTAGGAGATGTGACAGTAACCTTCCTCCTAGCCCCTCTCAGCACTGTGCCTTGGAGGTTCTGATCTGGGCCAGCCGCACTGTTAGGGGAAAGGGGAAAATGGCCAAACCCCACCTATTCTCCTTCCTCTTCCCTCTCTTCAATCCCAGGCAGGTAACAACTAATAATTATGAGGTACCAGGCTCCGGGCCAAAGTCATCACCTGCATTAGGTCACCAAATCCTCAGGCCAACCCATTACAGTCATGAGTCACTTAATAACAGAGACACATTCAACAAATGCCTTGTTAGGCAATTTCATCATTGTGGGAACATCTCAGAGTGGACTTACACAAACCTAGATGGTCCAGCCTACTACACACCTAAGCCATATGGTCTAGCCTACTGCTCCTAGGCTACAAACCTCTACAGCATATGACTGCACCAAATATTGGAGGCAGCTGCAACATGATGGTAAGTACTAGTGTTTCTAAAGATAGAAGATGGCCAGGCGCGGTGGCTCACACCTGTAATCCTAGCACTTTAGGAGGCCCAGGCGGGTGAATTACTTGAGGTCAGGAGTTCAAGACCAGCCTGGCCAACATGGTGAAACCCCGTCTCTACTAAAAATACAAAAATTAGCCGGTGTCGTGGCACTTGCCTGTAGTCCCAGCTACTCAGGAGGCTGAGGCAGGAGAATCACTTGAACATGGGAGGTAGAGGTTGGAGTGAGCCTAGATTGGGCCACTGCACTCCAGCCTGGGTGACAGAGGGAGACTCCATCTCAAAATAAATAAATAAATAAAATAAACATAGAAGACGTACAGTAAAAACACACTAATTGTTTTTGTTTGTTTTGAGACAGGGTCTTGTTCTGTCATGCAGACTGGAGTGCAGTGGCACAATCAGGCTCACTGCAGCCTCGACCTCCTTGGCTCAAGCGCTCCTCCCACCTCAGCCTCCTGAGTATCTGGGACTACGGATCCATGCCACCATGCCTGGCTAATTTGTTTTGAATTTTAGTAGAGATGGAGTCACTGTGTTGCCCAGGCTTGTCTCAGCCTTCTGGCTTCAAGTAATGCTCCCACATTGGCCTCCCAAAGTGCTAAGATTACAGATGTGAGCCACTGCACCCAGCCAGTAATATAATTTTATGGGACCACCTTCATATTTGCTGTCCCTTGCTGACCTACACATCTTTATGCAATGCATGACTGTTACCATCATTATCATCTCTATTTTCCAGATGGGGAAATTCCAGATGGGGAAACCGAGGCACAAAGAATCTAACTTGCACAAGTTCATCTGCTTAGTGATGGAACAAAGATGTGAATTCAGGCAGTCTGGCTTCAAAGTCCACACGCCTAACAACCACACCAGATTACCAGATTGCTTTTCTTTTTTTTTTGAGACAGAGTCTCTCTGTAGCCCAGGCTGGAGTACGGTGGTGAGATCTCAGCTCACTGCAACCGCTGCCTTCTGGGTTCAAGCAATTCTCCCGCCTCAGCCTCCCCAGCAGCTGCGATTACAGGTGCCTGCCAGCACACCCAGCTAATTTTTGTATTTTTAGTAGAGATGGGGTTTCACCATGTTGGCCAGGCTGGTCTCAAACTCCTGACCTCTGGTGATCCTCCCACCTCGGCCTCCCAAAGTGCTGGGATTACAGGCGTGAGCCACCATGCCCGGCCCAGACTGCTTTATTTTTGTATTTGTATTTATTCATTTACTTATTTTGAGACAGGGTTTTGCTCTGTAGCCCAGGCTGAAGTGCAGTGGTGCAATCCAGCTCACCACAGCCTCCACTCACCGGGGTTCAAAGGATCCTCCTGCCTCAGCCTCCAGAGTAGCTGGGGCCACAGGCATGCACCACCATGCCCAGCTAATTTTTAAATATTTTTTAGTAGAGGTAGGGTCTCACTATGTTGCCCAGACTGGTCTCAAACTCCTAGCATCAAGGGACCCTTCTGCCTTGGCCTCCCAAAGTGCTGAGATTACAGGCATGAGCCACGCACCCAGCCCCTTTTAAAATTTTTTTTTAAGAGACAAGGCTTTGCTCTCGTTGCCTAGGCTGGAGTGCAGTGGTGAGATCATAGCTCACTGCAGCCTCAACTCCTGGGCTCAAGCACCAGACTCCTTTTATCACATTCCATCTCACACGCGTGTGGTTCCAATCCTGCCTCTGCCACTTCCAATCCTGCCTCTGCCACTTCTCAGTTGTATGCCCCAACCTAACCTGTCTGGCTCTGTCCTCCTTAACAAAAGGACGGCCCTGGCCACGGGCCACAGCCAGCAACGCTTAAGCACCAGGGCCGGCGAGTGCCCTGCCGTGGCACGGCTCCAGCGTCGCGCTCTCGAACTCATTTGCTTTCCTTAACGAGAGAAGGTTCCAGATGAGGGCTGAACCCTCTTCGCCCCGCCCACGGCCCCTGAACGCTGGGGGAGGAGTGCATGGGGAGGGGCGGCCCTCAAACGGGTCATTGCCATTAATAGAGACCTCAAACACCGCCTGCTAAAAATACCCGACTGGAGGCGCATAAAAGTGTAGCTGGGCCCAGCGCCCCGCACTTCTCTGAGCAGACGTCCAGAGCAGAGTCAGCCAGCATGACCGAGCGCCGCGTCCCCTTCTCGCTCCTGCGGGGCCCCAGCTGGGACCCCTTCCGCGACTGGTACCCGCATAGCCGCCTCTTCGACCAGGCCTTCGGGCTGCCCCGGCTGCCGGAGGAGTGGTCGCAGTGGTTCGGCGGCAGCAGCTGGCCAGGCTACGTGCGCCCCCTGCCCCCCGCCGCGATCGAGAGCCCCGCAGTGGCCGCGCCCGCCTACAGCCGCGCGCTCAGCCGGCAGCTCAGCAGCGGGGTCTCGGAGATCCGGCACACGGCAGACCGCTGGCGCGTGTCCCTGGATGTCAACCACTTCGCCCCGGACGAGCTGACGGTCAAGACCAAGGATGGCGTGGTGGAGATCACCGGTGAGCCCCCCTGCTCCTGCAGGGGAGGGGAGGAGGCTCTAGCAGGGCGGGCAGGGCCGGGGGGTGCCGTTGGAACAGGGGTCCCGGGGGCCTGGGGAGTTAAACGTTGGCCCAGCACCGGGAAAAACAGGATCCCTGATTCCCCTGCTCAGGAATTCGGAGTGCGGGTCGCTTCTAAGGGCGCTTTCTGCTCTGTAATCCCAGCGCTTTGGGAGGCCGAGACGGGAGGATCGCTTGAGGCCAGGAGTTCAAGACTAGCCTGGGCAACATAGCGAGACGCGCCCCCCGCCCCACGACCCCGCGCCATTACAAAAAAATAAAGCAAACAAAACATTTTTTTAAAGATCATCGATGAGGAGAGGAAATGCGCCTTTCCACAGAGTCCCCTCCCCCACCCACAGCCCTATCCCCAGATAAGCTGGGGGTTCCCTGGCGCGGTCCCTGTTTCTAGCCGCGGAGTGGGCATGTGCGCGGCTCCAAGTGCGCCTGCGTACTGCTCACTCCGCAGCTCGGCGCCCTGCTCCATTCCTCCCAAAACTCTGAATCGAAGAACTTTCCAGAAGTTTCTGAGAGCCCAGACCGGCGGGCATGCCCCCATCCCCAACCCCCTCTGTTAATCCCTGCCGGCCTGCAGTCCTGGCTGCTTCCGAGCAGGAGGTGGGGCCTCTGGCCTGGCGGGGCCAAAAGGCGGTCCCCTCCCCCGCAGTCTGATTTCCCTCTTCCCCCTAAAGGCAAGCATGAGGAGCGGCAGGACGAGCATGGCTACATCTCCCGGTGCTTCACGCGGAAATACACGTGAGTCCTGGCGCCAGGTCGTGGGGGGCGGGTGGGTGGCGGAGGAGGGGGGTGGTCAGGGAAGAGGGCACAGGGACCCACCCGTTGCGTAATGTAACGCTCGCCTTTCCTCTTTGCACGTCCAGGCTGCCCCCCGGTGTGGACCCCACCCAGGTCTCCTCTTCCCTGTCCCCTGAGGGCACACTGACCGTGGAGGCCCCCATGCCCAAGCTAGCCACGCAGTCCAACGAGATCACCATCCCAGTCACCTTCGAGTCGCGGGCCCAGCTTGGGGGCCCAGAAGCTGCAAAATCCAACGAGACTGCTGCCAAGTAAAGCCTTAGCCCGGATGCCCACCCCTGCTGCCGCCACTGGCTGTGCCTCCCCCCACCATCTGTGTGTTCTTTTGATACGTTTATCTTCTGTTTTTCTCAAATAAAGTTCGAAGCAACCCACCTGTCACTGGCCCAGGCCCTGGTGTTTGTGGAAGGAAGCCTCAGGCACCTGCCATTTGCTGGCTTTCAGGAGTCACCTTTGCTCAGGGTGTACTGTGTGCCCAGCCCCGTGCTGGGCCATGTGGGTACACTGGTGTAGGTTGCTGGACACAGGCTGACTAGCATCCATAAAGACAGAGGTCGTAAGCCCGGGCGCAGTGGCTCATACCTGCAATCCCAGCATTTTGGGGGGTTGAGGCAGGAGGAGTGCTTGAAGCCAAGAGTTCTAGACCAGCCTGGACAACATAGTAAGACTCTGTCTCTAAAAAATAAAAATTAGCCAGGGTGGTACTGCACGCCTGTAGTCCCAGCTACTCAGGAGACTGAGGCAGGAGGATCGCTTGAGCCCAGGAGTTGAAGGGTACAGTGAGCCAAGATCGTGCCATTGCACTCCAGCCTGGACAACAGAACAAGATCCTGTCTCAAAACAACCAAAAGCCCAGAGAGAAAGAGACCCTGTCTTTAAAAGAAAAAAAAAAAGAGGTCATGATTGCAAGGTCACAGTTGCAATTAAAACTGTAAGGTGGGGAAGGGGGAGGAAATAGGAGAAGCACCTGAGGCTTGAGTTCTCAGGAGCGCCTAGGTTGGGTCCCAGGTGAAGGGGCGCAGAGGTAATTGCACCTCCCCACAGAGCTGATGGGAGGATTACTATGTCAAAAGCTTGGCGTCGGCTTCAGCACACCCCAAGGACACCGCAGTGGACCTGGCAAGCTTTGAGATCTCTGTCACCGCCACACTCCCTGAGGCCAGGGCATCCCTGTTGGCAGTCACAAGGGAACTGGCAAGCCGAACTGGGGTGAGAACGGAGCCCGCAGAGTCTCGGGGTGGGGAGATTGGGCAGAGCCCTGGCCAACTGACGGGCTCAGACCTGTGCTGCTGGCTGGGCCAGCAGTTCTTGTTGCCTGTGTTGATTTCCAGTTGGCCTCCCTCCAGGTGTAGTCAAGCTTCCACGGGCCCAGTTCCCCTCTCCCTTGTCTGCCCTTGCCCTAGCTGCCACCCTCTAACCAGGCCCAGGGAAAGTTGTGGAGGTAGAAAGCAGACGGGGGACCGGGCGCGGTGGCTCACACCTATAATCCCAGCACTTTGGGAGGCCGAAGCGGGTGGATTACCTGAGGACAGGAGTTCGAGACAGCCTGGCCAACACGGTGAAACCCCATCTCTACTAAAAGTACAAAAATTAGCTGGGCGTGGTGTCACATGCCTGTAATTCCAGCTATTCAGGAGGCTGAGGCAGGGGAATCGCTTGAACCCAGGAGGCAGAGGTTGCAGTGAGCTGAGATCCGTGCCACTGCCCTCCAGCTTGGGGGACAAGAGCAAAACTCCATCTCAAAAAAACAGATGGGAGCTTTGGAGCTCAGTCCCAAGGTCCTCAAATTTTTGAGGGACCCAGAGTCTGAGGCTATAGCAAGATACTCCCATGTTCAAGGCGGAGCTTGCAGTGAGCCGAGATCGAGCCACTGCACTCCAGCCTGGGTGACAGAGGGAGACTGTTTCAGGAAAAAATAAAAAAAGATACTCCCATGTTTTCTCAGCCCACAGCCTGACTTTTCCAGGTTCCCTAAGAAGCGTGGCACCCTGCAGGCGAGGGCCTGGAGCATGTCCACACCACCCCCAATATCACCCCACACCACCTTGCTTTTTTTTTTTTTGAGACCGAGTTTTGCTCTTGTTGCCCAGGCTGGAGTGCAATGGCGTGATCTCGGCTCACTGCAACCTCCGCCTCCCGATTTCAAGCGATTCTCCTGCCTCAGCCTCCAGAGTAGCTGGGATTATAGGCGTGTGCCATCCTACCCGGCTAATTTTTGTATTTTTAGTAGAGATGGGGTTTTTCTATGTTGGTCAGGCGGGTCTCGAACTCCCAACCTCAGGTGATCTGCCCACCTCAGCCTCCCAAAGTGCTGGGATTACAGGCGTGAGCCACCACGCCCGGCCCCAGCTTCTTTTTTTAGAGACAGTCTCCTACTGTCACGCTGGCGTGCAGTAGTGGGATCTTGGTGCACCATACCAAAGTGTTGCAGCCTGGAACTCCTAAGCTCAAGGCATCTCCAGAAGCGCGCCACAAGCCTGGCTTTTTTTTTTTTTTGGTAGACATAGAGTCTCGCTATGTTGCCCAGGCTGGTCTCAAACTCCTGAGCTCAAGCCATCCTCCTGTGTTGGCCTCCCAAAGTGCTGGGATTACTGGAGCGAGTCCCTGTGCCCAGCCCAGTCTACTCCCTCTTGGGTTCCCTGTCCAGAGACCCACATCTGGAGCAGGGTGGGGAGTCAGAGCAGGTCCCAGCCCATGCTCTAGGGCTCAGCTCAGATGATGTGAGCCTGGGGCAGCACCTCTGGGCATAGTGGGCTCTGGCTGGCAGGACGGGGCAGGGTGGCCCAGATCTGGGGGTCTCTGCTGGGTGTTAGATTTGTGGAGTCTTTGTGCTGCTTCTGGGGTGGAGGGGCAATTCCGGGCCTCTCCAGGCCTGTCCTGCCTTTTCTTTTTTTTTTTTTTTTTGAGATGGAGTCTCACTCGGTCGCCCAGGCTGGAGAGCAATGGCATGATCTCGGCTCACTGCAAGCTCCGCCTCCCGGATTCAAGCGATTCTCACGCCTCAGCCTCCTGAGTAGCTGGGATTACAGGCACCTGTCACCACACCTGGCTAATTTTTGTATTTTTAGTAGAGTCAGGCTTTCTCCACGGTGGCCAGGCTGGTCTCAAATTCTGAGACAGGAGAATTGCCTGAACCCAGGAGGTGGAGGTTGCAGTGAGCTGAGATTGTACCACTGCACTCCAGCCTGGGCAAAAGTGAGACTCGGTCTCAAACAAACAAAAAGGCAGGACAGGCCTGTAGAGGCCTGGAACTGCCCCTCCTCCCCAGGAGGGGTGTTGTCTAGGGCTTGCTGACCTTAGAATCTGTAAGATCAGGCAGCCCCGGGCCTTGGTTGCCCAGGAGTGAATTATTTCCAGGCGCCATCATCACTCCGACTATAGAATCGACTCAGGATTTGGCAGGTGCAGCTTTCCACTGCTCCATTGAGAGGGTGGAGAGAGAAGCAAAAGCTGCCCACAGAAAAGCGACAAGGGACCCCAGAGCTAGGTTCAAAGAGCCTCTTGGTGATGGGAGAGAGCCACCGAGAGGAGGGACAGGAGGGTTGGGGGAACTGGAGCTCCAGCCCAGGGACAGAGCCCCAGACCACCGAAGCCTTATGCCACCCTGGCAGAGCCCAGGGCACGGCAGGGGTCAGGCTGGCCCCCCAAACACCTCCCCAGCATTCCCACATGCATACACCAGGACCTAGGGGGTTGCAACAATGCCAGAGGTCAGGGGTTGGCAAGGGAGGGAGAGGAGGGAGGAAGCAGAATAGCAGAGGGATGTGGGTGAGGCTGGGCTTGTCTCAGTCTGGCACTGGCCCTCAAAGCTCAGAATCTCTGATATGGGGGCTAGGCCCCACTCTCATACTGCCCTCCCAGGGAAACTGCCCCCAGGGAATACGGGGGGGAACCTCTGAGTATAGCTCCCCTGGGGCCTGGAGGACATATCAAGACATGGGGGATGGTGAACAGCATCATAGCTCTAAGTGTCCCTGATCTGGCTGGGCGTGGTGGCTCACCCCTGTAATCGCAGCACTTTGGGAGGCTGAAGGTGGCAGATCAACTGAGGTCAGGAGTTCAAGACCAGCCTGGCCAACATGGCAAAACCCCTCTCTACTAAAAATACAAAAATTAGCCGGGTGTGGTGGCGCACGCCTGTAGTCCCAGCTACTCAGAGGTTGCAGTGAGCCGAGATCAGGCCACTGCACTCCAGCCTGGGTGACAGAGCAAGACTTTCAGGAAAAAAAAAAAGTGTCCCTCATCTGTAAATGCCTAGTGCAAATTAGAGAAAGGCACTGCAGGCTGGGCGCAGGGGCTCACACCTGTAATCCCAGCACTTTGGGAGGCTGAAGCAGGAGATTTGCTTAACACCAGGAGTTAGAGAGCAGCCTGGGCAACATAGCGAGAACCCATCTCTGCAAAAAAAGAAAAAAAAAAAAATTAGTCACATGTGGTGGTGTGCACCTGCAGGAGGATCACTTGAGCCCAAAAGTTCGAGGCTGCAGTGAGTTATGATCACACCACTGCACTCCAGCCTGGGTGACAGAGCAAGACCTTGTCTCAAAAATGAATAAATAATAAAATTTAAAAAAAGAAAAGGTGTTCCCAAATGGGTGCAGTGGCTCACGCCTGTAATCTCAGCACTTTGGGAGGCCAAGGCGGGTGGATTACGAGATCAGGGGTTTGAGACCAGCCTGGCCAGTATGGCCGGGTGTGGTGGCACGCCTGTAGTCCCAGTGGGCCGGGAATTGGTGGGTTCTTGGTCTCACTGACTTCAAGAATGAAGCCGAGGACGCTCGCGGTGAGTGTCACAGTTCTTAAAGGCGGCGTGTCCGGAGTTTGTTCCTTCTGATGTTTGGATGTGTTCGGAGTTTCTTCCTTCTGGTGGGTTCGTGGTCTCGCTGACTCAGTAGCGAAGCTGCAGACCTTCGCGGTGAGTGTTACAGCTCTTAAGGCGGCGCGTCTGGAGTTGTTTGTTTCTCCGGTGGGTTCGTGGTCTCACTGGCTGAGGAGTGAAACTACAGATTTTCACGGCAAGAGTTACAGCTCTTAAAGGCAGCGCGGACCCAAACAGTGAAAGAACAATGCTTCCGTACCACGGAAAGAAACCCTAGCAGCTTGCTAGTACAGGTTCGGGCAGCCTGCTTTTATTCTCTTATCTGGCCCCACCCACATGCTGCTGATTGGTCCATTTTACAGAGAGCCGACTGGTCCATTTTACAGAGAGCTGATTGGTCCGTTTTGACAGGGTGCTGATTGGTGCATTTACAATCCCTGAGCTAGACACAAAAGTTCTCCACATCCCCACTAGATTAGCTAGATACAGGGTGTTGACACAAAGGTTCTCCACGTCCCCACCAGAGTAGCGAGATAGAGTGTCGATTGGTGCATTCAGAAACCCTGAGCTAGACACAGGGTGCTTATTGGTGTCTTTACAAACCTTGAGCTAGATACAGAGTGCCGATTGGTTTATTTACAACCCTTTAACTAGACATAAAGTTTCCCCACCAGACTCAGGAGCTGGGTTGGCTTCACCCAGTGGATCTGGTACGGGGGCCGCAGGTGGAACTGCCTGCCAGTCCCGTGCTGTGCGCCTGCACTCCTCAGCCCTTGGGGTGGTCGATGGGACCGGGCGCCGTGGAGCAGGGGGCGGTGCTCGTCAGGGAGGCTCCGGCCGCGCAGGAGCCCACGGCGGGGTGGGGAGGCTCAGGCATGGCAGGCTGCAGGTCCCGAGCCCTGCTCCGCCGGGAGGCAGCTAAGGCCCGGCGAGAAGTGGAGCACAGCAGCTGTTGGCCCAGGTGCTAAGCCCCTCACTGCCAGGGGCCGGCGGGGCCAGCTGGCTGCTCCGAGTGCGGGCCCGCTGAGCCCACGCCCACCCAGAACTCGCGCTGGCCTGCAACCGCCACGCGCAGCCCCGGTTCGCGCCCGCGCCTCTCCCTCCACACCTCCCCACAAGCTGAGGGAGCCGGCTCCGGCCTCGCCAGCCCAGGAAGGTGCTCCCACAGTGCAGCGGCGGGCTGAAGGGCTCCTCAAGTGCCGCCAAAGTGGGAGCTCAGGCAGAGGGGGAGCCGAGAGCGAGCGAGGACTGCCAGCACGCTGTCACCTCTCACCAGCTACTCGGGAGGCTGAGGCAGAAGAATCGCTTGAACCCAGGAGGCAGAGGTTGCAGTGAGCCGAGATTATGCCACTGTACTCCAGCCTGGGCAAAAGAGCGAGACTCCGTCTCAAACAAAAAAAAAAAAAAAAAGAAAAGGTGTTCCCTCCATGCCCCAGTGGACTCATTCGTTTGGGCAGGTACCTTTCCCAGAAACTGGCTGGCCCAACCCCTCAGCTTACAGAGGGGGAACTTAAGGGCTGACTGGGACCGCATTTGGCCAGGGTCACCCAGCAGGTCTGGGCAGAGCAGGAGCAGGGTGCGTGCACTCCACCCCAAAGGGCGCACTGTTCCACCCATCAACCGATGTCCTGGGTGCCAGCGCTGAGGAGCCCAGGGATGGAGACCCACGCATGAGCAGAGATCACTCCATTCCTGGCACGCTCCTCCTGGTCGAGACCTCTGGTTCTCTTTCCCTTTCCAGCTCGCCAGATGACTTTGGACCTTGCTGTGCCCATCTAACTGTGCCTCCCAAGGACAAGCCATATTTTCATGGGCTGCTTACAAGAGACAGCTCTGCCAACCGCCAGTTGGTGCTGGGAGAGTTGGCAGTGTGACAAATGCCGGGAATCCCTGGCTTGGCTGAGAAGGGATGGCTCTGGATCAATAACAGACTCGTGGGATGGCCTCGGGCAGGAGCATGAGGGGGAGAGAGCCTCCCCGGCTGGCCTGCAAACAAAAGCAAGTGTCTAGCCAGGGCTCTCGACTCTCAGCCCAGGGAGGAAAGAGCACAGCTGGGGACCCTGGGAAAAACAGACTCCCTCTGGGCAGGGTTCCTATAGCATAACAGCCCCTCCCACCCTTCTTGTCAGCTGGGTGCAGCAGCTGCCCTGCCTAAGACGACAGTGATGGTATCAGCAGCCCACTCTGGTAGAAGGAAGTCTTCCCCCTCCCCGCCCACCGCCCCAGGACTAAACAAGGGCAGAGCCTGCCAGGAGGGATTGGGGTTAAAGAATGAATCAAGGCCAGGCGCAGTGGCTCATGCCTATAATCCCAGCACTTTGGGAGGCTGAATCGGGAAGATCGCTTGAGCCCAGGAGTTCAAGACCAACCTAAGCAACATAGTGAGTCCCCATCTTTACCAAAAACGTTTTTAAAAATTAGCTGGGGCTGGGCACAGTGGCTCACACCTGTAATCCCAGCACTTTGAGAGGCTGAGGCAGGCGGTTCATCTGAGGTCAGGAGTTCGACACCAGCCATAACCAACATGGAGAAACCCTATCTCTACTAAAAATACAAAAATTAGCCAGACGTGGTAGTGCATGCCTGTAATCCCAGCTACTCAGGAGGCTGAGGCAGGAAAATCGCTTGAACCTGGGAAGTAGAGGTTGCAGTGAGCCAAAATTGTGTCATTGCACTCCAGCCTGGGCAACAAGAGTGAAACTCTATCTCAAAGAAAAAAAAAAAATTATGAGCATGGTGGCATATGCTTATAGTCCCAGCTACTCAGGAGGCTGAGGCAGGAGGATGGCTCAAGTCCTGAAGGTTGAGGCTGCAGTGAGCTATGATCATACCAACTGCATTCTAGCCTGGGCAACATAGCAAGACCCTGGCTCTACTAAAAATAAAAAATTATCTGGTCCTGGTGGTGCCTGCAGTCAGAGCTACTTGGGAGGCTGAGGCGGGAGAATCTCTTAAGCCCAGTAGTTCAAGGCTACAGTGAGCTATGGACGTGCCACTGCACTCCAGCCTGGGTGACAGAGCAAGACCTTGTCTCTAAAAAAAATAAATTGATCGAGGCAGCAGGAGTAGCTTCGTGTTTAGGAAAAAGCCAGCTGGGCGATGTGGCTCACACCTGTAATCCCAGCACTTTGGGAGGCTGAGGCAGGCAGATCACCTGAGGTCAGGAGTTCGAGGCCAGCCTGGCCAACATGGTGAAACCCCGTCTCTACTTAAAAATACAAAAAATTAGCCGGGCGTGGTGGCAGACGCCTGTAATCACAGCTACTCGGGAGGCTGAGGCAGGAGAATTGCTTGAACCCAGGAGGCAGAGGTTGCTGTGAGCTGAGATAGCGCCATTGAACTCCATCCTGGGCGACAGAGCAAGACTCCATCTCAAAAAAAAAAAAAAAGAAAGAAAAAGCCCTGGACTGGGGCCAGACCTTGGTTTGGGCCCGCTGCACCCTGGTGGAGACATGGGCTGGGGTGCAGCCTGGCCCTGGGCTCAGTTTCCATTCTGAGACTTCACTTCTGGGAGACCTCTGATTGTCTGTTGGTGTTGTCAGTCCCATGCAGGGTGAAGATCTAGGGGGAGTCATGAATATTGGAAGCTACCCAGGTCCCCTAACAATCGTAGGAAGACCAAAGTCCCAGGGGGACTAGAGGATATGTGGATATTTCTGTGCATGACCAACAAGGGCCTGGGTGAGAAAGGCCTTCAGTCTGGCCCCTGACCCCACTAAGTAACCCCTTTTTTCCCTACATCGTTCTGCTCTCCATATAATGGGCTCCTCAAAGTCCTCTTAGGAATGGCTGGGAGCGTCTATGTCTTCAGGCTGGTGGGACCACAGGATAAGGAGGTTGAAAATTTAATCAGGTGGATGGATGACAAAGAGGTCACACCCGCCAGGTGCAGTGGCTCACACCTGTAATCTAGCACTTTGGGAGGCCGAGGCGGACGGATTGCTTGAGCTCAGCAGTTCAAGACCACCCTGGGCAACATGGTGAAACCCCGTCTCTACCAAAATACAAAAAAAATTAGCCAGGCATGGTGGTGGGCATCAGTAGTCCCAGCTACTCGGGAGGCTGAGGCATGAGAATCACTTGAGCCAGGGAGGTGAAGGTTGCAGTAAGCCAAGATTGAGCCACTGCACTCCAGCCTGGGTGACAGAACGAGACTCCATCTCAAAAAAAAAAATGGTCAGCCAGCGCAGTGGCTCACGCCTGTAATCCCAGCACTTTGGGAGGCCGAGGCAGGCAGATCACGAGGCCAGGAGTTCAAGACCAGCCATGACCAACATGGAGAAACCCCATCTCTACTAAAAATACAAAATTAGCCAGGTGTGGTGGTAGGTGCCTGTAGTCCCAGCTACTCAGGAGGCTGAGGCAGGAGAATGGCATGAACCCAGGAGGCGGAGGTTGTGGTGAGCTGAGCTGGTGCCATTGCACTCCAGCCTGAGCAACAAGAGCAAAACTCCATCTCAAAACAAAAACAAACAAACAAACAAAAACAAAGAAGAGATCACTCCCTTCTTTGGGTTCACCTATCCTCTCTTGGCCCTCATGCCCTCACTGGACCCCTTGTGAGTTCCCATCTGCCCCATTGATTCTGTCCCTCCCTGACTCAGCTCCACTACCTGACTATACCCCTCCCAACACCAAGTCCCTCCTCGCACAGAAAATCCATTCTTTCTTTTTCTTTTCTTTTCTTTTTTTTTTTTTTTGAGACAGAGTCTCGCTCTGTTGCCCAGGCTAGAGTGTGGTAGTACCATCTTGGCTCACTGCAGCCTCCTCCCAGCGGGTTCAAGTGATACTTGTGCCTCAGCCTCCAGATTAGCTGGGATTACAGGTGCACACCACCATACCCAGCTAATTTTTATATTTTTAGTAGAGACGGGGTTTCACCACGTTGGCCAGGCTGGTCTTGAACTCCTGACCTCAGGTGATCCGCCTGTCTTGGCCTCCCGAAGTGCTGGGATTATAAGCATGAGCCACCGTGCTTGGCCTCTTCTTTTCTTTTTGTTTTCTTTTTTAGAGACCAGGTCTCACTCTGTCTCCAGTACACTGGTGAGATCATAGCTCACTGCAACCTCCAACTCCTGGACTCAAGCAATCCTCCTGTCCAGCCTTCTGAGTAGCTGGGACAACAGGTGTGCGCCACTATACCTGGTAAGTTTCTAATTTTTTGTAGAGATGAGGGTCTCACTATGTTGCCCAGGCAGGTCTCGAACTCCTAGAATCGAGTGATCCTCCTGCCTCCACCTCCCAAAGTGTTGGGATTACAGATGTGAGCCCCTTCGCCTGGCCTTTCTTGGAGTTCTCCCGTCTTCTCTGAGTTCCCTCCCCATGACTGCACTTCCTCACTTCCGCAGGCTCCCCTCCCTTCTTTGAGGCCCCTCCCCTCTCTGAATCCCACCCCAGCTGTCTCTGAGCCCTGATGCCCAAACTATCCCTTTGTAATTCCTCCCGTGGCCCCAAAGACCCCTCTTCTCCGGGTCTGCCCAGCCGGAAAGCCTTGAACCCTGGGAGCAGCCCCACAGACCGATCCCCTCAGCACGGGGCAGTGGGCTCTGGGTGGGAGGAAGATAAGTCAATCCCCAGCCGGGCTCAAGTCAAGGTCAGGCAGGAAGCCTCAGCCCCTCCCACACGGAGGATGGAGCTGTGCGCATGCAGGCCCGAGACTGCCCCCTAGAGGACGCCTACTGGGGTGGCGGACCCACATCGCCCCACTCCCAGGCCCAGATAGGACAGTAAGCGACTGCCCCCTGGTGCCCTCCCAGAGAGAATGAATTCCTCAGGCATCGACACTGCCCAGTCCAGAACCTTCAGGAATCTCTGCCCAGATTCTGAGCCCTGTAGAGCGCAAACAGGGGCAATTGACTTGGTCTTGGCCAGGCGCAGTGTCTCACACCCGTAATCCCAACACTTTGGGAGGCTGAGGCGGGAGGATCGATTGAGCCTAGGAATGTGAGACCAGCCTGGGCAACATAGTGAGACCACGTCTCTACAAAAAAAAAAAAAAAAAAAAAGGAAAAAGTAGCCGGGCATGGCATGGCAGTAGATGCACACCTGCAGCCCCAGCTGCTTGGGAGGCTGAGGCGGGAGGATTGCTTGAGCCCAGAAGCTTGAGGCTGCAGTGAGATATGATCACACCACTGCACTCCAGCCTGGAAGACAGAGCGAGTCTCTGTTTCTTATAAATAAATAAATAAATTAATTAATTAATTAATTAAATAAAATAAAATAATACAAAGAGACAAGCCGGACATGGTGGTTCATGCCTGTAATCCCAGCACTTTGGGAGGCTGAGGCAGGTGGATAACTTGAGGTCAGAAGTTCAAGACCATGCTGGCTAACACGGTGAAATCCCATCTCTACTAAAAATACAAAAATTAGCCAGGTGTGGTGACGGATGCCTGTAATCCCAGCTACTCGGGAGGCTGAGGCAGGAGAATTGCTTGAACCCAGGAGGTGGAGGTTGCAACGAGTCAAGATCGTGCCACTGCACTCCAGCCTGGGTGACAAAGTGAGACCCTGTCTCAACAAAAAAGAAAGAGGCCCAGTCTTGAAAAACTCTGACACCTCCCCACTGCCCCTCTCCCCAGCCCCACACCCAGCATACCTTTAGCCCGGTTCTTCTCTGTCCTGGGCTTTGGTTTCCAAGGGCCTTCAAGCCTCTCTGAATTTCCCTCCTGGAAGACCCAGCCCACTCTCTCTGCCTTGGAAGGGTCTAGCAGCCAAGGCCTGGGCCCCAGGCTCCTGCCCCACCCTGTCACACCCTCTGCTACAGGGGGGTTGACCACTGTTTCCACTCTGATCCTAATCAGAACTGGCACGTATTAGGAGGCACCTGCTAGCTACCAATCACTCGTTAGCTTATTAAATCCTCATAGCAACCCCACTCCACTGAGAGGCAGCACGGGATCGCAGTTATGCTTGCAGGAACTCATGTCACACTGCCTGGGTTCGATCCCATTTGGCCACTTACTTTTTAGCTGTGGGACCTTGGGCATGTTGCTAAGTCTCAGTCTCCTCATCTGCAAATGATGCAACTATATGAATTAATACCTAAGAAGTATTTTTTTTTAACTGAGTTTCATTCCTGTTGCCCAGGCTGGAGTGCAATGGCACTATCTCAGCTCACCGCAACCTCTGCCCCCGGGTTCAAGCGATTCTCCTGCCTCAGCCTCCCGAGTAGCTGGGACTACAGGTAACTGCCACCACACCCAGCTAATGTTGTATTTTTAGTAGAGATGGGGTTTCTTTATGTTGGTCAGGCTGGTCTCGAACCCTCAACCTCAGGTGATCTACCCGCCTCGACCTCCCAAAGTGCTGGGATTACAGACATGAGCCACAATGCCTGGCTTTTTTTTTTTTTTTTTTTTGAGACAGGATCTTGCTCAGTTGCCCACGCTGGAGTGCCATGGCGCCATTACAACTCACTGCAGCCTCCAATTCCTGGACTCCAGCTATCCTCCTACCTCAGCCTCCCAAGTAGCCAGGACTACAGGCATTTGTCAATATGCCTGGCTAATTTTGTAATTTTGGTATAGACAGGGTCTTGCTATGTTGCCCAGGCTGATCTGGAACTCCTGGCTTCCAGCGATCCTCCTGCCTCAGCCTCCCAAAATGCTGGGATTACAGGCTTGAGCCTCTGCACCCGGCCACTGCGAAGTCTTTAGAAGGCTGCCGAGAGCCAATAGTAAGCACTCAGTCACTGCTAGACATTTCTGAGGTAGGTTGTATTATTCTCATTTTACAGATGTGGAAACTGATCCTCTAAAAGGCTAAATACCTTGAGAGGTTATGTCACCTAATTAGGACATGGTGGGATGAGAATCCAAATCCTGAGCTCTTAAGCTTTTGTCCCCCAACAGCCCTTTATTCAGAAAATGAAACATTGGGTCGGGCATAGTGGTTTTCACCTGTAATCCCAACACTTTGGGAGGCTGAGGCTTGAGGTCAGGTACTGGAGACCAGTCTGGGCACCACAGTGAGACCCTGTTTCTACAAAAAAAAAAAAAAAAAAAAATCAGCTGGGTGTGGTGGTGCACACCTATAGTCTCAGCTACTCGGAGCCCAGGAGTTGGAGGCTCCAGTGAGCTATGATTGCACCACTGCACTCCAGTACAGCCTGGGCAACAGAGTGACACCTTGTCTCTAAAAAAGAAAGAAAAAGAAAATGGACATTGCTGAGTGACAGAAATCCCACCTTTCCAAACAGTCAGCAGCCACACTGGAGCAGATTTTTAATTCCTAAATCCAGCCTTGATAGTGACTTGGGCAACTCATCTCCCTCTCGGCCTGAGATTATACAACTCTATGTCAGGAGATGGGAAGCTGGGAGACCGGGTGTCTTTATTCCATTTCTGACATCTTTCAGGACTAATGATGGGGGAGGGCCCTGGCCCTGGCTGGCCGCCACTGTTCGATTCAAAGTTATCACCATCAGGACCGTGGGAGGGAAGGGCATTCGAGCAGAGGACCTTGGAGGGCGCACAGGAGGCTGATGGGGCTGTAACACCTGGGGCATGCGGGCAGCGGAGGTTGGACAGGCAGGTTGGGACCTAGCTGTGGAGGGCCTGGGACACCAAAGAGAGGCAGGACCTGGCCTCAGTGTCGCCAGGACACCCGATCTGCCCCCTCCCTCACTGTTGCACCATGGTTCCCGCGTGTAAAGTGATGGAACCCGTCAGACCCAGGTCGCCACCAGAAACCGCCCAGCTGTTGTGTGTATCGGGGGCCAGGAGTTTCCTCTTCTGCAATCTGGGAATAACGCATACCTCCCAGGGCTGTTCCCAGAAGCAGAGATGTGTAGGTAAGAAAGGATAGCCAACCAGTACGGGCCGGGACACGAGAGATCACGTCATTGTTCAGATGGGGAAACTGAAGGGCAGGCGTGGGACCAAGGGCCCACCACGAGCCCAAGGCTCCGTCCTCCCAAGCACGTAACAAAGGTGCAGGCGGAAGACAGCGGAGAGAGAAGCGGGTGAAATTGGCAGATAAAGTTCCCCAGTGGCTGGAGGCCGGATCTGCGACAAATGAAGCCCTGGGGCCCCTGAGCGGGCCGATTCCAGGGCAGGGACCCAGGCCCTAGCAACAGGCCGACCATTGGCGGAGCGGGGACACGCTGGCCTGTGATTGGCTCTTGCCATGCCCGAGGGGAAGGCGGCCGCCCCCCAGGGCGGGGCTACATACACAGCCGTGGCCCCGCCCGGCCTACATCCGGGGTTCCGCGTAGTCCGGGCGCCCTGGTCTCTGCACCGTCCCAGAACACTGTCTTACGTCGAGGAACCCGGGGGACTGAGGCGCGCCAGTGCACGCCGGGGCCAGGGACGAACGGCTTGCCAGTGCAAAGCAGGCCCCTCGGGGAGACGGCAGGCAGCAAAAGGCTTCCTTGGCCGGGGGTCTGGGCGTTTGGGGAGGGGAGGTGCTCAGAGATAGGGCGGAGGATGGAGCTCCCAGGTGGGTTGGAGGCGGGGGTGGCTGGGCTCGAGGGCGCTGTTGCAGTCTGGGGTCTGGAAGAGGCGATTCCCGGGAAAGCCAGCTTCAGAGCCGGGAGGGGTCGGCAGGGGACCTACTGCAAGAGCCCCCAGGTTGGGGTAGGGAGGGGGCCCAGACCTGGGCCGGGAGGGATGCTGAATCCCCCCACCTAGCTCTGGGGCCTTGCAAACCAGCATCACTGCAGCATTTTGTAGCTCAAGGAATGGGGCAGGGGCGGCCAGACCAGCTGTGGCTGGTGCGTGCGTGAGGCCCTGAGGGATGCGGCCAGTGCTATTTTGCTGTGTTTTGTACTTACTCAGTTTCATTTTGGCTCTGTCACCACTAGGCGAAAGAAATCGAAGTGCTAACATACCACGGGGTGCAATGATTATTACTCAATGTGGCCCCGCCCCAGCAGCGGGAGGTGGCATCTGTTTGACCTTGGAGATTTGGACGGTATTTAGGGAGATTACATGAAAAAAAGACTCACCCCAAAATGCTTGCAGTCAGCTACAAGCTGCCCTGTCCTTTATACCTTTTAGCCTTTGTTTCCTGAGTCTATCTTGTCTGTTTCTAATGTAGTCTCCTGATTTAGGGCAAGAGAATATTTTTCACTCTTGGTCTGCCCACTACCCACAATCCTTGTCCGAGGATTTACTAGGCAAATTTAGCAGGCAAAACCCCTTGTCAACTATAACACTAAAAAATACCGTGTCTTGGAAGGCAGTCTGCTTTGATAAACCTAATGGAATAAAAAACGAGTTTGCTATCTGGCTTTAAAGAACAGACCCAGCTGGGCGTGGTCGCTCACACCTGTAATCCCAACACTTTGGGAGATTGAGGCAGGAGGACCGCTTAAGCCCAGGCGTTCAAAACCAGCCTGGGCAACATAGTATAGTAAAACCCAGTCTCAACAAAAAAATTTAAAAATCAGCCAGGCCAGATAGCCCAGCTACTTGGGACGCTGAAGCAGGATTGCTTTGAGTCCAGGAGGTGGAGGCTGCAGTGAGCTATGACTGCACCACTGCACTCCAGCCTGGTCAAGAGAGCGAGATCCTGTCTCAAAACACAACAAAAAAACTGACAACCAATGAAGCCTCATCTCTAAAATCTGGCTTCAGGTTAAGTGAGTAAAAAGAGGCTTTCTTGTGGCCAGGCATGGTGGCTTATGCCTGGTAATCCCAGCACTTTGGGAGGCTGAGGCGGGCGGATCACGAGGTCAGGAGTTCAAGACCAGCCTGGCCAACATAGTGAAATCTTGTCTCTACTAAAAATACAAAAAAATTAGCCGGGCGTGGTGGTGGGTGCCTGTAATCCTAGCTACTCGGGAGGCTGAGGCAGGAGAATCACGTGAACCTGGGAGGCGGAGGTTGCAGTGAGCTGGTATCGTGCCATTGCACTCCAACCCCGGGCGACAGTGCGAGACTCTTGTCTCAAAAAAAAAAAAAAAAAAAGATTTTCATGTATCTTCTCAGCTCCTACGAGCCAATGAGTGGTGGGGTAATTTGCCCATCACAGTGGGAAGAACTAATTTAACACCAAGATTGTGATTCCCCTAGGGTAGATCCAGTATGAAAGAAGTGTCTTAGGCATCCTTCTGGTTCCTGAGTTAACTCTAGTGAATAAGGTGGGCTGTGCTGTCTCCCCACCTCCCCCAGGCATAGGGGCAGAACAGCTGCAGACCACCAGGACCCAGTGGGCCAAGTGAGGATATGAGTCAAAACCAGTGCTTATTAAACCACCTAATACTGTACTTTTCCCATCCAGGGGAGGCAGGAGAGGATTGAGGAGGCAAATCCCCGAGCCCAGAAGACTCCAGTCAGAAAACAAGGTGGTCCCCATGGGTAGTGGCCAATCCCTCTGGCCTTTCAGAGCAGTGGCTTTGGCCTTGTCCGCTTAGGTAACAGGCTCTGCTGCTGGTAGTTGCTTAAGAGCACAGAGTAGCCGGGCGCGGTGGCTCACGCCTGTAATCCCAGCACTTTGGGAGGCCGAGGCAGGCGGATCATGAGGTCAGGAGATGGAGACCATCCTGGCTATCACGGTGAAATCTCATCTCTACTAAAAATACAAAAAAATTAGCCAGGCGTGGTGGTGGGCGCCTGCAGTCCCAGCTACTCGGGAGGCTGAGGCAGGAGAATGGTGTGAACCCGGGAGGTGGAGCTTGCCGTGAGCCGAGATTGTGCCACTGCACTCCAGCCTGGGCGACAGAGCGAGACTCCGTCTCAAAAAAAAAAAAACAAAACAAAACCCCAGAGTGAACCAGTGAGAAGGTTAAATGGAGGAGAAAGCAAAGTTCTTAACACAAGACAAAAAAGTACCCCGACAAGGGCAGGAAACAAGCTAAATGACATAGGCACAAACAACTGGACAAACCCAGAACGTGGGGCCTTAAGACTGTCAAGTAGCCTTGTCTCAAGCCAATATCAGGCCCAGGCGCTGTGGCTCATGCCCATTAATTCTAACACTTTGGGAGGCCAAGGTGAGAGGATCGCTTGAGGCCAGGAATTCAGGAACAGCCTAGACAACATACCCATCTTTACAAAAAATAAAAATAGATTTATTGGAAGCCCATGTTGAAAAAAAAAAAAAATTAGCCGGAAGTGGTGGTGCAGGCCTGTAGTCCCAGCTACTCGGGAGACTGAGTTGGGAGGACTGTTTGAGTCCATGAGTTGGAGGCTGCAGTGAGCTATGATTGTCCACTGCACTCCAACCAGGGCAACTGAGACCCTGTCTCTTAAAAAAAAAAATAGGCAAGAAATCTAATATTGAAATGCAATTAATGAATTAATTTTAATTGGAGTCTACATGGTGTGGGACGGGGATTGGAAAAAGCTATCAAATGCATTCTGAGGACAATTTGGAGAAATTTGCATATGGGCTGATATTAGGGGAATTATTAATTGGGTGATAAGAGTATGGTGGTTATATTAGAGAATGTCTTTTTTTTTTTTTTTTTTTTGAAACAGGGTCTCACTGTCGCCCAGGTTGGAGTGCAGTGGCGTGATGTCAGCTCACTGCAATCTCTGCCTCCTGGGTTTTAGTGATTCTCGTGTCTCAGCCTCCCGAGTAGCTGGGACTACAGGCACCAGCCACCATACCCAGTTAATTTTTTTGTATTTTTAGTAGAGACAGGGTTTCGCCATGTTGGCCAGGCTGGTCTCAAACTCCTGACCTCAGGAGATCCGCCCGCCTCGGCCTCCCAAAGTGCTGGGATTACAGGCGTGAGCCACTGTGCCTAGCTGAGAATGTCCTTTTTGTAAAGAGAAATATGAACGTTGGGAGTAAAATGCCAACAGTGACTTTCAAGGTTCCACAACCCATAGAAGAATTTACCTGCTATATCAAGGAGTGGGTCTGTAGCCAATCACTGTAATGTTCTTTTCAATGTTTGTGTTTGGGATTCAAGTGCCCCAATGCCACCTAACTACCCTTTAAATGGAATTAAATATTCTAATTCAAGATATCTGTTTTGGGACCACCAAATTTCAACTATCCGTATTTAAAATCACAAGGCCAGAGTCACATCAGTGCTCAAAGGCAGCAAAAATCCTATTTCAAGCTCAACCAAATTAGAAGAATGGATAGCAGTAGTTACCTCTAAGAATGGCAATGAATGGGTGATCGAGTAATAGGCATGTTGGGAAGAGTTTCTGATAAACCAGGGGTCTGCAAACTACTGGCCAGAGAGTAAATATGTCAAGCTTCGTCGGCTGTATACGGCCGCCTCACACTTTTGTATTTTGTAACGTGTGCACTGCCAATTCAAAAAATAAAAACCAGCTGGGCACAGTGGCGCATGTCTGTAATCCCAGCACTTTGGGAGGCTCAGATGGGAGGATTGCTTGAGGCCAGGAGTTCGAGACCAGCCTGGGCAGTATAGCAAGACCCCAATTCTACAAACAATCCAGAAATTAGCCAGGTGTGTGTGGTGGTGGTGCACACCTATAGTCCCAGCGACTCAGAAGGCTGCGCTCGGAGGATCATTTGAGCCCAGGAGGTAGAAGCTGCAGTGAGTTGTGATCATGCCACTGCACTCCAGCCTGTGCAAGAGTGAGATTCTGTCTTTCCAAAACAAACAAACAAACAAAAAAACAGCCCCAGGTCATAGTGTTCCTCAAAGTAATTCCTACGGCCTTTCCTCTCCAATACTCTGGACAACAGAGTGCCACGTGAGTACCTTACGTAACCTGAGATGTCTTGACTCATTGTCTTGCCAGTGTGATCCAGCCACTCTCGCCCTAACTCCTCGCTGACCACAGCTCTCTGTGGTTAATGAGAGGTAGGGCTTGTGGCCATTCAGATTCAACCACATTTATTCACATCAGAGTTGTAAAATTCAAACCAGTGGGCTAATTAGCAAGCTTGTATGCCACATGTTAATGTTCTGATTAGGCTGGTGACCACTTATTGTCAACTCCTAGAACAATAATAACCCAGCTAGCGCTCAGAAAGTTGTTTCTCCAAGCAGGCTTTGGGAACTGTGCACCCAGGAGGGAGGTGCCATTCTTAGCCACTCAAATCACTCAGTGAATAAACATGCAGTTTCAGGTGACCAGAGCAGAGGCCAATGCATGTGGTCATCACACATAAATAGAGTGGAGGAAAACTGCTTTCATGCTTTGCTGTACTAGAAGGTCCCACTGAATTACATTTACGGCCTCTCCACTCTACCCCTGACCTGAAGTTCTTGGAATGGAGACCTCTTGATGTTTCACACTGTTATTTTTAATCACCTTTCAGACAAAGTATCAGTTTTTGTTTGTTTTTGAGATGGAGTCTTGCTCTGTTGCCCAGTCTGGAGTGCAGTGGCACCATCTCGGTTCACTACAATCTATCTCTGGGTTCAAGCGATTCTCCTGCCTTAGCCTCTCAAGTAGCTGGGATAAAAGGCGCATGCCACCATGCCTGGCTGATTTTTGCATTTTTAGTAGAGACAGGGTTTCACCATGTTAGCCAGGCTGATCTCAAACTACTAGCCTCAGGTGATCCGCCTGCCTCAGTGTCCCAAAATGCTGGGATTACAGGTATGAACCACCACACCCGGCCTACTATCAGTTATTTTTAAAATTGTAGAATGCACTAAAAGAGGCAAAAAAGACCTTTACCACTGGTGCCTGATCTAAAACTGATTTAATTCATGTAGTATGAGGTCTTTTTGTTTTTTTGTATTTGAGACAAGGTCTTGCTCTGTCTCCCAGACTGGAATTCAGTGGCGTGATCACAGCTCACTACAGCCTCAACCTCTTGGGCTCAAGCAATCCTTCCACCTCAGCCTCCTGAGTAGCTGAAACTACAGGTGCACACCACCATGCCCACTTAATTTTTGTAGAGACAGGGTCTCACTATATACTATGTTGCCCAGGCTGGTCTTGAACTCCTGGGCTCAAGCAATCCGCCCACCTCAGCCTCCTAAAGTTGACAGGCGTGAGCCACCGCACCCACCTAACAAGAACTTTCTTAACCTTATTCTGCTTCTGCCATTCAACTTCAATTCTTTAGGTTCACGCCTTTCCAACTACTTATTTGTGTGATACTGTATTTTTTTCAAATACTTCAAGTGAAACAACGTATCATAACAGGCCAGGTGCAGTGGCTCATATCTGTACTCCTAGTGCTCTGGGAGGCTGAGGCAGATCACTGAGGCCAGGAGTTTGAGATCAGCCTGGACAACACAGTAAGACCCTGTCTCTAAAAAATAAAATGGCCCAGCTGGACGTGGTGGCTCACGCCTGTAATCCCAGCACTTTGGGAGGTGGAGGCGGGTGGATTGCCTGAGTTCAGGAGTTCGAGACCAGCCTGGGCAACACGGTGAAACCCTGTCTCTACTAAAATACAAAAAAATTAGCCGGGCATGGTGGCATGTGCCTGTAATCCCAGCTACTTGGGAGGCTGAGGCAGGAAATCGCTTGAACCCAGGAGGCGGAGGTTCCATCTGAAAAATAATTAAGTAAAATGGCCCGGTATGGTAGCAATCCCAGCTACTCGGGAGGCTGACGCAGGAACACGTGAGCCCAGGAGTTTGAGGCTGCAGTGAGCTATGATCTCGCCTGTGAGACAGAGCGAGACCCTGTCTTAAGAAAACACATATCACAACAGACTGGACGCCTAAGCAGAGAGTACGTGTGACTTAGCTCCCAAGAGATCTGCAGAACAGTAAAACAAAGCTACTCTTGCACCTGTAATGGGACATTACGCCGAAGGAACATGGGTGAAATAGCAGCAACTTTCAGGGGATCTACCTTCCTTCTTCTTCAGTGACCCTGTTAGAGCAAGCTTGACTGTTCTGATCTTGTCCGTATCTGTGCCAAAAGTCCGATTTTTTTTTTTTTTTTTGCCCTCAATAACTGCCACATTAAAAGTGCTTGGTCAGCCAAGTGCAGTGGCTCAGCCTATAATCCCGGCACTTTGGGAGGCCGAGGTGGGCGGATGGAGCAACCCCGTCTCTACTAAAAATACAAAATTAGCTGGGCGTGGTGGCGCGTGCCTGTAATCCCAGCTACTCAGGAGGCTGAGGCAGGAAATCGCTTGAACCCGGGAGGCGGAGGTTGCGGTGAGCCAAGATGGCACCACTGCACTCCGGCCTGGGCAACAAGAGCGAAACTCCGTCTCAAAATAAATAAATAAAATAAAAATGCTTGGTCAATGTGTGCTGAAGAGTTGGTTGCTGCCACTCGGCCTAGTTTCTTATGGTCTCCTAGCAGTGCAAAAGCAGCCTGGTGTGGGCAGACCAAACTCAGGCAGGCAGATGCAGGTTATCAGTGAGTTACAGGACCTTAGGTATAGCAGTCACTCCTAATTCCACAGCCATACACTTGCAGTGGCACCCAGGGTAGTTCTGGGTGACAAATGAGTCAACATAAGTGAATTCACTGAGTATATGCCAAAAGCCTATTCACAGTGTTATCATTCCTGAAATGTGAATTAATGTTTCTCAGAAAATTAAGAAGCTTGGCTGGGCGCGGTGGCTCACACCTGTAATCCCAGCACTTTGGGAGGCCAAGGCAGGCGGATCACTTGAGGTCAGGAGTTTGAGACCAGCCTGGCCAACATGGCGAAACCGTCTCTATTAAAAATACAAAAATTAGCTGGGCATGGTGCTGGGATCCTGTAATCCCAGCTACTCAGAAGACTGAGACATGAGAATAGCTTGAACCTGGGAGGTGGAGGTTGCAGTGAGCTGAGATCGTGCCACTGCACTCCAGCCTGGATGACAGAGAGACTCTGTCACAAAAAAAATAACTAAAAGCTATGATCCAGTTATCATTTAAACCTACAACCACACCCACAGCCACCCAGGCTAAGAAGTTTGAATAATTTGCCCAGGAATCAAAAGGGGCCATAATTCTGGGAGGCACTTAAGCCCAGGAGTTCGAGCCCAGCCTAGGCAACATGGCCAGACCCTGTCTGTTGTTTTGTTTTGTTGTTTAAAAAAAAGACAGGTGGGGGGTGCCATCACTCACACTCAGGTCTGTGTTTCTCCCCAGTGGTACCCCAGAAAGGCCCTCAGAGATCCAGTTGAACAGGCTCATTTAATATGAGAAAAATGGAGGCCCAAAAGGTGCAATGGTTTGGTTTTGTTTTTTCAAAAGAGATAGGGTCTCAATATGTTGCCCAGGCTGGTCTCAAACTCCTGGCCTCAAGTGATCTTCCAGCCTCAGCCTCCCAAAGTGCTGGGATTACAGGTGTGAGCCACTGTGCCCACCCTAAAAGGTACAAATTTTTTTTTTTTTTTTTTTTTTTGAGACGGAGTCTCGCTCTGTTGCCCAGGCTGGAAGGCAGTGGTGCAATCTTGGCTTACTGCAACCTCCACCTCTTGGGCTCAAGTGATTATCCTGCCTCAGCCTCCCGAGTAGCTGGTACTACAGGCACCCACCACCACGCCCAGCTAATTTTTGTATTTTTAGTAGAGATGGGGTTTCACCATGTTGGCCAGGCTGGCCTCGAACTCCTGACCTCAGGTAATCCGCCCGCCTCAGCCTCCTGAAGTGCTGAGATTACAGGCGTGAACCACCGCGCCTGGCCTGGTGCAACGGTTTTTTAAGTCCCCAAACCCAAATCTGATTCCGGGTTGGAGGCGCTTTCCAGTATCTACTGTCTTTCCCCTTTTTCCCCCCAATCCAACTTCATTCCTTGGGCTGGGGAGGGAAGAGAACACCAACATCCGATCCAACCTTCAAAAGCAAAGGACAGTCAAACTCACATAATGAAGACAAGGAGCAATGGCGTCAGATCTGTAAGTTTATTTGCTCAATGTACGACAGCTACATAATGACTCACATTCATGATATTCCATCACTGAGGAAACTGCTAAAGATGGTCCGTGTGTGAAATAATTCCTTAGAGAAACACGGAGCTGGAAAAATAATCACTGATTAGACCTTAAAAATAGTTCACTGCATAACATGACAAAAAGCACAAAGGCTCATTCAGAGAACGTATTTGTTGTTCTCCGACACTGTAATAGTTATAATTTCACCATGACAAACACCAGACATTAAGATTAAGCTAACACTGGTGTTTCTTTTGCTCCCCCCCTTTTTAAAAACAAAATATATAACTGCATGTCACTATAGCAACATCCAAAACAGATCAATTTGTTACAATCACTATTTGGTAGAGCAAACTTTACCCCCAAAAGGAAAAATTAAATTAAAAAAAAAAAAACCTTTAAAAAATTTGAAGACTTAATTTTTTTTGTCATAGGAATACATAACACCTACAGTATAAGTTAATCAATTTCAAGCTACTGTATAGAAATACAACACTAGCATGCACAATATTGTATCAATAGAGTAATGGAGGAGTAATCATTTCACTGGAGAGACAGTATCATAGGCAAGTGCATTTCTTTAAAAATAAAGAAAAGAAAAACCATTCAAGCTGCTTAAATATCAAGTCTCCCATTCCCTCTCCGTTTTTAGCCCTCAGGTGTGATTTTTATCTTGCATTATTCTAAAAAGCAGCCAGAGCCAAAGCTAAAATTTAAAGGAAAAATAGGTTTTGTAATTCCAGTAAATCATTTCCAAATGCTACAAGGAAAAACGCAACACTGCTCACTGGACATGAAGATAAATTAGGGAAAGCCCCACCTACCCCGCTCCCCCCCCCCCCCCCAATCGTTTTCCTCCCACGGCAATGACTTTAGGCGCCTGTAAGAGGCACAAAAGCGGCAAAGCTTCTTCTACTAGTTCTTCTGGTAGGCTTCAGTTAACTGGGACTTTTGCTCTAGCGTGAGGAGGGGGCCTCCTAAGGAAAGTCATGCTGGGTAAACTGTGCAATGTTACAGAGCACACTGAGTCTGTGGTCATTGTGGTTCTTCTATCTTCACTGTCACCTGTATCCTGTTACACATACTCAGTTCCTAATTGTAAGCTCAATTTTGGTATTAGCAAAAGCATCTGTCAGTTTTTCCTCAATTACTCACACCTCTTCTTGCCTAAATAAAACAAAGAAACAAAGAAAACAAGTGTGGTGTCATTACAGGTCTCAGGAGTTCCTCTTGTCACTGACTTTATATAAAAAAAAAGAATGCACGTGCGAGCCACGTTCACGGATAGACAGATTCACCCGAAATGAGAATGAGGGCCTTAAGGCTGCCGAAAACAAATGGGTGGAAATAGCAATGTTGTTTCTGTCAATTCCAAATGTGCACTGGCTGCGTGAGACAAGCCAATCTCCAATTTCTATGCTTTTTTCATTAAAAAGAAAAACTATCTCGAGAGGAAAAGGTTCTGGTCAAATAGGAGTTCAGTGTTTGTTATCTGGTAACAGTTTTTTTTTTATCTTCCTACAATTACTTGGGGAAGGAGTGTCTTCGGGGAGGAAAAACCGACACACTGACAAGGCTCCCGAAATTGGACAGAATGGTTAAGGATATAGCTCTTCCTTTTGGGTTTTTCTACCAGTAGGCTTCTAGCACCTGAATTTTCACACACTGCACCACAGACCTTCTCCAAACGCCTCTCCGACCCCACAGCTTCTCCACCCAGCTGCGTCCGCCAGCACGAGGCGCACTAGGAAACGCCCCAGTGTGCAGAGTGGGTGACGGCAGTGTGATCCCTGAGGAGGGAGCTGCGGCAGCTTTGGAAGCGGGATGTTCTCTGAAAATACCAACACGATCCATGACATACAGACCTGAATTTTCTCTATTTTTGTGGCGTTTCATGTTTCTCTCAAGAGGATTAATAATTTTGGTGGTGGATTTACGTTAAGAGGAAAGAAGGACCAAAAAAAAAAAAAAAAAAAAAAAATCCCACAGCCACCTGCCGAGCACCTATGAACCAAAACCTGAAGTCGCTTTCTTTCTCATTTAGCCTAGGAGACCGATCAACAGCAAAACCAACCTGGATAAGGCTGAATAAGGATGTTAAAGCCCAAACAACTAGCAAAGGAAAAGTACACAATCGATGGCTTGATGTTACATATGGCTGTAATGTAGAAATACTGTAAACTGCAATTTAGTGTTAATACTGTCAACTAATCAGAGACTTCGGAAAACTGGCAAGGCCTAAACCATAAGGACGAATGAGACCTCAGGTTCTAAGTCTGTCAGTCTGGGATTTACACTGTTCCATGTCTGTAGGCTACACCCTGGAAAACATGCAGAGCCGAGACAGATGAGATAGAAAGTACCCAAAACGAGAGACGAGAGCGTATGTACATAAAAGTCCTCACTGGAACCACAGAACTTACGAATGAGGGCCATTCCTCTTTAAGTTTTCTTTTCATCTGAAAACCCTATTATCTAGCAATAAGTTAAATTAGAGACAGACAGCTCCACTTGCATGAATCTACAGAAGAGTCCAGACGCCAGTGTGAGGCTGCTATTCCAATACCAGCACAGCTAGCCTGACTTTCCACTAGTGGTATTTTGGCAAAAATGTCAAAGAGGCGATCAAAGACAGGACAGGTCGTGGGTTTCTCCCTGGGAAGGTCATCCCTCCCTTTCCCTCCCCCACCCGACCCCCAACTCATGGGAAAAAAATAAAGACTGCAGTAGTAGCATCCGCGTGCGCTGCCAGTCCCCCGGGGCCTTAATTGTTGCCTTCGCCGCCGTCGTCGTCCTGCTGGTCGCTCGTCCAGAGCGTGAGGTTGTCGCGGAGGAGCTGCATGATGAGCGTGGAGTCCTTGTAGGAGTCCTCGTTGAGGGTGTCGAGCTCGGCGATGGCGTCATCGAACGCGGTCTTGGCCAAGTGGCACGCTTGCTCTGGGGCGTTCTGGATCTCGTAGTAGAAGACGGAGTAGTTAAGAGCCAGGCCTAATCGGATGGGGTGGGTGGGCTGCATGTGCTCTTTGCTGATCTCGTGGGCTTCGCTGTAGGCCTTCTCGGAGGACTCCACCACTGTCGCCCTTTTCTCTCCGGTGGCCACTTCGGCCAGGTAGCGGTAGTAGTCCCCTTTCATCTTCAGGTAGAACACTTTGCTCTCGTACTGGGTCTCGCTGCAATTCTTGATCAGGTAGTTATCCAGCAGGCTCAGCACATCCTGGCACACTGCCTCCAACTCCTTCTCTATCTTCTCCCGGTACGCACGGACCATCTCAATCTTCTTCTCATTGCCGTCCGCAGATGTCTTCTGCTCAATGCTACTGATGACCCTCCAGGAAGAACGGCGTGCCCCCACAACATTCTTGTAGGCCACAGAGAGAAGGTTTCGTTCCTCATTCGACAGTGGCTCATTCAGCTCTGTCACCTGTCAGGAGGAAAGAACAGAGTTGTTATGGTACAGATGGTGTCCACTGGGTTAACTGTATCTCTGAGACACTAGAACAGAGCTCTGTTGAGTAACATGATGAACAGAAGGAAATTACGTTGTGTGGGCTGGGGGAAGGGGGCTGGAGGTGGAGCACACACAAGGGAAGGAAAAGTGCGGCTGGATCAATGGTGTCTGAACCCTGGCTTCCTTCCCAGAAAAGGACACAGGCTTATCAGTGTGTTCCACAAAACACTGTCAAGTCTAGGCCTTAGATGAGAGACTGAGAGTACAGATGGTCTAACTCAGCAGTTTTTTAGGAAAACAGACTGACAAATTCCTCCTAATCCTGCCCTGTCTACTAAACTTCAGTCCCATCCCTTCTGCTTGAGAAAATACTGAGTCAACTTCAAGCTGACTTCTGAGAAACATGGAGGCCTTTCTGCTCATATGCCGAGACCACGTGAATTCTAAACCTCAGGGAGTCCAAATAAGGGGCATAGGATTGAGTCTGATCGCTGTGATACTTTAGCAACCCAGGGAACATGTACTGTATTTGTGGCAGTGGGAGTGTCTGACTGAGTACAACTTTACAACCAGCAATACAAAAGAATGAGGCAAGCACAGCGCCTCTAGCTGGGCAACAGGAATCAATGCTTCTCCCAAGATGGCCATTTCTCAAGGCTCCCGCCCTCATCACCCCCAAGACTAATCACTTTCAGAAGACTCAAGTGGCATCTCAAACCAATGCTGTATATTTTTATGACTACAAATAACTGCTTATTAATCTCAGCCAATAATACTAAATTTATTTACCTGGTTTCTATAGTATCAGAGTCATATACTATTACATTACTTGACAACCATATGAAATACATTATTATTATTATATTTGAGACAGGGTCTCATTCTATCACCCAGCCTGGAGTGCAGCGGCAGGATCACAGCTCACTGCAGCCTCAACCTCCCCAGGCACAGATGATTCTCCCACCTCTGCCTACTGAGGAGCTGGGACTACCAGCACACGCCAGCTGGCTGGCGATGGGGAGAGGAGAGGAGAGAAGAAAAGTGGTTACTCCCTGTCCCTTGAGTCCCCACTGTTCCCTGTGATGATCAACTGCAGCATCTGTATAACATTATATTACATACAGAGACAACAGGAAGGGACCTAGAATCCAAAAAGATCTACTAAACCAAACTTATCCAACCTGTGGCCCACAGGCTGCATGCAGCCCAGGATGGCTTTGAGTGCAGCCCAACACAAATTCGTAAACTCTATTAAAACATTGGGAATTATTTTTGGAAAATTTTTTTTTTTTTTTAGCTCATCAACTATTGTTAGTGTTAGTGTATTTTATGTGTGGCCCAAGGGAATGTGGCCCAGGGAAGCCAAAAGACTGGACACCTCTGTACTAAACTCCTGGGGCATGGGGGAACTGAACTACCAGGAGACTTTTTTTTCTACGTTTGAATCATTATGTTCAGTATGTTGGCTCATGCTTGTAATCCCAGTGCTTTGAGACACCAGGTGGGGAGGACTGCTTGAAGCCAGGAGTTCAAGACCAGCCTAGCCAACATCATAAGGCCCCATCTCAAAAAAAAAAAAAAGTTTTTTTTAATTATAAACGGGGGGGTATGCTTGGCAAAACTGGTTACAGTCATTACTTCAAGCAGCATCTACTCAGAGATAATTAAATCAAAACATAAACCAAATCATGCTTATTAGTTTATGGCAGGCAATTCATTTTTTGAATGAACTGATCAGCAATTGCTATACGCTCAAATATTCTCTAAACTGATTAGTAGTGTTTTTAAAGTTAACCTTTTCCTAGACATTACTGATGCTGTTTTAATGCTGGAGAACAATGTTACTCCTACCAGCCATGCCCTCAGTGAAACAGACTCAAAAGAGGGGAAGAATAGGGGGTGGGTACTACTTGAGTTCAGAGCAGAAGGAAACCAGGAAAGAGAGGCTTTGCTCCACCACCTCCTGTTCCCCGCACTTCTGCAAACACTCCTCCTGCATGAATAAACACAGGCACCTCGTGTCTCATTCTGCACTGACTATCTGTCATCCAGCAGACTGCTGTCACTCATGCTGAATTCTGATGTGTCCACAAATAACTGGAAGATTGGGCTTTTCCCAGTTCCATCATTTGCTAAGCAATCTTGGGGACAAGCTGCTTCATTTCTCTGGGCTTTGGTTTTCTTATCTGCAAAACGGGGATTTCTGCTTCTTTCATAAGGTAATATAGAGGTATATCAGACAAATAAGAAAGTCTTTTTTTGTTCTTTTTGAGACATGGTCTTACTCTGTTTCCCAAGCTGAAGTGCAGAGGCATGATCACAGCTCACTGCAGCCTCAAACTACTGGGCTCAAGCAACCCTCCCACCTCAATCTCCAGAGTAGCTGGGACTACAGGCGTGTACCACCATGCATGACTGATTTCTTTTTTTTTTTTTTTTTTGAGACAGAGTTTCAAAAAGACCTGGTCTCACTCTGTTGCCCAGGCTGGAGTGCAATGGCATGATGTCGGCTCACTGCAACCTCCCCCCAAGTTCAAGCGATTCTCATGCCTCAGCCTCCCGAGTAGCTGGGATTGCAGGCATGTGCCACCATGCCTGGCTAATTTTTGTATTTTTAGTAGAGACAGGGTTTTGCCATGTTGGCCAGGTTGGTCTCAAACTCCTGGCCTCAAGTGATCCACCCGCCTCAGCCTATGGCTGATTTATTTATTTATTTATTTAGAGACGGGATCTCACTATGTCAACCCACTGGAAGTGCAGTGGCACTATCTTGGCTCACTGCAACCTCAGCCTCCCAGGGCTTCAAGTAATCCTCCTACCTTAGCCTCCTGAGTGGCTGGGACTAAGGCACGTGCCACCACGCCCAGCTAATTTTTCTATTTTTCTGTAGAGACAAGGTCTTGCCATGTTGCCCAGGCTGGCCTTGAACTCCTGGCCTCAAGTGATCCACCCACCTTAGCCTCCCAAAGTGTTAGGATTACAGGTGTGAGCCACTGCATCCAGCCGTTTTAAAATTTTTAGTAGAGACAAGGTCTCACTATGTTGCCCAGGCTGGTCTCGAACCCTTAGTTCAAGTGATCCTCCCACCTTGGCCGCTCAGAGTGCTGGGATTACAGGTGACAGCCATTGTGCCCAGCAAAGTCTTCCTGAAAAAGTAAAAGGCTACAGAAACGTGAGGAACTACTTTTAATACCCTGAATACTTTTCCTTCGTTTTAGTTCTCACCACAGGGGATGTCTACATTTCCTAACCAACTCCCAGCTCATCTTCCTGTATCGAGTGTCTCTTCTCTGTTTCATCCTCTTCTCTATTTTAACCGGAAACTGCCTTAGCTGCCTCACATCCCTTCCTTTCCATAAACCCTAGTTCCATACAGCCTGAAAAAAAAACTGCCCAGACTTGGCTTTGGAAGGAGCCGAGCCCTCGGGCACTGCTGCCACCCGTCTCTGGCATACTTTCCTGAGTGTGCAAACGCTGAAGACAAACCGCCCCGCGGTGCAGCCCTCATGACTGCCTCCAGTGCAAGGAGAGGCCAGCGTGCCGAAGGCCACAGAGATCAAGTTCTGGCCTTTCCCCTAAATCATGCTATCCTTATTTCAAGGGCCAGGAGCTATTTAAAGCTCAAATTACCTCACCAGTCCTGGGGGGGCTCCTCCTGCCGCAAATGAAGTCTCCCTGCAGCGCCCAGAGTGGCAATCTGTACTTATGTAAAGTCTGCCTAGCTGTCCCCAGACAAATTGGAACAAGGAGATTATGAAATGCCAGGATCACCTTTGGATACAGTAGCTCGACCACATTTGGAACATGCCCAGATGTTCTCTGCCAGTGAAAAAACTAAGTTAGAGGGGAAACCCTTCAGCTCTAAAAAGTCTAAAGAAAGGTTGTTCTGAACACCTTATATCAGAATTTTTAAAAATCCTTTATCCTTTAGATCATAATTACTTGCATGAGAATCTGTTTTTTTTTTTTTTTTTTTTTTTTTTTTTTTGAGACAGAGTCTCGCTCTGTCGCCTAGGCTAGAGTGCAGTGGCGCGATCTCGGCTCACTGCAAGCTTCGCCTCCTGGGTTCATGCCATTCTCCTGCCTCAGCTTCCCGAGTAGCTGGGCCTACAGGCACCTGCCACCACACCCAACTCATTTTTTGTATTTTTTTAGTAGAGACGGGGTTTCACCATGTTAGCCAGGATGGTCTTGATCTCCTAACCTCGTGATCCGCCCGCCTCGGACTCCCAAAGTGCTGGGATTACAGGCGTGAGCCACCGTGCCCGGCCGAGAACCTGTTATTTTTAAATTAAAATAAGAGATCCCCACCATATTAGTTTTAAAGATCAAAAGATAACCTCTTAAAAGAACAAGTTATTCTAATAGTGTCTAAAAAGATTTAATCAAGACAGAATGACAGAATGACTATTCAATAGGGAAGATACGGGATCTTGTATCATTTGGGAAGAGAGGCAACATTTTTCAAAACAGTCATTAAATTTGTTGTTGTTGTTTAAACAGAGATAGGGTCTCACTCTGTTGCCCTGGCTGGAGTACATTGGTGCAATCACAGCTCACTGCAGCCACGCCACAAACTCCTGTGCCTCAGCCTCCAGAGAAGCTGGGACTACAGGCATCCACCACCACGTCCCCTAATTTTTGTATTTTTTGCAGGGACCAGGGTCGCCCTATGGTGTCCAGGCTGGTTTCGAACTCCTGAGCACAAGTGATCCTCCAGCCTTGGCCTCCTAAAGTTCTGGGATTACAAACTTGAGCCATCCTGCCTAACCTTATTCTTCTTTAAAAAAAAAAAAAAAAAAAAAGAAAGAAAGAAAGAAAAGAAAAGGGGTCTCACTCTGTTGCCTAGGCTGGAGAGAAATGGCATGATCACAGCTCACTGCAGCCTCAACTTCTCGGGCTCAGGTGATCCTCCCACCTCAGCCTCCCATCATGCCCTGGTTAATAAATTGTTTCCACGAATGGGACACTTGAAAACATGGTCCCCAAAATTTACTGTCATGGCTGTTGGAAAATGTAGAAGGTTTCAGTTTTTATTCCCCAGAGTTGTATTTTCTGCTTAAAAACAAAGTTTCTGCCTTCTCTACTACTACAAGCTCAAATTCAAATTTCTTTTGGTGACTTAAAAGATGTTAAAGATAGCTGTAGGTAAAAACGGTTAGAATAATCTGTTATTCTCACCAACAGTTCAAAAAGTAGAACTCCCCAAATCCCAGCTGCTAAGGAATCAGATGTTAATTAGTGTCAACTATTTTCCCCTAAGAGTTGATGAGGAGAGAAACCTTTTCTACCTAAGATTAGCAACTCTTGAAATTCTTGGATAGCTACTTAGATGACTTTCTGACCTTAAGCCATGGAGTACAAGGTCATTCACAATTTCCTTATCTACCATGAACCTTACATTGTAATGGTAGGGACCAGGCACAGCTGCTCACCTTTGTAATCCCAGCACTTTGGGAGGCCAAGGCGGGCGGATCGCTTGAGGTCAGTAGTTCAAGACCAGCCTGGCCAACACGGTGAAACCCCATCTCTACTAAAAATACAAAAATGAGTCGGGTGTGGTGTGCATGCCTGTAATCCCAGCTACTCGGGAGGCTGAGGCAAGAGAATCACCTGAACCTAAGAGGTGGAGGTTACAGTGAGCCGAGATGGAGCCACTGCACTCCAGCCGGGGCAACAGAGCTGTATGTAAGCACCCCCCACCCCCCCCAAAAAAAGTTATGAATGCAACTTTGCATTTTTAATCTTCTTAAATAACTCCTCGGGGCTCAAGCAATCAATCCTCCTGCCTCAACCTGGAACTACAGGCATGCACCACCTCACCCAACACATTGATTTAATAAAACTGAAAATCTCTACAAAGAACTGAAGTTCACATCCAAAAAATAAGCCAGGAGAGATGAACAGGCAGAGCACACAGGACTTTCAGGGCAATGAAACTACACTGTGTGATACTCAGGTGGTGGCTACACACCTCTATAAACTTGTCCAAATCCACAGAATGTAGAACACCAAGAGTGAGCTCTACTGTAAACTGTGGACCTTGGGTGATAATGATTCATTAATTGCAGTTTAAGCGTACCCCTCTGGTGGGGGCTGCTGAGGGAAGAAGGCTGTGCTTGTGTGGGGCAGGGGGTATACGGGAACTCCATTAAATTTTCCTGTGAACCCAAAACTGCTCTAAGAAAGTCTGTTTTTTCTTTTTTTTCCCTGAGACAGAGTTTTACTCTGTCACCCAGGCTGGAGTGTGATGGCGCGATCTATGCTCACTGCACCCTCTGCTTCCGGGTTCAAGTGATTCTCGTGCCTCAGCCTCTAAAGTAGCTGGGATTACAGGCACCCACCACCATACCCGGCTAAATTTTTGTATTTTTAGTAGAGACGGGGTTTCACCACATTGGCCAGGCTGGTCTCGAACTCCTGACCTCAGGTGATCCACCCACCTCGGCCTCCCAAGTGCTGGGATTACAGGCGCAAGCCACCGTGCCCGGCCCTTTTTTTTTTTTTTTTTTTTTTTTTTAACCTAGCAAGTGCTAGGTATGAGACTTGGCTCCATCTTACATTTTCTGTCCTCCTAGAATTTGAGAATATTGTCACCTGAAAGGGCCAAGGGGCCATGAAAAAGAGAAATGCAGTGAGTGCTAAATAGAAACAGAAAGAATGACATGACTAAGTGCAGGATGTGCGCTGATGTCCATGTTAAGGATACACCGTGCAGATAGTGGATAAACCACTGCAAACGGATGGGACACAGTTCTCCTTCATCACAACTCGTTCAAAAGACAACCTATGTTTACTAATCAACTAAACACTGTGAAAATAACCTTATGTATCTGAAATAACATGCCTCAAATGTGAACTCCCTTCTGTGCAGAAGAGTTAACATAATAGGCTTGAGTGTGCTGTCTTTCGAAAGGCCTGCTTACAAGGCTGGTCTCTGGCTGGCATCTGAGAACTTGGGTTTAGGGAGGGTTCCCACCATTCCCTGATAAAGATGGCTCACTGTCGCCAATCTGTTGGTACAAACGATTTGGTTTATGTTAAACCTGTTTTCCTTCTGGGAATATGGATTTGGACATACGCTAGGCAGACAGAGGGTACTTAAGTGACCAGCCCCCAGCTGCTCTCTAATGAGACCCCCGGTAGACAGCATTTCTCACATATTGTCACAGCTTGGAATAATGACGCGTATCCCGCGTGATTTCCCTGGGAGAGGACTCTTGAAAACTTGTGCCTGGCTTCCTCTGATTTTCATCTCCTGCACCTCTTCCCTTTGCTAATGTTTTTTTTTTTTTTTTTTTTTTTTTGAGATGTAGTCTCGCTCTGTCACCCAGGCTGGAGTGCAGTGGTGTGATCTCGGCTCACTGTGGCCTCTCCCTCCCAGGTTCAAGTGATTCTCCTGCCTCAGCCTCCTGAGTAGCTGGGTCTACAGGCGCCCACCACCACACCCAGCTAAACTTTCTATTTTTAGTAGAGACGGGGTTTCACCATGTTTGGCCAGGCTGGTCTTGAACTCCTGAGCTCAAGTGATCCGCCCGCCTCAGCCTCCCAAAGTGCTGGGATTACTGGCATGAGCCACTGTGCCCGACCCCCTTTGCTAATTGAGCTTTGCATACTTCCCAGTATAAAACCACTGTCATGAGTACAAGTATTTGCTGAGTCCCAGCACATCACCAAGCCTGGAGGCAGTCTTGGGGACTCTCAACACACATTCATTCCAGAAAACTTGATACAACATGTTCTATAGGTCTGGTGACCAGGGAAAATATGCTTAATGACCACAACTTATCAAATAATTAATTCATCAAGCATCCATGGACCATCTAGTATATACATCACATTGTATCACAACGTGAAGACACAAAACACTAGTGGGATGTACTCAAGGTACTCAGTCTACACAGAGAAAATACAACTTATTCACATTGGAGTATCAGTCACAGAGGTATTCTTAACGTAGCAAACTGCATGGAATACTTGGAGAAAATTTTAATTAGGAACTAACAACTTTAGTTTTTTCAGCAGCAATAACCCTGGCTAAAAATTGTGCAGAGGGAAACATTCATTCGAGGAAGAGGAACAACCTCAGAGTCATGAAACTTCTACCCAAGGCCAAGCCAAGGTCTCACAGATGAGAGGAGAGCTGGGTGAGGGCCTGGGTTTGGCTGACAGCGCCAAGTCCCACTCCACAAGGCGGGTATTACACTCGCTTTACAGGTGTGACTCAGAGAAATAACATGACTTTTCCCCAGAGTCACCTCATTAACACTCCACAGAGCAGAAAAAACTCCAGCCCTGGGGCTGCAAATCTTGTGCTCTTCTTCTATGCTAAGAGTCTCTGATGATGTAACTACTGCAACACCACGGAGAACCGGCTAATTTCTCTAATACATAAAAACCTCCGGAGAATTTCGAAGATCAACCAGTAACAGAAAAATGGGCGCAAAAGGAACGGAGAAAAGGAAAACAATAGGAAAAATGCTCAACCTCATTCACTCTGTGAATTGTTCTCCGATCACAACCTCATTCATTCTGTGAATTGTTCTCCGATCACAATGCCAAGGCTTCATTGTGAAGGTGACAGTGTGGGTAACAGGCACGTATCCACTGGTCATGTGCATATGACAAAATTCTAGATGGCACTAAAAATCATCTGTGCATTCACACTGCATTTCTAGAAGGGTCTGAAAGCCATACTGGCTGGGAAGCAGTCAAGGTTGACTAGGTTGAATTTTGTACCAATGACTAGTAGTACCTATTCCAACAAACCCTCTCCACAATTTACCCTGTTATTCATACCTACAATTGAAGCTTAAAGCCAATCCTGAAAGCCAAGTTTTCAGAAAAGCCCAAAGCCAGTAATTTTATATAAACAGTTTATGGATGTATACAACAAACTCAAACCACACTTCTTTGCTTTCTATGTGTTTTAACTTAGTTGTATAAAAATAATGTTAATAGGCCGGGCGCAGTGGCTCATGTCTGTAGTCCCAGCACTTTGGGAGGCCAAGGCTGGTGGATCACCTGAGGTCAGGAGTTCCAGACCAGACTGGCCAATATGGTGAAACCCCATCTCTACTAAAAATACAAAAATTAGCTGGGCGTGGTGATGCACACCTGTAATCCCAGCTACTCGGGAAGCTGAGACAGGAGAATTGCCTGAACCCGGGAGGCAGATGTTGCAGTGAGCCAAGATCGTACCACTGCCCTCTAGTCTGGGCAACAGAGCAAGATTCCATCTCAAAAAAAATATAAAAAAAAAAATAACGATAATGTATAAAAATGATAAAGATACAATGAAGAACAAAGGAAACCTTTATATGGTTAGTAATAATATACAGAATACATACTATACTGTTGACCCTTGGACAACACAGGTTTGAACTGCACAAATCCACTTACATGTGAATTTTCCTCCACTTCTGCCACTCCTGAGACAGCAAGCCCAATCCTCTTTATCCTCCTGCTCAGCCTATTCAACACGAAGACCATGAGGATGAAGACTTTTACAATGACCCACTTCCACTTAATGAAGAGTAAATGTAGTTTCTCTTATGCTTTTCTTAATAATATTTTCTGCCAAGTGCGGTGGCTCACAACTGTAATCTCAGCACTTTGGGAGGCCAAGGCGGGTGAATTGCCTGAGCTCAGGAGTTCGAGACCAGGCTGGTCAACAGGGTGAAACCCCGTCTCTACTAAAATACAAAAAATTAGCCAGGCGTGGTGGCATACACCTGTAATCCCAGCTACTCGGGAGGCTGAGACAGGAGAATTGCTTGAACCTGGGAGGCGGAGGTTGCAGTGAGCTGAGATCATGCCATCGCACTCCAGCCTGGGTGACACAGCGAGACTCCATCTCAGAAAACAAAACAAAACAAAACACACACACACACACACACACACACACACACACACACAAAAAAAAGTTACACATGGGATTTGACTGTGCCCCTAACTCACACATTGTGCAAGGGGCGACTGTATGGATCAGCCCTGTTTCACTAACAATCAATTCTAGTATTTTTCCAGTTTATTCTCTACAAAAATAACCTATGGTTTCCAAATGTCACCTGTCCTTTCCCATAGTTACAATTTCCTATACTTGAATCAATACTACCTGGACAAGGCCAATGTCAATAATGTTTGTGAGAATTTTTTTGTTTTGTTTTGAATTCAATGGAACTATTTCCAGTGGTTTCATTCTTAAATGTCAGCTCTTGGTTTAATTGTATTTTTCTCTATCATGTTAAGAAAGTATCCATTTAGTCCATATTTTTCTAATAAACTTTTGTGATCAGAAATGGATTTTTCAACAAAATTATAACTCCTCACGCTCCAGACAATCATTTATGATTAAGTATCATTATTCCTAATTTAAAGAAAATTAAGGCTCAGAGCTGAAGAACAGAACTCAAATACACTGGCTCCAAATCCCACATGCTTTCCACTATACAAGTAGTTCTTAACCAAGGAGGGAGGCTTTTTATAATAATCTCTCCTCAAGCAGCCCTACCCCTTGCCAATTCAGATGGGAACCATGCATATCTATTTCTCTAGGTTAAGAATTGTAGCAGTTCTCAAAATGTTTCGTTAGCAGCATTATGACTCAGCAATTCCACTCCCAGATATACACAAGAGAAATAAAAACATAAGTCCACACAAAATTCTTTTTTTTTTTGAGACAGGATCTCACTCTGTCACCCAGGCTGGAGTGCAGTAGTATGATCAGGGCCCACTACAGCCTCTGGCTCAAGCAATCCTTCTGCCTGAGCCTAGCCTCCCGAGTAGCTGGGACTACAGGCATGTGCCACCAAAGTGATCCTCCCGCCCCTCCCCGCCAACCCCCTAAAGTGCAGGGGAAGCCACTGCACCTAGCCCATACAGAATCTTGTACAGGGGCTGGGAGCGCTGGCTCATGCCTGTAATCCCAGCACTTTAGGAGGCTGAAGTTGGCAGATCACTTGAGGTCAGGAGTTTGAGACCAGCCTGGGCAACATGGTGAAACCCCATCTCTAACTAAAAATACAAAAATGAGCCGGACATGGTGGCTCGCACCTGTAATCCCAGCTACTCAGGAGGCTGAGGCTGTAGTGAGCTGAGGTGGCGCCACTGCACTCCAGCCTGGGTGACAGAGCAAGACTCTTGCCTCAAAAAAAAAAAAAAAAAAAAAAAGAAATCTTGTAGTGTTCACAGCAACATTAGTCCTAAGAGCCAAAAGGTGGAAACGATGCAAATGTCCATCAAATGAGGAACGGCTGAACAAAATGTAGTGTGATCTATGTAATGGAATATTAGACAGACAAATGATGCACTGATAACATGCTACACCGATGTTCTCAAAAACATTTTGCTAAATGGAAGCAGTCAGTCCAAAAGACCGCATATTGTGTGATTCCAGTTACATAATATGTCCAGAGTAGGCAAATCCATAGAAATAGAAAGCAGATTAGTGGTTACTTAGGGCTGGGTTGGGAGGGGAGGTGATGGGGAATGACTGCCAATATGGGGTTTCTTTTTGGGTTGATGGCACGTTCTAGAATGTGGTGATGGTTATGCAAGTCTGAACATACTGAAAACCATTAAATTGCACACTTTAAATGGGTGAATCGCATGGTATGTAAACTGTATCTCAACAAAGCTATTGAAAAATTGCTGCACTATACGACAGTTTATATAGCACTCTCACACACACCAGCAATCAAACATCATCAGCTCACTTGTTTGAAATACAAAATTCGAAATACTTGATGCTTAATACATGGACTTACACAGAGAAAACTCACTGTAATGGACCACAGACCTCTGGCTCTTACATTTAATCCTCCTCTTGTGACCTCCTACCAACATCTAGTAATGTAATGCAGGTTATATTTCTCAATATCCTCTCCAAAAAGGTGAACGAAAGGGCTTGTTTAGATTTATGCACAGCTATCATAAAAGAAAGATGAAAAAGGACAGGAAATTTATATGTCCTGCCATGGGTATCTGTCATTATGAAGCATTCGATCCCACCAATACGGAGGAAAAAGTCAAAAGAAGAAACACACTAAGACAACTCACTCTGAAATGCAGATAATCCACACATTCCTCCCCAAACCAGTACTCCCTTCCCTCTTACAAACCCTGCTGGGTGAAGGATGGTCTCTGACCCTCTGTTGCACGCTCCTGTGAGAACTTGGTTGAATTCCACCTTCAGAGGTTAACAAGTACTTGACTTCTTCATATCAAGGCTGCTAATTTCCCTACAACTGCCATTTGCTGGCCTCAAGATTTTTCTCTCTTGGGAGCCAGAATGCATTTTTGAAACTGGCGAGGCTGGTTCTCATATCCTAGAGTCTTCTCTAACCTTACTCACTGTTTCCATCCCTGTCCCAATCTTCCCCTCAATGCACTCCTGCTTATCAATACCCTTCAGCCTGCTATTTAGTGTATTGGGCTTCGAAGCTCCGCTGGGCTACTTTCTGAACTCATCAAACAAATTAGTGACTATTTCTAATTAATTACTAGTTTTACCATAGATCTGATTTGGAAGTGGCGGGGAGAGAGGACTTTCCCACCAAAAAATCAAACTGTTAAAAAAATTAACCAGCCAGGCGCAGTGGCTCACGCCTGTAATCCCACCACTTTGGGAGGCCGAGGCAGGAGGATCACCTGAGGTCAGGAATTCGAGACCAGCCTAGCCAACATGATGAAGCCCCGTCTCTACTAAAAATACAAAAATTAGCTGGGAGTGGTGGCAGGCGCCTGTAATCCCAGCTACTTGAGAGGGTGAGGTAGGAGAATCATTTGAAACCAGGAGACAGAGGTTGCAGTGAGCCAAGATTGCACCATTGCACTCCAGCCTGGGTGACAGAGCAAGACTCTGTCTCAAGAAAAAAAAATTAGGTTGTTATGTGTAAAAGCTGTTGTAAACTATGGTGTATTGCAGCCGTTTTTAAAAATCAGCTTTATTAAGGTATCTACTGGGTGGAGGCCAGGGATGCTGCTGAACACCCTACAATGCACAGGACGGCCTCCACATCAGCAAAGGATCATCTGCTCCGAATGCGCATATTGTGGAAGCAGAAGAACCCCGCTGTGAGTTCTCGATACCCCGGCCACCAGACTTAGACTCTTCCCATCACACCTCTCTCTGTTTCTTCACATTAATATAACACTCATACTCCACCCCTAGAATCTGGGCTTGGCCATGTGAATCAGCATCACCCATGAATCATGGTGGTACCTTAACAGTCACTTCTGTAAGTGTGCTGAATGACATCAATCTTCACATGATGTACCCAGCTGAGACTGTTTTCAAAAAGGGTCCTAGTAATTCCTCCTGACTCTGTCATTCCTTCCACCCAACTCCTTTCCAATATGAATCCAGCTACTCCCATCAACAGATGGGGTATCTCTCTACCTCCATAATCTGAACTTGGTCATGTGACTTGATTTTGACTAACGGAGCCTGAGCAAGTATGAGATAAGCAAGGCTTGAAAAGTGCCTGTGAGTTGGGACTCGCTGCTGGGACCTTCCACCACCACATGAAGAAGCCTGGGTTAACCGGGAGGTGAGAGACTGTGGGTGAGGCCACTGCAGTTCACCCAGTGTTAAATTGTGAGAATTAACAAATATTTGTTTGGGGTAGTTTGAGACAAGCAAACACTAATACTGTATTTCACAGCTCCAAACTAAACTGACTTATGAAAAGCAAATCATACTCAATTCCTATTGAGATGTCAGTCAAAGCCCGAGATCTATCTTTCTCTGCAAGTGTTACTGTTCAGCAACAACTGCACCAAGTGTAATGGAACAGCTGAATCTGGGCATCAGGGTACAGGACTTTAAGTAAACAATTAGGATTTTTTTTTTTTTTCTTGAGACAGAGTCTTGCTCTGTTGCCTAGGCTGGAATGCAGTGGTGCGATATTGGCTCACTGCAGCCTCCACCTCCCGGGTCCAAGAGATCCTCCCACCTCAGCCTCCCGAGTATGTGGGACCACAGGTGCATGCCACCACGCCTGGCTAATTTTTGTATTTTTAGTAGAGACAGGGTTTCACCATGTTGGCCAGACTGGTCTTGAACTCCTGAGCTCAGGTGATCAGCCCACCTCAGAATTAGGCTTGTTAAAACATTTTTAATGATTAGGGCACATGACATGCCTCTACAGCTCACCTAACTCCACATCAGGAAGACACCTCATCAAATGCCTTGAAAAAATCCAGATATACTATGTTCCAGCACTCCCATGGCTGGCAGTCAAAAACCCTATTCCAAAATTAGTTTGATCAAAATTAGTTGAAAAGGTTCTTAAACACACCCATATTGACTCCTACATGATAATCTCTTTCAGGTCTGATCTTTGCTTCTACAATTTCTCCTGGAATCAATGTCATGCTCACTTTAAATGGGGTTATTTATCTGTGTCCAGACCTCTACCACTTCCATTATCCCAAGGCTATTCTCAAAAATGAATTATAAACGTTAGTTGAACTCATCAATTGGGACAACTTACCCCAAACCACACTCTTGACCTTATACAGAATCATTCACTTTTAGTCAAACTCTTGTAACCTCCCAGTCCCCATTCTTACCTACAAGACTTACTCTTGAATACTGTCCTTTCTCTCTCAGCACGTTCCCTTCAGGCTTTAGTCCTTCCCTGCAAGGTTCATGGAGACCCGGCAACTCCATTCTTTCTGCAGGCATATCACTGTCTTCTCCTTCTGCTACACCATCCCTAAAATACCCAGATAAATCCAAACCCCTGCCCCTCCTCCCACTCTCACAGCCAAGATTTAGGTGAGGGAGGGGGACACTGAGAGAGAACTAGAGGTTGAAATCACTACAAATCGCCTGGCAATCCTAGGTTATTGCCATCTCTTCTTCATAGAGGAACGTGACCATTAGTTATGCCTATCCTAAGGCTTTTTTTTTTTTTTTTTTTGGAGATGGAGTCTCGCTTTGTTGCCCAGGCTGGAGTGCAGTGGCACGATCTTGGCTCACTGTAAGCTCCGCCTCCCAGGTTCACACCATTCTCCTGCCTCAGCCCCCCGAGTAGCTGGGACTACAGGCGCCCACCACCACGCCCAGCTAATTTTTTGTATTTTTTAGTAGAGACGGGGTTTCACAATGTTAGCCAGGATAGTCTCAATCTCCTGACCTTGTGATCCAGCCGCCTCGGCCTCCCAAAGTGCTGGGATTACAGGCGTGAGCCACCGTACTCGGCCAGGCCTTTCTTCCAAAAGTAGCTGCACCTATCACTGCCTCCTTTGTTGAGTGCCAACAAAAGATGTTTCTTCCCCCTCCATGGATTCCCACTGGTCATTCTATTATATTCTTCTATTCTCCCTCTCCTACTCTTTCCCATTAACATACAGTGAAAGTTAACATTTAAAAAAATGACGCCGGGCGCAGTGGCTCATGCCTGTAATCCCAGCACTTTGGGAGGCTGAAGTGGCCGGATCATGAGGTCTTCAAAACCAGCCTGGCCAACATGGTGAAACCCATCTCCACTAAAAATACAAAAATTAGCCAGGCATGGTGGCGCGAGCCTGTAATCCCAGCTACTAGGTAGGCTGAGGCAGCAGAATTGCTTGAACTGGGACCCCGGAGACGGAGGTTGCAGGGAGCCGACACCGTGCCAGTGCACTCCAGCCTGGGCTACAGAGTGAGACTCCGCCTCAAATAAATAAATTAATTAATTAAATACAATAAAAAATAAATCATGCATTTCAATCCCACCTCTTCCTGGTTCTTTCAAAATCAAGGTTCTGGAATTAAGTCTACACTTGTTACCATTTCTTCAATGTTTCACTCCCTCCTCAACCCCACAGCCCTACACAGTCATCACTGTCTTCCCACTCCAGGCATCCAGTGCTCTTGGTCTTCATCTTAAGTCTGAACTCACAGAGGCATCTAACCCTGATGACCACTCTTTCCTGAGGCTCTCCTCCCCTTGTCAGCCTTCTTTCCTGGTCTTTCCTTCCTCGTTCCAGTCACTACTTAAGTGCCAACCACTCCCTAGCGCTTTACACTGTGACATAGATGCTACATTTTTCTCTGGGTGACCTTTGTTCTGCATGGTTCCAACACACATGGATACAAAGAAGGCTCCCTCTTGAATGTCTGTTCTACCAGGGAAGAGGATATTATATTCTGCCGCTGTTAGGCCAGCCTGGTTATTAGTGGATCCTAAATGTTCCTTTGCTTACACTGTGCCAGGCACTGTTATAAATGCCGGTCAAACTGACCTGTAGCCAAGTTAATTTGTCACCACTTACGTGTTTCCTCAAATTCAGTAGAACACCGGAATTCATCTTTTCCACCATTTTCTCCTCCTCTTCTTCTATCTCTGGCCACCCATTTCTGCCTCTGCAACCTGCCCTCGCCGTTCTTGTCCAGGTCCCTGAAGACTAGGCCCGACAATCTACTCCTCAGCCTCCCCTCGCTCTGCCTCACTGTCCTACTCAGTTTCCACACTGCTGCTTGGGATCTCTCCACACCAAAAATTAGATTATGGTCCTCTTCAGCCTGAAGAGACTCACCATGGCTTAAGAAGAAACAAACTCCAGAAGGCCCTTCATGAACTGGTTCCTGTTAACCTCTTTCAACTCATTTCCTGCTACTCCCTCAAAAGCGCACCACCACAGCATTCCCTGAATGCCACCAACAGAGACTAAACAAATCATGCCACCAGTTCTTCTTTTCCATCCTGCAACTAAGCATCCTATGCCCTCTGCCTGGCTATTCCTTCCTCCAACCTCTCCCCCTCCCTCAAGTCCCCCAAAGACACTGCGCAGGCATCACTTCCTCTAGGAAACCCTCCCCGACGACTAGTGTGAACTCAACGTCCGTCTCCAGTTGCACAGCACCCTAGGCTTACTTCAACTTGTTTTGTGGAATCAAGATCCCCACAGATGTTCAACAGGACTCTCATCACAACCGTATCTTTCCTAGGATTTTAGATCAGTGCATTTATTTCTTCCACCTGCCTAAAATGTCTACAAAATATTCAAATGCTTACATTCAAATATTCAAATGTCTGCCGGGCACAGTGGCTCATGCCTGTAATCCTAGCACTTTGGGAGGCCAAGGCAGGTGGATCACCTGAGGTCAGGAGTTCAACACCAGCCTGACCAACATGGTGCAACCCTGTCTCCACTAAAAATACAAAAAAATTAGCTGGGCATGGTGGCGTGTGCTACTTGGGAGGCTGAGGCAGGAGAATCACTTGAACCTGGGAGGTGGAGGTTGCAGTGAGCTGAGATCACGCCATTGCACTCTAGCCTGAGCAATAAGAGGGAAAATCCATCTCAGAAAACAAACAAACACTCAAATGTCTATGAAAATATCTCACACACAATATAAAAAACTAGCACCTCTTTTCTTCCTTTGATCTTCACCCACATCCTCAAAACATGCTCCAAACTCCAGTTTGCAAATTCCACATAAAACCATATTATTCTGGTTTTTATTTGCGATACAAAAGGTTTTCTCTTCCTGCCAGATCTGTTTCTTTTGAGTGAGGTATCTGCTTCCATTTGGTTCTGAGTGGTACCCTCATGCCTCCTGGCAATATCTCTAAGACTCTAACAGCAAAACTACAGCACTTACCTCATGTTAAAAATCTCAAGCTCTCCTTTGTTAAATGACATTAAAAAACACGCTGCAATCGTGGGATCAAATGATGTTTTCTAAAAGAAACTGGGTTACACTTGTATTGAGTAATACATCTTTCAACTGTCCTAAAGGAAATGAGTTCTTCTGTATTTAAACCTAGATGACACGCCACCACCTCAAGGTTAACCAATGGAAAAATTATTAAATATGCAGTAGTTTAAAAGGATTTTCCATGCATCTGCAAGCAATGGAACATATGCTAAAATTGAAAGAGATCAATTGAAACAAGAGCTGGTATCCACTTTACCCATGACCCTTTTTCTAGAAAAAACAAAAACTTAAAACAAGAGCCTCAGACTTTTTTTTTTTTTTTTTTGGAGATAGCGTGTCGTCCAAGCTAGAGTGCAGTGGCACAATCTCAGCTCACTGTAGCCTCTGTCTTCCTGGTTCTAGTGATTCTCGTGCCTCAGCCTTCGAGCAGCTGCGACTATAGGTGCATGCCACCATGCCCGCTTTTTTTTTTTTTTTTTTTTTTTTTTTTTTTTGAGACAGAGTCTCGCTCTGTTGCCCAGGCTGGAGTGCAGTGCAAGCTCCGCCACCCCGGGTTCACGCCATTCTCCTGCCTCAGCCTCCCGAGTAGCTGGGACTACAGGTGACCACCACCACGCCTGGCTAATTTTTTTTGTATTTTTAGTAGAGACGGGGTTTCACCGTGTTTGCCAGGATGGTCTCAATCTCCTGACCTCGTGATCCACCCACCTAGGCCTCCCAAAGTGCTGGGATTACAGGTGTGAGCCACCGAACCCGGCCTAATTTTTGTATTTTCAGTAGAGACAGGGCTTCACCACGTTGGCCAGGCTGGTCTCAAACTCCTGACCTCAGGTGACCCGCCTGCCTCCACCTCCCAGAGTGCTGGGATTACAAACCATGAGCCTTAGACTTTGAAAAAAAATCTTAAGGCAAATTAAACATTTCCACCTTTAAAATCAGAAGACTATCACTTTATAAAACTGTTGTGAAATTAAATGGGAAAAGTATATAAAAATGCTTCCCAAAGTGACAGTAAACATCAAACTATATTACAATATTTCATCTAAGTGTGCAATTTAAAAAATCTCGTCTTCCCGGCCGGGTGCAGTAGCTCATGCCTGTAATCCCAGCACTTTGGGAGGCCAAGGCGGGTGGATCACGAGGTCAGGAGATCGAGACCATCCTGGCTAACATGGTGAAACCCCGTTTCTACTAAATATACAAAAAAATTAGCCAGGCGTGGTGGCGGGCGCCTATATTCCCAGCTACTCTGGAGGCTGAGGCAGAATGGTGTGAACCCAGGGGGCAGAGCTTGCAGTGAGCCGAGATCGCACCACTGCACTCCAGCCTGGGCAACAGAGCGAGACTCCGTCTCAAAAAAAAAATCTCTTCTTCCCAGTAAGATTTTAGTCAATGCAGAAATTTAGAGACCAGATGTAAAAAATTCATACCAAAAAGTACCGTAAGTTTTCCATTGCGGTCCAGACGCGTTTTGGTCATCATTTATTAACACACACACACACACACACAATTTATTAATACACACACACATTTATTAATACACACACACACACACACACACACAGCCAGATGACGAACAGAGAAAACCAAGATCAAAATGCAACAGGGCACCAAAAAATGAAAGTAAGAGGTAGTTGTAATTCACTCAGCGTTTTTGAGAATCTACATGCCACAGCTCCAAATAATGTCAGTAGAAATATATTCTATGTAAGTTTTAAAATTTTAATCTGTTAATGATAGCTTTGAAGTTCTGCCATATTGTTTTTCCTTCCTCAATAAATAGATCAAGTTCCAAAAATCTGAAGTCTTTTTCTACATGGCCAGCAAACGATGAAAAACAAAAACATGCCTGCAAGTGGATCACTTGAGGTCAGGAGTTCGAGATCAGCCTGGCTAACATGGTGAAACCCGGTCTCTATTAAAAATGCAAAAATTAGCCAGGCGTGGTGTTGGGCACCTGTAATCCCAGCTACTGGGGAGGCTGAGGTAGAACTGCTTGAATCCAGGAGGGGGAGGTTGAAATGAGTTGAGATTGCACCACTGCACTCCAGCCTGGGCAACAAAACGAGACTGTCTCCAAAAAGCCATCTTCCAAATTGGTAAATAATCCCCGAGGGGGCCAGAAGAGTAAGAAAATACAGACAAATGACCGATGTGCTGAAAAATGGTGAAGCTGGGTGTACGGGGGTTACTGTACTATTTGTCTTTATTTTGTATGTTTGAAAGTTTCCATTAGTCAAAGGGAAAAAAAAGGCAATCACTCCAAAGAAGCATAAGGGAGATGGGCCCTGCCTCAAATAAGCTGGCATCGAGCCTACCCCTGCTTCAACCTCATTTTCGTTCCTAGAGGACAAAGGGCGATGGGTGCCTTTTGAATTCTGAACATGTATACGTAATACCTATTCAAACAAATCTTTCAAAACTTTCAAGAACACCCTGTACTAGTGAGGACCTTAAACATTATTCTTAGCTAGTTTTCCAGCAATTCCCCTCTTGGGTCTGTCTTAACGTACGAATTGTGCCTGAAAGATACCAGATGCTCCTCGACATACAACTCGTTTATGGGGACATGACCCTCCTAAGCAGAGGAGCTTAAGGAATGCCTATTGCTTTTGCACCATCGTAAAGTCGAAAAATCGTCAGGTTAAGGTCAGGTGCAGTGGTTCATGCCTGTAACCCCAGCACTTCAGGAGGCCAAGGCGGGCAGATCACCTGAGGCCAGGAGTTGGAGACCAGCCTGGCCAACATGGGGAAACCCCATTTCTACTAAAAATACAAAAATTAGCCGGGTGTGGTGGTACGTGCCTGTAATCCCAGCTACTTGGGAAGCTGAGGCAGGAGAATCGCTGGAACTCAGGAGGCAGAGGTGGTAGTAAGCTGAGATCGCGCCACTGCACTCCACCCTGAGCAACAGAGCGAGACTGTCTCAAAAAAAAGAGAAAAGAAAAATCGTTAAGTTAAACCATCTGAAATCAGGGACCATCTATACCCACACCAATATCATTTACAATATAAATTTGGAAACAGCCTAAATACTAAGTAAAAAAATAATTAAATTATGATATATCCACAGGATTATTCAGCTACTGAAAATAACGACAGAATATCATTGAAATGATGTCAAGTGAAAAAAGCAAGGTGCAAGAGAATATAAACTAGAAAAAGACACGATGGAAATATCCCTGCATGTGAATCATTATGGTGATTCTTCTTGTCATTTTCCCCCGAAATTTCTAGCATCCTGAAAGGCCACCAACATTTTTGTCTTCAGTAGTCAATCCCATTGTTCACAGCCTTCCAAAGACTACAGACTCCCTTAAACAGGCATGGCATTCCAAAATCTAAGCAATTCTAGAATATTCCTTCCCTACTCCCTTGTCCCCACTAGCGTTCCTCGCCTTGGAATGCTCTTTTCTGTTGTTCGTATTCTCCTCTCCTGTTTGTTCTTCTCGCCTTTCTAGGTAGGGTCATTTTTTTCAACCTAGTAGGAAAAAACTTCCAGTCTTAACCTCTATTACACAGATACAAGACCCAACATGAAGGTTGGAAAATAATAACATCTATTCTCTATAGCAGGGGTCCCCAACGGGCCCATGGCCTGTCAGGAACCTGGCTGCAGAGCAGGAAGTCTGTTGCTCCCCACTGCTTGAATTACCACCTGAGCTCCACCTCCTGTCAAATCAGCGGTGGCATTAGATTCTCAAAGGAGTGCCAACCCTACTGTGAACTGCACACGCAAGGGATGTAGGCTGCACGGTCCTTATGAGAATCTAATGCCTGATGATCTGTCACTGTCTCCCATCAACCCCAGATGGGACCATCTAATTGTAGAACAAGCTCAGGGCTCCCACTGACTCTACATTATAGTGAGTTGTATAATTATTTCATTACATACTACAATGTAGCGATACTAAAGTGCACAATAAATGCAATGTGTTTGATTCATCCCCAAACCATTCCCTTACCCCTCACCCCCACCCAGGTGCCAAAAAGGTTGGGGACCACTGCTCTTTAGCCTACCCAGGCCAGGCAGGCCCTTACATTTAAAACATACTGCCAATGAGTATGGGGTTATCTGCATGGCTACTATGTTGCACCTCCACTGCAAAGACATGCTCACTGCTTCATGTTAGATTGCTACAAAAGCAGTCTGTATAGAAACAGTAAAAAATTCAAGCTGATTTCTACATTCTTAAAGAACCAGCACCATAGGCATTTTGTTTCCCAGATCTGGGTTTTTAAAATATGGTAACTTAAGAGTCGTATGAGTAATTCCTTTCAGACAGCTCAAGAAATGTAAATCATCTCTATGGCTTCAAAAGAAATCTGGCTTTTTAAAGCCTTCCCCTCGCTCCCTTAGCCATTCCTCACTTCCCTGCCCACGGCAGCTGCTCTTCATACTCAGCTTGCGGCAGGTTGGGGGTGGATCAGTGACTCCTCTTCAGCTACTGTCATTGCACGTTCAGCTGGCCACTGCTGTCACTGTCATACTCCCAGCTCGGACACTCCTGCTCAGAGGAAAGCTGGGTACCTGGGTCCCACTCACCAAAATGGGCTTTCTCTCTCCAAAGACAGGTACCCTTCCAAAGGTAAAGAAGCCCAAGAGTTTTATTCGGAATAATTTTATCGTTTTAATGTTATGTTAAAAATCTATATTATGTAAGAACACTCTCTTTCCTATTCATAACCAAAGCTTTTTTTTTTTGGAGACAGTCTCGCACTGTCACCTAGGCTGGAGTGCAGTGGTGTGATCTCGGCTCACTGCAACCTCTGCCTCTTGGGTTCAAGTGATTCTCCTACCTCAGCCTCTCTCTAGTAGCTGGGATTACAGGCACGCGCCATCATGCCCAGCTAATTTTTGTATTTTTAGTACAGATGGGATTTCACCATGTTGACCAGGCTGGTCTTGAACTCCTGACCTCAAGTGATCAACCCACCTCGACCTCCCAAAGTGCTGGGATTACAGGCGTGAGCCACTACACCCGGCCCATAACCAAAACTTAACGCCATGCAGCACATATTAGTAGTATTCAACTCAGGTAAAGAAAAATCTATTTCTGTAGGACACACACTTAACAAGTGAAATGCTGGGAGCGATTTAACTAAGACTTCACTAGTTCTTTAAACAGAAAGAAAAGACTCACACACGGTCTTTTAAGATTTACAATTTTTATTTTTTCTACAAAACCATGGTAGCAAACCAATTATTTATAACTATTTACCTTAAAATCAAAGCTTTCTTTTGGGAATTTTTTTTTCTTTTTTTTCAAGATGGAGTCTTGCTCTGTCACCCAGGCTGGAGTGCAGTAGTGCAATCTCAACTCCCTGCAACCTCCGCCTCCCAGGTTCAAGTAATTCTCCGGCCTCAGCCTCCCAAGTGGCTGGGATTACACGTGCGGGCCACCACACCCAGCTATTTTTGTATTTTTAGTAGAGACAAGTTTCACCATGTTAGTCAGGCTGGTCTCCAACTCCTGACCTCACGATCCGCCTGCCTCGGCCTCCCAAAGTGCTGGGATTATAGGCGTGAGCCACCGTGCCCGACTCAGGGAATTTTTTAAATCAGTTTTCGTGTAACTAATTTTCTACCACTCAAATTCATAAATTCCTTTAGCAAAATATCAAAAATTTCAAGATTTCTACAAATGACAATTTTAAGTAAAATAATATGTTTTGGTACTTAATCAAAATGATAGCTGACACCTAAAATGGAATTTGGGGAAGATACAGAAAAATAATTCTGAGAGGAGAGGCCACAAGGCAGCTGGTATTGGTAGCCTTTGTAGAAAGGCAACATTTAGCTGCATTATAATTATAGACCTGGCTGGGTGTGGTAGCTCACACCTGTAATCCCAGTAGTTTGGGAGGCCAAGATGGGCAGATTGCTTGAGTCCAGGAGCTTAAGACCAGCCTGGACAACATGGCAACACCCCGTCCCTACAAAACAAAATACAAAAAATTAGCCGGGTGTGGTGGCATGCTCCTGTAGTCCCAATTACTTGGGTGGCTGAGGCTGGAAGATCGCTTTAGCCTGTGAGGTAGAGGCTGCAGTGAGCCTGGGTGACATGCTCCAGCCTGGGTGACAGAGTGAGACCTTGTCTCAAAAAAAAACAAAAAACAAAACCAAGCAATCAAACACACACATAATTATAGACTGGAATATCTGGTAAAACACTAAGCAGCTTTCAAAAGAAGGCAAAGAGAAGATAACGTTTTATATCATTTAAAAGTGGTATTTCCCTTTGACTACTGAACATAGAAAGTGGTCCTTGTGGCTGGGCACAGTGGCTCACGCCTGTAATCCCAGCACTTTGGGAGGCTGAGGTGGGTAGATCACCTGAGGTCAGGAGTTCGAGCCCAGCCTGGCCAACATGGTGAAACTTGTGTCTACTAAAACAACAAAAATTCACTGGGCGTGGTGGTGGGTGCCTGTAATGCCAGCTACTTGGGAGACTGAGGCAAGAGAATCACTTGAACCTGGGAGGCAGAGGTTGCGGTGAGCCAAGGTATCACACCACTGTCCACTGCACTCCAGCCTGGGTGACAGAGCAAGACTCCGTCTCAAAAAAATTAAAATAAAATACAATAAAATAAAATAAGGTTAGGACTGCTGATATTGGGAGTGGGCAAAGAAGGGAAAAGTAACTACTTTTCCCATCCAGCTCCTGACAGCCACAATGTATTGAATGTCTTGTGCCGGCGTCCCATCAGTTGAGAGCCTCATGCTGCAGGAGCTCCCCAGTCTCAACCCTGCATCCTGCTCATTAGGAAACCACCACCACACAGGCGGCAAATCACTGATAATAAAGGCAGCCTTGGGGCCGAAAACTAGAACACCAGCAAAATTTCCATAATCCCCAAAGAGTTAACGATTTGCTCAGATTTCAAGTAAATTGTTCTTATTTATTTGGGTGAACATTATACAGTGTTCAAGTTCCATAACTTTTTAAGTGGAAATACAGCACAAACGTAGCTAAAGCTAATTCCCTTTTTTCAGTTCAGACGCTTGGAAACGAAGACAAAGGGATAGATAATTATCGCTGGCTGTGAGCTGTTGTGGGCACTCCATTATCGACACATTCCTGAATAGGTAATGGCCTGCTGAATTCCAGCCAGCTGTAGTCCAGACCAGCATCACTTTTTAAAAATAACCACTTTCTCTCTTCTTGAACACAGGTGATGGCTGCGCAACACTGAATGTACCCAATGCCACTCAACTGCACTTGCAATCTGATGTGACTATGTTAAAGTTATGTTACACAACTTTTACCTCGATAAAAACACATCGTTTCCTTCACTCTTTTCAATAATTTAGAGATTGGCTTAATAAATAAGGCTTCCCTGAGTACAAGAGATGAAATCCTACCCAAGGTTTGCAGTTAATCCAGGACTGCAATGAGGATGAACATTTAGCGCCATGTTGAATCTCGGTAGAATTCAAAAGACACACAGATTTCCAAAATAATCAGAAAAAGCACTTAATATCCGCTTCAGTTACTGTGAAGGCTAACACATGAAAGGCAAGCTGTATGATCTGTATTCTTTCCACGCCCAAGAAGAGAACAATTCAACCCACATGACTTAGAATAATGGTTGGCAGAACTCCACCTCTGAAGAGTCTACAGAGGTACCATTACTCCATTAGTGATAATAGTTATTGATCTCCTGGAAGAGCTGGGGGGAAATGGAATATTTAAGATAGAAAGAATTTGAAAGTCTATTGATCCCACTAGGAAGATTTAGAAAAATTACGATAGCCTTTTGCCACCTTTGCCCTCCCACCCCTTATTGAGTTAAACTGCTTAACTCAGTAACTTCAACAAAATTAGTAATCCTGAACCTTTTCTCCCCCCGAGGCAAGTACCAGTAGCCTACTTAAAATATTAACTTCTCAAGAGACTATTAAAAGTCAAAGGACAAGACAGTATTGTCTAATACGTAGGATACATCTAGGTGTTCACTCTCCTTCAATACAAGACGAAACATCTATCTTAAAAGATCTAACATTCCTCTTTCCTTCTTTTCAAAATACTGCACAATACAGTATTTCTGTCCTGGTTACCCACATAGAACTACCATTCTGCACAGATCCCAATAGTGTTAGCACTAGGATAATTTCAGTAAACTCAAATTTTAATCCCTCTATCAACAGGATGATTTCAGCCTTAAAAGAGAGCTCACGTGAGTGGTAAGACTGGTTTCTTTCTCTGCAGTTTCCAAATTCTCCATGATGACTTTTATAAACAGGAAGAACATTTCTCAGGTAGTTGCCATTTTGGAATACCTACTACATTTCTTACTGAATCCGCACAACTTTTTCAAGTATTGTCCCATTTTACAGATGAGGAAAATGAGGGACAGAGCCTATTTCCTTAAAGTCACAAGAAACAGATTTGAAAAAAGGTTTTTATTTTACAAACTGTTCTTTCCTCTATACTGTGAAGGAGCAGAAGCACAAATCTAGTAAAAAACAAACTTCCCAAATCTCGACTTAAAAGGCTTTGGAACGGGTTTTCATTCCCTACTAGTAACTGAAAATGACTCAGTAGAAGTCATCATTTTTTTAAGGTTTTTATTAAAACCTGCCAAATTAATTATCTGCAATAAACACAAGTATACATCCCATCTCTGCACTAGTGTCATAAACTATATTCTTGTTTAAAATTTCTACTTTTATTCCATAAATTATCGTTTAAAATTTCTACTTTTATTCCATCATTGCCCAATATTTTAAATAAATGAGATGAATGTTTAAAAATACAAAAAAGCACCTTATAAACTTTTGTGAGAAAGCTAGCAATAGGGTGAACAAGGCCTAGCTAGAGGTCACAGATTTGCATGTCTAAGGGTAAATGATATCCTTATTTTTTGGACTAATTCTTATCTGGTGGAATATGAAGTGCTCGATTCCACCTGGCTTATCAGCTAATTTCTGCATTACCTTGGATAAATGCCATTTGCACACTCCCTACCAGCCCTTAGGTGCATTGCAGCCTCTGTGTCATTGTGTGTGACATCACTTGGTTGCTATGGATATAGGTGCGAGGTCACTCGCTTTCCTGTGGAACTAGAAATATGGAAAAATTAGAAGAGTCTAAATAACACGAACTGAAGATATTTCCAATACTGATACCTATTAGAAGTGCAACTTACATCATTTAAGCATTAAAACCTTGTAAGACAGCGACTGTGGCCACAGCAGTATTCCGAATTTCAGAATCAGTTCTCTTCTTTAATAAGACAAAAACCTTTCTTTGTTAATATAGCTGGTTTAAATATAAAGGTATCGGCATTGTCATCTTTTGAGAACCGGTAAAGTTATTCAAGAATTGATCTGTAATATCAATAATGCTTCATTTAAAAGATGTAACACGCAAGGTACACTCCAGTATCCACTTCACAATGGAGATGAATTTGAAAATCTTTGTTACATAAGGCAGGAAATTAAATATTAAGATAGTGGGGGCCCGAAATCATTAGATTAATTTTCTACCTTTCATTTCATAATGTTCAATACTTCCCCCTCCTCTAATATCAAACTGGTTGATAGCCCATTAGATAAATGTGGTGTTACTGACAAAATGGTGCAATACAGGGAGGAATCTGCAACCCAGACAAAATGCGACAACTGGAGATCGCTATTCTCTTTTCATCAGCATGAAGATGTACTCGCTTAAAAAAAAAAAAGCCTCAGATGCATCTAACAACCAAAAATTTTTAAGAAGACTTTTTCCCCTTTAAAATAACTCCTCCCAGCCTCCACCCAGTCTAGGCTCTCTGCAATATGACAAATGCAGAATCTTCTGGAATGACTTGATACTGCCTCTCACCACGGCTTTGTTTGCACTATCAGATCAGACAGAATATTTTTTCCCCCAACTTATAGGAATTTCAACAGACGCGTGCCTGTATTCAAAAAAGAAACGGCATATGTCACACGGATCGAACCAGTCAGCTACATTCATCACCTTTTATTTTACAGGCAATACCTACCCTTTTCAATACAAAAACATTAGGGAATAAAATGGAGATGACATGTTGAGAATGATCAATGAAAACGCTAGCGAGACAAACGTTCCCCCTTCCTAAAAGCCGGAGGACTTGCTTTGGGGGAATGGAGAAAGAAGAGCCTTTTGTTAAGAAAAACGTGAGCAAGGTGGTTTCGATTCTGCATCACGGAGCTCAGGTTTTCAAGAGACCCTATACAATGTTTCTGGGAAGATTCTCGGGGATGTGTCGGGACAGACAGTGGGGAAGATTTGGGGGGGGGCTGGAGAGGTGGAAAACCGGGAGACCCGCTGAGTGAATGGGAAAGGCGCCGCCCAGACACCAGGGAGAGAAAGAGGAACCGCATCCATGCGGTCCCCCGCCCCCACGCCCAGGCTGGGAGGAGGGGGGAAGTGGGGCACAAAGGATGCGCACGGCTCCCCGCTCGGGTCCCCTGCAACCCTAGAGCCGCGGGGGCCGGAGACCCCGCTCCCAAGTCCATCCTCGCGGGACCCCGCCCCGGCCCGCGCCCGCGCCGGCCCTGAATGGCAGTGCCGCGGGGCCACGGGGACTCCGAGAAGAGGCCGCGTCACAGCCCGGGTTCCCGTCGCCTCTCGGGACCCTCCCCAACCCCCCTCAGTGAGCGAGACGGGGCGGTCACCCCGCCATCGCGACAGGGCGACGAAGCCCCGAGCCTTCCAAGCCAAGGACCGCGTCTTCGGAGGGGCAGGGAGCGGCGGGGGGAGGGGAGGAGACACTCACGTTCTTCATGGCCGCGGCCATGTCGTCGTAGCGCTCCGCCTGCTCGGCCAGCCGGGCTTTCTGCACCAGTTGCTCGCGGTCCACCATCTTCGCGGGGCTGGGTCTGGCCGGAGAAGGAAGAGGACACTGGGGCGGCCTGAAGGGCTTGGAGGGCGCGACTGGAGCCCAAGTGCCGGAGAGGACCGACCCACGGAGCGAGCGGCTGAGGCGGCGGCTGCGCGAAGAAGGCGGCTGGAGCTGCGACCGCGGGACCGGGCGCGAGGCGGCTGCGGCTGCTGTGCGTGCCACAGACGGACAACCCCCTGCGGCCCCGCCCACGCCGCATGACGAAGGCAGGCCCCGCCCGCCCGTCCGCAAGCCCCGCCCAGGCCCCGCCCGGGCCCGGCCGCGGCTAGAACTCCCGGCTCCCCAGCTCGGCTCACTGCGCGTCTTCCGGGCACCCAGTCCTTTCCCACTGCGCCCTCACTCTCCCCTTTTTTCACTTCACTCCCCAGTTCCCTCACTCCAGCTTCTCCAGACGCCCCCTTACCCTTCCCCCTTGATCTTCCCGCCCCACCAGGCCTCGGACGCATGGGCCTCTGGGAGTTGTAGTGTAACCTGCGGTGGACTGAGGCGTTGAGGAGACCAAGGACAAAGGGGCGGTCAAGACTACAACTCCCAGCGGACGTAGCGCGCAGGCGCAGGAGGACGGGGGGTGGTTCGAATCCCGAGGCCGCTGGGGACCCCTGGCGGGGATCAGGGCTGCATCAGTCGCTGCGAGTGCTGATTCACCGCCCCGCCCCATATTCTCCGGGAAATTACGAGAGGAGGGGGCAGGAGCCTCGGTCCTAGACCCTGTTTCCGAGATCACGTAGCAGGTCGTGGTGGGGGAAGGACAGGAGGCGCGTCCATTGTAGATCCAGACTCTCAGTGTGGTACCTGCCCGCGGGATGGCTGAATTAAGGGGCCAGACCCTGGGGACTGTAACCTCCTCCCCCTACGAGCTTCCACTAAACCCCCCACCCCACCTTGAGGCTCTTGGGCCTGAATAGGTGAAAACATGGACGAACGACAAATACCGGCTGGCCACAGTGGTTGATTTCCAGAAAGGATGCAGCTGTCTGCTGGCTGACCCTGGAGAACCCCTTCTTCCTCTCCAGGGTGGAATGCTAAAGATTCAGTTCAGCTACCAGGAGCCTACTCCACGTCTAACTGGGCTGCGTCTAGGGCTTGGTTGTCCAGCTCTTCTCTCCCCTCCTAAGACATACATACCCACCGAGGTCACGCTGATATATTCTCGTTCATATTATTCCACATAGTTTGCAGATAGCATAGGTTTTTTTGCTTTGTTTTGCTTTTTTGTAGAGACGGGGATCTAGCTTTGTTGCCCATGCTGGTCTCGAACTCCTGGGCTCAAGCGATCCTCATGTCTCGGCCTCCCAAGGTACTGGGATTACCGACGTGAGCCACCATGCCTGCAAGCCCGATAGTTTTGACTGCACATTTTATTTACTTTATGTATTCAACAATTATCTATGAGAAGCTACTGTGTTCCAAGCCCTATTCTAAGCCACGAGGTACAGTAGTGAACAAAACAGACAAAAATCCCTGCCCAAGAAAATAGGTGAGATATGTACAGTGTGCTAGAAGTCAGTAAGGAGTGAGTTTTGAGGTTGCAGTGAGCTGAGATAGCGCCACTGCACTCCAGTCTGGCGACAGAGCGAGACTCCGTTTCAAAAATAAAAAATAAAATAAAAAGTTTTTTAAAGGCTGGGCACGGTGACTCACACCTGTAATCCCAGCACTTTGGGAGACCGAGGCAGGCGGATCACAAGGTCAGGAGATCGAGACCATCCTGGCCAACATGGTGAAACCCGTCTCTACAAAAAATACAAACAAACTAGCTGGGCGGTGGTGCCCACCTGTTATCCCAGCTACTCGGGAGGCTGAGGCAGGAGAATCGCTTGAACCCGGGAGTCGGAGGTTGCAGTGAGCTGAGATCGCTCTACTGCACTCCAGCATGGGTGACAGAGTGGGACTCCGTCTTGAAAAAAAAAAAAGAAGTGAGTTTTGGCCCAGCACGGTGACTCACACCTGTAATCCCAACACTTTGGGAGGCCGAAGCAGGTGGATCATCTGAGGTCAGGAGTTCGAGACCAGCCTGGCTAACGTGGCGAAACCCCATCTCTACTAAAAATACAAAAATTAGCTGGGCATGGTGGCGGGCGCCTGTAATCCCAGCTACTTGGGAGGCTGAGGCAGGAGAATCACTTGAACCTGGGAGGCAGAGGTTGCAGTGAGCCGAGATTGTGCCAGTGCACTCCAGCCTAGGCGACAGAGCAAGACTCGATCTCAAAAAAAAAAAAAAAAAATGACCTCTCATCTAAACTGTAAAGCCATGTTAATATATCGGAGCTGTTAGCAGACAATGTTCTAAAGACAGCAGAGAAGTTTCCTTCTCTGAGCACTGGAGAGAAAGGATTTGGTTATAAGGGTTCCTACTCTCTCTTTTTTTTCTTTTCTTTTTTTTTTTTTTTTTTGAGATGGAGTCTTGCTCTGTAGCCCAGGCTGGAGTGCAGTGATGCAATCTTGGCTCACTACAAACTCCATCTCCCGGGTTCAAGCGATTCTCCTGCCTCAGCCTCCTAAGTAGCTGGAATTACAGGTGCGCACCACCACACCTGGCTAATTTTTGTATTTTTAGTAGAGACGGTGTTTCAGCATATCGGCCAGGCTGGTCTCGAACTCCTGACCTCGTGATCCATCCGCCTCAGCCTACCAAAGTGCTGGGATTACAGGCGTGAGCCATTACGCCCAGCAAGGGTTCCTACTTTCACAGACTTATTCCAGGGATTATGTGTCAGGGTGGTAACTTCACACATCATAATGGCACTGGTGGCAAGTCCATCTATGGGGAGAAATTCGATGACGAGAACCTCATCCTGAAGCATACAGATCCTGGCATCTTGCCCATGGCAGATGCTGGACCCAACACAAATGCTTCCCAGTTTTTCATCTGCACTGCCAAGACTAAGTGGTTAGATGGCCAGCATGGTGGTCTTTGGCAAGGTGAAAGCAAGCATGAATATTGCGGAGGCCATGGAGCGCTATGGCTCCAGGAATGGCAAGACCAGCAAGAAGATCACCATTGCTATGGCCGGGCACGGTGGCTCACGCCTGTAATCCTAGCACTTTGGGAGGCCAAGGTGGGCAGATCACTTGAGGTCAGGAGTTTGAGACCAGCCTGGCCAACATGGTGAAACCCCCGTCTCTACTAAAAATACAAAAATTAGCTAGGCGTGGTGGCAGGTGCCTGTAGTCCCAGCTACTCCAGAGGCTGATGCAGGAGAATCGCTGGAACCTGGGAGGCAGAGGTTTCAGTGAGCTGAGATTGCACCATTGCACACCAGCTTGGGCAACAAGAGTGAAACTCCATCTAAAAAATAAATAAATAAATGAAATAAAATCACCATTGCTGACTGTGGGCAACTCTAATAAATTTGACTTATGTTTTATCTTAACCACCAGACCATTCCTTCAGTGGCTCAGGAGAGCACCTATCCACCCCATTTGCTCCCAGTATCCTATCATCTTTGTGCTCTTGCTACAGTTCCCTTTGAGTCCCACGATTTTCTTATTCCCTTCCATGTCTGGCTGGATTGCACAGTTAAGTTTGTGACTACGAAATAAAAACTAAATAACAACAAAAAAATCAATAAGAAATGAAAAATAAAATAGGAAACATGAAGTGTGGATGAGAATCTGGAATAAAAGAGTTTCCATGGGGGAATATTGCAGGCTCTATGCCAGATGCTGGAGGACCCTTGTCCTCAAGGAATTCAGAGTGTGTTAAGCACTGTAAATATTTTGTTTAAAAAATAACTTCTTTCAGGCTGCATAGGAAGAGGTTCTGAAAAGCTTCTCCAGGGAGTTTGGTAACATTTCCAACCCATGCTTTAAAGGATTGTAGGATTTGAGCACAGGCAGAGGCACAGGTAGCAAAACTCAAAGGCAAGTTCCTCCCTGATTTATTTATTTATGTACTTATTTTTTAGAGGTGGGGATCTCACTACGTTGCCCAGGCTGGAGTACAGTGGCACGATCATAGCTCACTGCAGCCTCCAATTCCTGGGATCAAGTGATCCTCTCACCTCAGCCTCCTGAGTAGCGGGGACCACAGGCATGCACCACCACACCCAGCTCCCCTGAAATATTTATTGATAGGCAAAGAATCTGATGTATCTGGTGTCTGAGTGATGGGTAAGGGGCTGGGGATAGAGTCACGGGCCAGAACATGAGGGGCACTGAATGGCAGCCCCAGGAGTTAAATTTTTATTCTGAAATTAATCGGAAGCCTGTGAAGAGATTTTAACAATGGCAGAAAATGATCAGATTTGGGTTTTGTCTTTTTCATCCTCACCTTGGCTGCTCAGTGCTCAGCAGAATACCTGGCACATGATAAGTACATAGATAGAGAATAGGAAATAAATAAATGAATATGGCCGGGTGCACTGGCTCACGCCGGTAATCCCAGCACTTTGGGAGGCTGAGGTGGGCTCATCACCTGAGATCAGGAGTTTGAGACCAGCCTGGCCAACATGGTGAAACCCTGTCTCTACTAAAAATACAAAAATTAGCCAAGCGTGGTGGCACGTGCCTGTAGTTTCAGCTACTCGGGAGGCTGAGGCAGGAGAATTGCTCGAACCCAGGAGGTGGAGGTTGCGGTGAGTCAAGATTGTGCCACTGCACTCCAGCCTGGGTGACAGAGTGAGACTGTGTCTCAAAAAACAAAAAAAAAGGAAAGAAAAACAAGAAATGAATGTGGCTGTAGTCCTAGCTACTCAGGAGGCCAAGGCAGGAGGATTACTTGAGGCCAAGAGTTCGAGACTAGCCTGGGCAACATAGCAAGACCTCATTTCTACAAAAAAAAAATGTAAAAATTAGCTGGGCATGGTCATCACAGCTATTTGGGGGCTGAGGTGGGAAGATTGCTTGAGCCCAGGAGTTGGAGGCTGCAGTGAGCAGTGATCACGCCACTGCACTCCAGCCTGGGCAACAGAGCAAGACCCTGTCTCTAAAAAAAAAAAAACGAAAGAAATGAATGAGGGAAGAAAGTGCGCTTTGGGGAGACTGTACTGGCAGGAGGTGGAGGAGATGGACTGAGTGGGGAGAGAGTCTAGAAATAGTTTTCTACCCCTCCTCCAACATAAGATCTGGCCCGGACCCTCTTCTCTTACCACACCACCCAGCAAAATGCGATCCTGCTGGTGAATAAACCCTCCCACTTCCTTCTGTCTCTTGCATGAGTGTTCGCCAAGTCATTCCTCTTCCTTTCTTTTCCTCCCTGCAGGGCAGACCTGAGCTCCTCTGGCCCCTGCATCACTAGTCCGTGGGAATGAGCCCTGACTGCCAACCTGGGTTGCCCACATGTGGCTTAAACGGGTCCATGATTCAGGACCAGATGTGAAATCTCAAGAACTTCCTGGCCGATTTCAGGCTACCTTTCTGACCTCTCCACCTCAGTTCCTTCCCCCAACAGTCTAATGCAGAAAGGGAAAAAAAAAAAAAAAAAAAAAAAAAAAAAAAAAAACAGCTCAGGCCAAATCTGTTTGGGAAAAATAAAATAAAGCAGATGCAAAGAAAAGGATGTTTCACAGCCAAACAGAAATGACATCCGCAGCCTCCACACGGAGCCTCCCCTCCAATGGTGCAGGGGAGAGTTGGCCCTGCCTTCCTTTCCCTTCTGATTTTGCAAAGCTCTGTGCTTCCAGCTGCAGCTGCCCACAGGTCCTGGCTGTTTAGAGGGCGGCTTCAGAGGCATGACGACATCACAAAGAGCAAATGGCTTCAGATCCTGGCTTCCTCCTCCACTGCCTGGTGGTACAGAAAGAAACCTGGAGCAAGGACGTTAAGAGCTAGCATTCTGGCTTCTGCCTGGCCCGTAGCTCTGCGGGCAAGACCTGTCCCTTCTCTGGGTCTAATTTCCCCACCTTGAAAATGTGAAATTAAACTGAAGGAGCACTAAGTGCCCCACCCAGCTGTGATGAGTCATAGTTCTAGATTCAGCATGTTCTTCTTCTGAAATGGAAGTTACTGGCATTCTTTTTTTTTCTTCTTTTCTTCTTTTTTTTTTCTTTTTCTTTTCTTCCTTTTTTTTTTTTTTTTTTTTTGAGACAGAGTTGTCTTGTTGCCCAGGCTAGAGTGCAATAGCATGATCTCGGCTTACCACAATCTCTGCCTCCCAGGCTCAAGCGATTCTCCTGCCTCAGCCTCCTGAGTAGCTGGGATTACGGGCATGCGCCATCATGCCCAGCTAATTTTTGTATTTTTAGTAGAGACGGGGTTTCTCCATGTTGGTCAGGCTGGTCTCGAACTCCTGATCTCAGGTGATCCACCTGCCTCGGCCTCCCAAAGAGCTAGAGCTGGGATTACAGGCATGAGCCACAGTGCACGGCCGGTTTTCTGTTTGTTTGTTTGTTTGTTTGTTTGTTTGTTTTTTGAGAGAATCTTGCTCAGTTGCCCAGGCTGGAGTGCAGTGGTGCAATCTCAGGTCACTACAAACTCTGCCTCCCAGGTTCAAGCGATCTCCTGCCTCAGCCTCCTGAGTAGCTGGGATTACAGACATGTGCCACCATGCCTGGCTAATTTTTGTATTTTTAGTAGAGACGGGGTTTCACCATGTTGGCCAGGCTGATCTCGAACTCCTGACCTCAGGTGATCCACCTGCCTCGGCCTCCCTAAGTGCTGGGATTACAGGTGTGAGCCACCATGCCCGCCCAGCCTCATTCCTGTTTTTTAAGACAAGGAAGCAGAGACACAGAGAGGCTGTGTGATCAGCCAAAAGTCACACAGCCTCTGCGTGTCTCAGCTAACAGAGCCTGAATTCAAACCCAGGCAGACCTCCTAGACTCTTAGCAGCAAAGGCACCGTTTCCTGTCCAGGATCTACCCTCCTTGGCATCTGCTCAGGAAAGCAGTGACCAACCTGACCGAAGGGCACCCTCCAGCCCCTTCTCCAGCACTGGAGGACATGACCTTTTAAATGTATCCTCTCCGGCTGGGTTGGCGGACACGCAGGCCAGCCAGGGACATGATTGTCCTGCTGTTTCTGTGCAGTCATAAATCACCGCAGCCCCATCCCCTGGCTTCTGGCTTCCTCCTGCGGCTGGAAAGCTCCCTGATTAGTGCAGAGGCAGCAGCAGCAGCATCATCTTCTGAAGCCAAACAGCAATGCTCCCCGCCCTGTCCTCTGGGAACACTTGCCCGTCACTGCCTTAGCAGGCTGTCCTGCAGCAGAGACAAAGAATGACAGGAAATCTCTGCAGCCTGCCTCTCCTTCTGAGGCTCTTGAGCCAGTGGAGGAGGCACGAGCCCGGGAGGCAGGACCCACAGGTTGAAGCCCTGGCTTTGCCATTAATCTTCCTGGGTGACCTTGGGCAAATCACTTTGCCTCTCTGGGTCTCTGATTGTGCATCTATAAAATAGAGGAACCAGGTGGATGCTTCTTAAGATCTTCCAGTTTATAGCAACAGCTTTTCAACTGATGTCCCTGTCTCAGTGTCTTTCCATTCTCCCCAGTAAAAGATCCAAAATATCTTTTTTTTTTTTTTTCTGAGAGAGGGTCATGCTCTATCGCCCAGGCTGGACTAGCAGCCTCGACCTCCTAGGCTCAGATGATCCTCCCGTCTTAGCCTTCAGAGCAGCTGGGAATACAGGCTCACACCACCACGCCCAGTAGAAAAAAATTTTCTTCTTTTCTTTTGTAGAGATAGGGTCTATGTTTAGTTGTCCAAACTGGTCCCAAATTCCTGGGCTTAAGCAATCCTCCTGCCTTGACCTCCCAAAATGCTGGAATTATACGTATGAGTCACCACGCCTGGGTAGTCTGGGCTTTTTCTTTTATTTATTTTCTTTTCTTTCTTTTTTTTTGAGACGGAGTTTTGCTCTTGTTGCCCAGGCTGGAGTGCAATGGCACAATCTCAGCTCACCATAACCTCTGCCTCCCAGGTTCGAGTGATTCTCTTGCCTCAGTTTCCTGAGTAGAAGAGATTACAGGCATGTGCCACCACGCCCAGGTAATTTTGTATTTTTATTGGAGATGGAGTTTCTCCATGTTGGTCAGGCTGGTCTCGAACTCCCGACCTCAGGTGATCCGCCTGCCTCGGCCTCCTAAAGTTCTGGGATTATAGGTGTGAACTACTGTGCCTGGCCCAGTCCGGGCTTTTTCAAAAGCTGTTCCTTGTGCTGAAAGCTCCTTCTATGCCCACCCCCATTAGACCCAGACCTCCTCATCCTTCAGACTCAGACACTGAGTTGAACTAACCACTCTCTCCTCAGTCCCCGTGGGCTCTCCTGCCATGTTCTCTAGAGAAGAGCCCAGACCACCATAGAGCACTCAGATGTATATGAGTCTGTCTTCCCTGGGGTCATATTCCTCAAAGACACACTCAGTCTGAGCCATCTCTGATCTCCAAGCCTAGCATGGCGCAGGTGCTCAGCGAAGTTGTGTTCAATGAAGGAGACTCTCTGCTTTAAGAAGGGAATCAGGGCAGGCACTGTGGCTCACACCTGTAACCCCATAACCCCAGCACTTTGGGAGGCTGAGGTGGGAGGATCACATGACCCCAAGAGTTGGAGGCTGCAGTGAGCTATGATGGTGCCACTGCACTCCAGCCTGGGCAACACAGTGAGACGCTACCTCAAAAAATTAAAAAAAAAATTTTTTTTAAAGGAGGCCAGGTGCAGTGCCTCATGCCTGTAATCCCAGCACTTTGGGAGGCCAAGGCGGGTGGATCACTTGAAGTCAAGCATTCAAGACCATCCTGGCCAACATGATGAAACCCTGTCTCTACTAAAAATACAAAAATTAGCCAGGCGTGGTGGTGCACGTCTGTAATCCCAGCTACTTGGGGAGGCTGAGGTTGGAGAATTGCTGGAACCCGGGAGGCAAAGGTTGCAGTGAGCCGAGATCACGCCACTGTACTCCAGCCTGGGTGACAGAGCAAGACTCCTTTAAAAAATAAAATAAAATTATCCCACCAAGGGAATGTGTGTCACCATGAAAAAAATGGGCCGCTGTCTCAAAGAGACGAGTATTCTCAAGAGGGAGAAGAGCCTGGGCTGCAATCTTCTCCCGAAACCCAGCTGTGTGAACTTAGGCCAAGTACTTTACCAATCTAGAGCTTGGGTTCCCCAACTGAATCTTAAAGAGAAATCTGTACCATGCCCTTTGAATCGAACTGTGAAATGAACAGCAGTATTCTTCGACTTCGTAGAAGAATCTGGAGTGTTTTGGTACTTGGAATACCAACAGAGGACAAATGACTTGTGGGGCACCCACAGTGGTGGGGATGATGGCAGCCTGTGGTTTTTCTTTGTGTGTGGGTGGGTGTGTGTGTGTGTGTGTGTGTGTGCGTGCGCACGTGTGTGTGTGTGTGCATATGTGTGTGTATTGAGACAGGGTCTCCCTTTGTCAGTCAGACTGGAGTGCAATCGTGTGATCATGGCTCACTGCAGCCCTCAACCTCCCAAGCTCAAGCGATCCTCCCACCTCAGCCTCCCAAGTAGCTGGGACTGCAGGTGCGCACCACCACACCCAACTAATATTTTGATTTTTTTTTTAGAGACAATGTCTCGCTGTGTTGCCTAGGCTGGTCTCAAACTCCTGGCCTCAAGCAATCCTCCCGCCTCGGCCTCCCAAAGTACTAGGATTACAGGTGTGAGCCACCACTGATGGCTGTTTTTGTGTTTTTAGAGGACTCCAAGTGGCAGAGAGCCCATCAATTTCAGCTCAGTTCAAGGAAGCAACTTCTCCATAAGCTGAAGCTGTCCAGCAATGGCAGGGGAGTCAGGGGACAGAGACCACTGCTCATGGGTAATGCTGAGCAGTGGTCCTCAGCCTAGCTGTGCATCACAGTCCCCCAACACTTTGAGGAAGCTGATCTAGAATACGGCCCCAGACCCCACCTAGACATAGTGGGTCAGAGTCTCCAGTGCTGAGAGGTCTGAGGATCTATATGTTTTCAAATCTCTCTAGAGGGTTTGTGTACCACCAGTGGTCTGAAGGAGGCCAGCCTGGGTTGCCTGAAAAGGAAGGGAAACAGCCAGGAGGGGTCCCAGGAGCCGGCTGGAAGGGGTGCAGGAGCTGGCATTTTCTGATGTTGGCCATTCTGCCGAGTCAGCCCAGCACTAATTCTTCTAGAGTGCAAATACCACTTGGTCATGTAATAAGAATGCCAGTGCTGACGCAGCAGGCAGACAGGAGCCCAGGCTGCACTGGGGCAGGAGGTAGGTGCAGACATTCAGCCCCAACTCCTTGCTCTGAGCCTGGGGACAGGCAGGGGCAAAAGGTACCATCTCCACCTCCAGCTTCCAGCACAGTCAAGATGACTCAGGGGCATGGACCCTGCAGTGCCTTCTAGGTTTCAGAGCCAGCCAGGTGCCCTTCCTGTCTTCCTGGAGTTTGGGATTGCTAAGTTGGAAAGGACTGCAGAGGGACTCTAGTTTGTCCAGGATGGAAATCCCTTATACAGCTCTCCATCTCCTTGTTCTCAGCCCTTCCTAGCACACCTCCAGCCACAGGCAATTTACCATTCCCTGAGGTCACCTTTCCACTGTGGGACAGCTCTCACATTCCCAGAACCTTCGGCCCGTGTTTTCTTATACTACCCTCTGGGGTTAAAAGAAAAAAAATATGGACCAGGTGCAGTGGCTCACGCCTGTAATCCTAGCAATTTGAGAGGCCAAGGCGGGAGGATTGCTTGAGCTCAGGAGTTCAAGACCAGCCTGGGAAACATGGTGAAACCCCATCTCTACCAAAAATACAAAAAATTAGCTGGGTATGATGGTGCACAACTGTGGTCTCAGCTACTCGGGAGGCTGGGGTAGGAGGATGGCTTGAGCCTGGGAGGCAGAGGTTGCAGTGAGCTGAGGTCATGCCACTCCACTCCAGCCTCGGTGACAGAGCAAGACTCCATTTAAAAAAAAAAAAAGAAAAGAAAAAGGATAACTTTCCTTCTCCCTAACAGATTTTTAAATTAAAAAAAATTTTTTAACTTGTAGTAGAGGCGAGATCTGACTACGTTGCCCAGGCTTAAGTGCAGTGGTGGGATCATAGCTCACTGCAGCTTCCAACTCTTGGGCTCAAGTGATCTTCCTACCTCCGCCTCCTGAGTAGCTGGGACTACAGGCACCACCATGACCAGCTAACTTGTTTTGTGTAGGGATGAGGATCTCGCTATGTTGCCCAGACTGGTCTCAAACTCCTGGCCTCAAGTGATCCTCCCCACCTTGGCCTCCCAAAGTGCTGGGATTAAAGGTGTGAGCCTCCACTCCCAGCTTCCAGCAGCTTTTTTTTCTTTTTTTTTTTGAGACAGAGTTTCACTCTGTTGCCAGGCTGGAGTGCAGTGGTGCAATCTCAGCTCACTGCAAACTCCGCCTCTCAGATTCAAGTGATTCTCCTGCCTCAGCATCCCGAGTAGCTGGGGACTACAAGCGCACACCACCACGCCCAGGTAATTTTTGTATTTTTAGTAGAGATAGGGTTTCACCATGTTGGCCAGGATAGTCTCGATTTCCCGACCTCATGATCTGCCCGCCTCAGCCTCCCAAAGTACTGGGATTACAGGCATAAGCCACCACGCCCAGCCCAGCAGCTGTTAAAGATGACACCAAACAAAAATTAGCCGGGTGTGGTGGCACGCGCCTGTAGTCCCAGCTACTCGGGAGGCTGAGGCAGGAGAATCTCTTGAACCAGGGAGGCAAATGTTGCAGTGAGCCGAGATCGCACCACTGCACTCCAGCCTGGGCACCAGATCGAGACTCCACATCAATCAATCAATCAATCAATAATGACACCAGAATGTGTGAAGCCCTTTTGTCCCCACCCTGGACACTCTCCAGGAGTGGAGAGTAGGTTTTCACCACGTGCTTCTCTCCATCCATAATGCCTGCTGTGTAGTGGAAATGGAAAGATGACCAACGACATCAATGGCCACGACATGGGGTGCTAAGCTCTCGACACCACCCCCTTTGAGAAATATGAACCCAGAGCATTACGTAAGGCCAAAGAGCACCTTAGGACAAATGAAGGTTTGGCATCCAGCTCCAGGGTAGCACGATCTCAGCTTGCTGCAACCTCCGCCTCCCGGGTTCAAGCAATTCTCCTGCCTCAGCCTCCTGAGTAGCTGGGATTACAGGCGCCCACCAACATGCCCGGCTAATTTTGTATTTTTAGTAGAGATGGCATTTCACCATGTTGGTCAGGCTGGTCTTGAACTCTTGACCTCAGGTCATCTGCCCGCCTTGGCCTCCCAAAGTGCTGGGATTACAGGTGTGAGCCACCGTGCTTGGCCAACAGGATTTATGTCTAACCCCGTCTATCGGAGGATGCAGAGGAAGGTAGGTAGGTGAGGGAGGGGACAGAGGGAAGAAGCGAATGACCTGCCCCCTCATGGGAATGAGAAGGAGTGTGGTCTCTGCAAGAGACAGGGTGAGTCAAAGTCAAGACCCCACTGGAGAAGTTGGAGGGAGTACAGTTGCCAGGTGGACTGCCCAAGACTGCGGCCATCCATGCTGGATTCAGGAGCCAGGACAGCAAATAGAACCCTAGAGGCCTGGTTCCAACAATGACTTGCTACATAACCTTAAAGCAATCACTTCTCTTCTGTGGATCTCTGTCTCTCCTTTGCTAAATGAGGAACCAATGATCCATCAGCTCAAAACAAGACACTTGGGTTAATATGAAAACCTTTAAATTTTCTTGCCTTTGCCAAAGTTATCTGAACTCCAGCTATCCTGTGCAGATCAGAAGTGCTCAACGATGGTGGCTCACACCTGTAATCTCAGCACTTTGGGAGACCAAGTCAGATGGATCACTTGAGGTCAGGAGTTTGAGACCAGCCTGGCCAACATGGTGAAACCCCGTCTCTACTAAAAAAAAATTAAAAAAAAATACAAAAATGGGCCAGTCACTGTGGCTCACACCTGTAATCCCAGCATTTTGGGAGGCCAAGATGGGCAGATCACCTGAGGTTGGGAGTTTGAGACCAGCCTGACTAACATGGAGAAACTCCATCTCTACTAAAAACACAAAATTAGCCAGGTATGGTGGCGCATGCCTATAATCCCAGCTACTCGGGAGGCTCAGGCAGGAGAATCACTTGAACCTGGGAGGCGGAGGTTGCGGTGGGCAGAGATGGCGCCATTGCATTCCAGCCTGGGTAACAAGAGTGAAACTCTGTCTCAGAAAAACAAACAAACAAAAATTATCCAGGCATGCATCTGTAATCCCAGCTACTCGGGAGGCTGAGGCAGGAGAATGGCTTGAACCCAGGAGGCAGAGGTTGCAGTGAGCCGAGATTGTGCCACTGCACTCCAGCCTGGGTGACAGAGCCAGACTCCTCAAAAAAAAAAAGTTAAGAAGTGCTCAATGAGCCATGCACGGTGGCATGTGCCTGTAGTGCCAGGTATCTGGGAAGCTGAGGTGGGAGGATCACTTGAGGTTGGGAGTTCAAGACCAGCCTGGGCAACATACTAAGACCCCATTTCATAGAAAGAGAAAATGCATACATACATAAAGAGGGCGCGATGGCATCATGGGGATTTCCTAGGTTCTGGGGCTGCAGGAGGGTAAGATAAACAAAAGGTTCTGAGAAGCAAAACCTGAAGATGAACTAGCTGTTGACCTTCATTTCTTTTCTTTTGTTTTTTTTTTGAGACAGAATCTTGCTCTGTCGCCCAGGCTGGAGTGCAGTGGCGCGATCTGGGCTCACTGAAACCTCTGCCTCCGTCTCAAAAAAAAAAAAGATTTGGAGCCCCAGCTGGGCACAGCGGCTCACACCCATAACCCCAACGCTACAGGAGGCCAAGATGGGAAGATCTCTTGAGTCCAGGTGTTGGAGACCAGCCTGCGCAACAGAGTGAGACCCCGTGTGTATAAAATAAAAAATTCAAAAAATTAACTGAGGGTGGTGAGCCACACTTGTAATCCCAGATGCTCAGGAGGCTAAGGCAGGGGGATTGCTTGAGCCTGGGAGTTGGAGGCTGCAGTGAGCTATGATTACACCACTGCACTCCAGCCTGGGTGACAGAGCAAGACCCAATCTCTTAAGGAAAAAAAATTTAGAAACAACTGTTTTGAACAGTAAATTAATGGTCAGATGAAGGAGGGAGGAGCTGATACTGCTGGTGGCTTCGGGCAATAGGAAGGCTTCATTAGGCTGGGAGATGCCTGGGACGGTTTAATTGCAGGAGCCTAGAGAGAGTGAGGCTGGAGGGTTAGGGGGTGGAGGTGGGAGGGACAGGTGGATAACTGGAAACGGGGAGGTCTGGAGCACTCGGGGAGGTTCCACTGAAGTGGAAGGCGAGTGAATGGACATCTGAGCAGAGAGCAGACAGGTCCCTGGGAACCTGTTTCTCTGAGAAGTGTTTCTCTGAAGTCATCTGCTGAGTCATGGAGGAGGATGGGAGGAGGCTGGAGAACAGGCTGAAGGTTTCCAGGAGCCTCCGGAGAGGGTGGGGGAGGATGCTGGGGAAGGACTGGCCGTTGGAGTACCAGCTGGGCCTGGAGACCAGGCCTTGAGGGCCCCCCATCTGTGGTTTTCTCCAGGGCCCTCAGCAGCCTGGGCCAGGAGCTGAGAAAGCCAAGGTCAGACCACCCACAGCAAGCAGTGGCCCACTGCGGCCATGAGATTGGGGGATAAGGAGTTCAATATACCGAAGAAATGAGTGCTCAGATTGGCCAAGGTGGAGAAAGGAAAGAAGGAGGCAGTCAGGGGCTGGAGGCCTGGGGGACCCTGAAGAATAGGTAGAGGGGGACAATGGAGTAGAGGTGCCAGAGCATCGAGAGAGTGGAGTGGCCGGGCACGGTGGCTCACGCCTGTAATTCTAGCACTTTGGGAGGCCAAGGTGGGCGGATCACGAGGTCAAGAGATTGAGACCATCCTGGCCAACATGGTGAAACCCAGTCTATACTAAAAATACAAAAATTAGCTGGGCATGGTGGCACACACCTGTAGTCCCAGCTACTAGGGAGGCTGAGGCTGGGGAGTTGCTTGAACCCAGGAGGCAGAGGTTGCATTGAGCCGAGATCGTGCCACTGCACTCCAGCCTGGCAACAGAGTGAGACTCCGTTTCAAAAAAAAGGAGAGTGGAGTGTCCTGGTTCTGGGAGGTCCCCCAAGATCCACAGAAACCCCTGGGTCATGGGGGGCTGATATGGATGTGGGCTGAAGCCCAGGTTTGAGAAGGTTCACCCTGACATGCTCTGATGGAAGATGTCGTGTGCTGTCAATGCAGGAATTCCCCAGGATGAGGCAGGGGCTGGAGAAGGAGGAAAACTACAATCAGGGACCAAAGGTTTCAGGAATCCCACCTAGGACCAGGTGGTTTGGGCAAAGGGACAGCTCACGGAACTGCAGAACCTGAGCTTTGAGGAAAGGGGTTTGCCCAAGGTGTCTGGAAGGGGCAGCATGATGGGTGGGGCAGCCAGGGCCTTGGGCTTCCACACCTTTCCATTCTGCCTGGGACAGAGGCCCTGACATGCTCTAATTTCACTCGGTAAGCCTGATCTCTGGGCAACACATCCACCTCTGTAAGATGGGGATAGGGTGGGATTCTTGGGCTTCATAATGAGGGAAGAGGAAGCCAAAGGCTTGAACAGATTGGAGCATGACAATGGGATCCCCCTCCTTTGTAATTTTTTTTTTTTTTTTTTTTTTGAGACAGTCTCACTCTGTCCTCCAGCCTAGAGTGCAGTGGTACAATTTCGGCTCACTGCAACCTCCACCTCCCGGGTTCAAGCGATTCTCCTGCCTCAGCCTCCCGAGTAGCTGGGACTACAGGTGCCCACCACCATGCCTGGCTAATTTTGGCATTTTTAGTAGAGATGGGGTTTTGCCATGTTGGCCAGGCTGGTCTCAAACTCCTGGCCTCAAGTGATCCGCCCTCCTCAACCTCCCAAAGTGCTGGGATTAAAGGTGTGATCCGCCTGCCTCGACCCCACAAAGTGCTGGGATTAAAGGTGTGAGCCCCAGCGGCTGGCCTGTAATTTTTTTTTTATCCACTGGCTCATGTAGGCAGCAGAGGAGAGGGACCAGGAAGAGCAGGGGCCACTGTGATTCCTAAGGGGCTGGAAGTCCTGAGGCCATCCCTGGGATAGGAGAAAGATCAGGGAGGAAACCTTGAGGAAGACAAAACAAATAATAATAATAGAGATGAGAAAAGGGTAATGAAAAGTAACAGACACACCGTGGTGGAAACAGCTCCAGAGAGAGATGAGGATCTGACAGAGGGACAGACAGGAAGACAGATTGCCAGAGATGGAGACAGGGAAAGAAGGCTCTGAGCGCCTGGCCAGGTGCCCGAGACTCATCCTGGAAGCTGCTGGGATGGACCCAATCCACGTAAGAGGGACGGCTGCTAGGGGAAGGTGGAGGCCACCAGGCCAGGCAGCTGGGGCGTCTCTTCCATCTGCACAAACTGCTACAGAAAGCCCAGCGGGGTGACCCCGTTTCCCCACACGCAGACTGAGGCAGGCCCCTGAAGGGCTTCCTCCGGGGGAGGATGAGGCTGTAGGATGGGGCTGCGTTGGAAGCATGGACTCCAGTTCTAGCTGTGATGTTTGGCAGCCACTGAGCTCCTTGCAGTCTTTTTCGGTTTTGTTTTTTTGGAGACAGAGTCTTGCTCTGTTGCCTAGGCTGGAGGGCATCATAGCTCACTGCAGCCTCAACCTCCTGGGCTCAAGTGATCCTCCTGCCCCGGCCTCCCTAGTAGCTAGGCCCAGTTATTTTATTTATTTGTTTGTTTATTTATTTTTACTTTCTGGGACAGGAGATGGATGAGGGGCAGGGGTCTCCCTGTGTTGCCCAGGCTGGTCTCAAACTCCTAGGCTCAAGAAATCCTCCCACCTTGGTCTCCCAAAGTACTGCAATTACAGGCATGAGCCATTGCGCCCGGCCCACATCTTGCAGTCTTTATTCTCATCTGTAAAATAGGAACAACCGGCCGGGTGCAGTGGCTCATGCCTGTAATCCGAGCGCTCTGGGAGGCTGAGGTGGGTGGATCACGAGGTCAAGAGATTGAGACCATCCTGGCCAATATGGTGAAACCCCATCTCCACTAAAAATACAAAAATTAGCTAGGCGTGGTGGCGCGCACCTGTAGTTCCAGCTAGTCAGGAGGCTGAGGCAGGAGTCTCACTTAAACCCAGGAGGCAGAGGTTGCAGTGAGCTGAGATGGCGCCACTGTACTCCCGCCTGGCAACAGAGCAAGACTCCGTCTCAAAAAAAAAAAAAGAGATCAACCTCCCCAGTCCTCAGTGATTCAGATCAAGTCTTCACCTGCCCCACAGAGATGGGGACCTGGGTGAGACTGGGGTATAAGGGTATCCTTCAGGTCCAGCAAGAACTTAGAGTTAACACATGCCACCTGCACCCAGCATCCTTTGGCGATGGTTTCAAAAGTTTCAAAATCCAGCCAAGCAGTTTGAGCTGAGGGTGGTGAGTGGTGAGAATAGGTTGTGATCCCAGCTCCCAGAGCTGCATAATTTTTTTTTTTTTTTTTTTTTTTTTTTTATGAGACAGAGTCTCGCTCTGTCGCCCAGGCTGGAGTGCAGTGGCACGATCTAGGCTCACTGCAAGCTCCGCCTCCTGGGTTCCAGGTTCATGCCATTCTCCTGCCTCAGCCTCCTAAATACAGGGCTGCATAATTTTTAACGATCCCACCAATTAAGGGCTCCTGTCCATCACCCCCTTGTCCCCATGCCACTGCACTCCAGCCTGGGCAACAGAGCGAGACTCAGTCTCAAAAAAAAAAAAAAAAAAAAGTTGAGTGCCTAATACGTGCATAAAATAATGACACATTGGGCCAGGTGCGGTGGCTCACGCCTATAATCCCAGCACTTTGGGAGGCCGAGGTGGGCAGATCACTTGAAGTGAAGAGTACAAGACCAGCCTGGCCAAAATGGCGAAACCTTGTCTCTACTAAAAATACAAAAATTAGCTGGGCGAAGTGGCGAGCGTCTGTAGTCCCAGCTACTCGGTAGGCTGAGGCAGGAGAATCGCTTGAACCTGGGAGGCGGAGGTTGCAGTGAGCCGAGATAACGCCACTGCGATACAGCGAGACTCCATCTCAAAAAAAAAAAAAAAAAAGACCCACCAACGGAAAAAGCCTAGGATGCAGGATGCTGGGAGAAGATATGGAGGGAGCCCATCTCCCTTTCCCCAGCTACCCAAATCCAGGTCCTTCAACCCCAGCTAAATGCTTGCTCTTCCAGAAGGCTTCCCAGAACTTCTACTAGGCAGGACCTTTTCTTCTGCCTCTGATGCTCATAACATTTCTTCTGCAAGGTCCCCCACATGGGGTCTTACACAAGGCCTAGGAATGTATACGCATTATATCCCACTAGGCTGTCTCCTTCTGGGTGCAGAGTCCACATCCTGTTCATTTTGGCATCCCACAGCAGCAGGGGATCCGAATTTGGTGCATATGTATTTGTTGTGTGTCTTTGAACCTCAATGTAATTCAATGAGTGCATACAGTTTTCGAGCCTCAGTTTCCCCACTTGTAAAATGAGGACAGTAATTTTCACTTCCCAGTTGTGGCTGGCCAGGTGGATCAAATGAGATATTGCATGCAAAGTCCCCTGGCTCACTGGAGGCCGTTAAGCACTGCGCAGACTTGGGCTGTTACTAATAATACAGCAATCTCGAGACCGGAGCTGGACTCAGAGAGGCAGGGAGCAAGCGTCCCTCTGTCTGCAGCTTCCCCTCCTGCCTGAGAATGATGGAGGGACTCTCTGAGCATGAAACAAACCAATGTGGGCAGCCAGACTGCAGGGGGAAGAGAAGAGGGTGAGAGCCCAGATACTCAGGTTCCAAGGCTGCCTCTAGCTCAGGGTGGGTGACCTTGAACAGATTGGTCCCTTCTCTGAGCATCCAGTTTCTGCATCTGCCAAGAAAAAATAATAATCTCTGGCTGGCTGGCAGCAAGAAGATGAGGCCAGGCCCCCTAAGACAATGTCCAAATATTGTGCAATTGTGGGGCTGCTGTGAGGTCTGCAGCAATCCCTTTGCAGACATCACCCTTTGCCTTCCAAGCCCTCAATGGATGCAGCAGCAGACCCTCTCCCTGGCAGACCGGACATAATTTCTGACCCAGAGTGGTGCTCAAATATTTGTTGAATGAATGAGAAAATAATTAGCCGGGCATGGTGATGCATGCCCGTAGTCCCAGCTGTTCAGGAGGCTGATGCAGGAGGACTGCCTGAGCCCAGGAGTTGGAGGCTGCAGTGAGCTATAATTGCGCCACTTCACTCCAGCCTGGATGACAGAGCAAGACCCTGTCTCTAAAAAAAAAAAGAAAAAAAATGAGAGGATAAATGAACAAATAATCAAACGGGGCCTCAGGGAGGGAGCTGTATTCTAATTCTCCTGGGCATGACAGCCCACTTTGGACAGGTCAACAATTCATCCTCTTCTCACTGTCTCTACCACTCCCATCAGGGTTCAAACTAGCTTCTCTCCATGTACTATCATAGCAGTCTCCAAACTGGATTCCCTGCTCCCTACTATCTCTGGATTCCCTGTTTCCCTACTATCTCTTCTCCGTGGGATACCCAGGGTGATCTTTTAAAAATTCAAATCTGGCTAGGTGCAGTGGCTCACGCCTGTAATCTCAGCACTTTGAGAGGCTGAGGCAGGCGGATCACGAGGTCAGGAGATTGAGACCACCCTGGCTAACATGGTGAAACCCTGTCTCCACTAAAAATACAAAAAATTAGCCTAGTGTGGTGGCACACGCCTGTGGTCCCAGCTACTCGGGAGGCTGAGGCAGGAGAATCACTTTAACCCAAGAGGCAGAGGTTGCAGTGAGCCAAGACCCCGCTATTGCACTCCAGCCCGGGAGACAGAGCAAACCTTTGTCTCAAAAAAAAACCAAAAAGAATTCAAATCTGGCCAGGCAGGGTCACTTGAGGCCAGGAGTTCAAGACCAGCCTGGCCAACATGGTGAAACCCCACCTCTACTAGTAATACAAAAAATTAGCTGGGTGTAGTGGTGCATGGTTGTAATCCCAGCTACTTGGGAGGCTGAGGGAAAAGAATCACTTGAACCCGGGAGGCAGAGATTGCAGTGAGCCAAGATCGCACCACTACACTCCAGCCTGGGTGACAAAGTGAACTCCATATCAAAAAAAATTGAAAAATCAAAAAGCCCCAGGGCCCACTCTGGAGACCCTGCACTCTCAAGCCTTTGCTGGGGTGCCTCTAGGCAGCTGATCTTGTTAAACCCTCACTCTAGTGCACATGTCTGCAAGTGTACAGGAGCCCCTCCCTTTCCAATCCTGGTTTTATTAAAAATTGGTTTTATTATTATTATTATTATTTGAGACAGGGTCTCACTCTGTCACCCAGGCTGAAGTGCAGTATTGTCATCATAACTTACTATAGCCTTGACCTCCAAGGCTTAAGTGATCCTCCCACCTCAGCCTCCAGAGTGGCTGGGACTACAGACACGTGCGACTAATTTAAGTAATTTTTATGTAGAGATTGGGCGAGGGGTGGGGGTGGGGGGTCTCACTATATTGCCCAGGTTGGTCTCGAACTCCTGGGCTCAAGTGATCCTCCCGCCTCGGCCTCCCAAAGTGCTGGGGTTACAGGCGTGACCCACCGCACCTAGCCGAGGCTTTACAATTTTCACAGGCCTCTCTGGGTTACCAGGGTAAAGGCCCCTGAAAACAAGAGTAAATACCCAGCCTAGCCTTGGTGGGAGGGGGCGGGGTTGGGGAGAGAGAAATGCTCTTTGTAAGTTGCGAGTGGCTGCATAGACTAATAAGCTCGCCTTCACGCCAGGCTTGTGGAGGCCCTTCCTGTCCCTTCCTTCCTGTCCCCGCGTAGGCCGCAGGGCTCCGTGCCCAGGGCCCAGTCAGCCCCGCCCATCCAGTGGCTGGGCCCGGGATGTCCCCAGAAGCCCTGAGGGGTGCGGCGCGATGGGCGGGTTCTAGGGGAGGAGGAGGGGGTGTGGCCTATGCCCTCGGCCCCGCCTCACCAGCACTCTGCAGCTGGCTGTGATAGGCTGTGCCAGTCGCAGGCTCTCCAATCAGGAGGCTGCCGTGGGGCCAGGGGTGCGGCTCCAGTTCCCACGCGGGGCGCACTCCCTCTCCCCGTCGTCTCCCCAGCCCCGCCCCGCGCGGCTCCCCGCGAAGGCCGTGACTCAGCAGGAAGGCGCGACCAGACTGGGCCGGCCGGCCGGAAAGGCCGAATCACTCCGCGCCCTTCCCTGTCCCCCGTGTCTATGCCATCGGGGCCGGAAGATCTGTGGGCTGGGGTGGGTGTCCCAAGACCTGGCTGGTCCCTGGTCTTTGTGTGTGACCCAGAAAACCCTCCCAGGCTTCCCTGGCCTTTAGTTTCTCTTCTGTACAGAGGAGGTAACAATAAACACTTGGAGATTTGGGGATAAAACAGTAAGAGTTACAGGAATAGCATGGAACTTTGGAATTCCACCGTTCAGGGTGCAGATCTCAGCTGTGTGATCCCGTGCATCAGCTCATTGCAGCCTAGAACTCCTGGGCTCAAGTGATCCTCCTGTCTCAGCCGCCGCAGTATTTTGGATTATAGGCATGCGCCACCACATCCTATTTTTTTTTTTTTATTTTGTAGTGATGGGGTCTCATTATGTTGCCCAAACTGGTCTCAAACTCCTGGCCTCAAGCCATCCTCCCTCCTCGGCCTCCCAAAGAGTTGGGATTAGTTGGGCGAGGTGGCTCACGCCTGTAATTCCAGCCCTTTGGGAGGCTGAGGCGGGCAGATCATGTGAGGTCAGGAATTCAAGACCAGCCTTGCCAACATGGAAAAACCCTATCTCTACTAAAAATACAAAAATTAGCCGGGCATGGTAGCGCATGCCTGTAATTCTAGCTACTTGAGGCTGAGGCAGGAGAATGGCTTGAACCCGGGAGGCGGAGGTTGCAGTGAGCTGAGATCGCTGCCACTGCACTCCAGCGTGGGCAATAGAGCAAGACTCTGTCTCCAAAAAAAAAAAAAAGAGTTGGGATTACAGGTGTGAGCCACTCTGCCAGGCAGGAGAGACCTAGGAAAACAAAAAGGGCAATTTTCAAAGGCTAGGTCTCATAGCCACTAGACCAGGATAGCTAGACAGTTCTGCATTTTTAAAAAATGAGCAAAAGTCTAATGGAAAATGGGCAAAGGACTGAATAGACGCTTTATCCGAACAAGATAAGTGGCCAATAAGCAGATGAAAAGATTCTCAACATAATTAGTCATTAAGATGCAACTGAAGGCTGGGCTCAGTGGCTCACACCTGTAATTCCAGCACTTTGGGAGGCTGAAGTGGGCAGATCACCTGAGGTCAAGAGTTTGAAACCAGCCTGGCTAATATGGCAAAACACCATCTCTACTAAAAATATAAAAATTAGCCAGGCGTGGTGGCGTGCGCCTGTGGTCCCAGTTACTCAGGAGGCTGAGGCAGGAGAATTGCTGGAATCAGAATGGTAGAGGTTGCAGTGAACTGAGATCACACCATTGCCCTACAGCCTGGGTGACGGAACAGGACTCTGTCTCAAAAGAAAAAAAAGATGTGAGTGCTAACTAAAACCAGGAGATACCACTTCATACCCACTAGAATAGCTAGAATTTTTTTTTTTTTTTTGAGACGGAGTGTCTCCCTGTCACCCAGGCTGGAGTGCAATGGCGCCATCTTGGCTCACTGCAACCTCCGCCTCCCAGGTTCAAGCGATTCTCCTGCCTCAGCCTTCCAAGTAGCTGGGATTACAGGCGCGTGCCACCATGCCCAGCTAATTTTTCTATCTTTGGTAGAGACAGGGTTTCACCATGTTGGCCAGACTGGTCTCGAACTTGTGAGCTTGTGATCCGCCTGCCTCGGCCTCCCAAAGTGCTCTGATTACAGGCGTGAGCCACCAGACCCAGCCAATAATTGTTTTTTTTTTAAATGAAAATAACAAGTGTTGGTGAGGATATGGAGAAACTGGAACCCTGGTGCACTGCTGGTGGGAATGTGAAATGATGAAACCACTGGGAAAACTGATAGTTCCTCAAAATGTTAAACAGCATTACTCTGAGGTATACACCAAACAGAACTGAAAACAGGTTATCAAATAGATGCTAGAATACCAATGTTCATAGCAGCATTATTCATAATAGTCAAAAGGTACGAATGGTCCAACGTCCATCAGCAGATGAATGGGTAAACAAAAGGTGGTAAATCCATACAATGGAATATTCTTCCACCATGAAAAGGAGTGAAGTAGGCCAGGTGCGGTGGCTCATGCCTATAATCCCAGCACCTTGGGAGGCCGAAGCGGGAGGATCTTTTGAGGTCAGGAGTTCGAGACCAGCCTGGCCAACATGGTGAAATCCCATCTCTATGAAAAATACAAAAACTAGTTGGGCGTAGTGGCAAGTGCCTGTAATCCCAGCTACTCGGGAGGCTGAAGCAGGAGAATCGCTTGAACCTGGGAGGCGGAGGTTGCAGTGAGCCGAGATCACTCCACTGCACTCCAACTTGGGTGACAGAGTGAGACTCCCTCTCAAAAAAAAAAAAAAAAGGAAACGTTCTAAAATTAGACAGTGGTGATGGCTGCACACCCCTGTGAATATGCATTTGGCTTTCTGTATCCATGGGTTCCACATTCATGAATTCAACCACCTGTAGCTGGAAAATATTTTTAAAACAATAAAAAATAACAATATAATAAAAAGTATACAAATATTGGGAGGTCGAGGCAGACAGACCACTTGAGGTCAGGAGCTGGAGACCAGCCTGGCCAACGTGGTGAAACCTCGTCTCTACCAAAAATATAAAAAATTAGCCGGGTATGGTGGCGTGGGCCTGTAATCCCAGCTAATCGGGAGGCTGAGGCAGGAGAATCCCTTGAACCCAGGAGGCGAAGGTTGTAGTGAGGTGAGATCGTGCTACTGCACTCCAGCCTGGGCGACAGAGCAAGACTCCCTCTCAAGAAAACAAACAAACAAAAACAAAACAGTATAATAGTTGTTTACCTAGCATTTACATCATATGAGGTATTATAAGCAATCTAGAGATGTTAAAGTATGCAGGAGGATGGTGTGTTAGGTTATATGCAAATACTACGCCATTTTATATAAGGGAGTAGCACATCTATGGACGTTGGTATGGGAGTGGGGTCCTAGAACCAATTTGACACTCAGGACGCCTCTGTCACTTACTTCCCAATGAATTCTCATCATCTTTAGAATAAAACGCCTCCCTGTGGCCTAAAAAGCCCTCAGTGGCCCAGGCCCTACCGGCTTCTCTGATTCATTAGCACATTCTTCTTTGCTCCAATCACAACGCTCCGTGGTCCTTCTGCAGGCCAGGCTAAGTTTCCACTGAAGGACCTGGAATAGCACTTCCCAAACCGTTTCATAGCCAAAGGGTTCATGGCCATCTCCCTCTTCCTGCTCAGGCTCAGCTCAGACCTCACCTCCTTAGAGGCCTTTCCTGACTACTCAATCCCCATCTTATGACCCTGCTTCATTTTCTTTTCTTTTCTTTTTCTTATTTTTTATTAATTTTTTTTTTAGACAGACTATCACTCTGTTGCCCAGGCTGGAGTGCAGTGGCATGATCATAGCTCACTGCAGCCTCAACCTCCCAGGGCGCTGGAATGGCTATGACTAGAGCAGAATCCCCAAATGTGGGCTGGGCACAATGGCTCATGCCCATCATCCCAGTATTTTGTTTATTATTATTATTTTTTGAGACAGAGTCTTGCTCTGTTGCCCAGGCTGGAGTGCAGTGGCATGATCTCAGCTCACTGCAACCTCTGCCTCCTGGATTCAAGCAATTCTCCTGCCTCAGCCTCCTGAGTAGCTGGGATTACAGGCACTCACCACCATACCCGGTTAATTTTTGTATTTTTAGGAGAGACGGGGTGTCACCATGTTGGCCAAGCTGGACTTGAACTCCTGACCTCAAGTGATCCACCCACTTCAGCCTCCCAAAGTGCTGGGATTACAGGCGTGAGCCACCGCCCCCGGCCATCATCCCAGTACTTTTGGAGGCAGAGGCAGGAGGATCCGCTTTAGCCCAGGAGTTTGAGACCAGCCTGGACAACGTGGTGAGACTCTGATCTCAATTAAAAAAAAAAAAAAAAAAGAATTTCTGAATGTGCTGGAGACCATAAGGCAGCTAGAACATTCCAGTCCCTCTGCCCCAGCTCCTTGAATTCTTAGTATTTTCATCTTTCATCTCTCCAGGCCTTGGCCCAGCCCAGTGGCTCATGCCTGTAATCCCAGCACTTTGGGAGGCCAAGGCAGACAGATCACGAGGTCAAGAAATCGAGACCATCCTGGCCAACATGGTGAAACCCCATCTCTACTAAAAATACAAAAATTAGCTGGGCGTGATGGTGTGTGTCTGTAGTCCCAGCTACTTGGGAGGCTGAGGCAGGAGAATCACTTGAACCCAGGAGGTGGAGGTTGTAGTGAGCTGAGATTGCGCCACTGCACTCCAGCCTGGTGACAAAGTGAGACTCCGTCTCACAAAAAACAAAACAAAAAACATTTCTCCAGGCCTCATCCTCCGATGACACAGCTCAGAGAACTCCCTGACAAATGGAGACAAAGCCATGACTGCCAGGAGCCAATGGAGTTTGGAGCCAAAGTGTCCACCTCACTCCCTGGCTGAGAGCCATAACCCCAATTTGGAGCCTGTCGGAGGCAGAATACTGGCCCCTAAATATTCCCATACCCTAATCCTTGGAGTTTGTGCATATGTTCCTTTACGAAGCTAAAGGGATTTTGCAGATGTGATTAAATTAAGGATCTCGGGATGGAGGATTATCCGGGATTACCCAGGTGGGCCTAATATAATCACAAGAGGACTTAAAAGATGGGGGAGGCAGACATAGAGTCAACAAAGGGAGATGAGAGACCAGGCAAAGTGGCTCACGCTTGCCATCCCAGCACTCTGGGAGGCCGAGGTGGGAGGATTGCTTGAGGCCAGGAATTTGAGACTGGCCTAGGCAACATAGTGAGACACCCCTCTCTGCAAAAAACTTTTAAAAAAATTATCAGGGTGTCATGGCACACACCTATATTCCCAGCTACTCAGGAGGCTGAAGTGGGAGGCTTACTTGAGCCTGGGAGGTCGAGGCTGCAGTGAATCATGATTGTACCACTGCACTTCAGCCTGGCTGACAGAGCAAGACTGTCTCAAAGAAAAAAAAGGGACTGGGCATGGTGGCTCACACCTGCAATCCCAGCACTTTGGTGGGTCCAGGTCAGTGGATCGCTTGAAACTAGGGATTCAAGACCAGCCTGGGAAACATAGTGAGACCGTGTCTCTACAAAAAATGCAAAAATTGGCCGGGCGAGGTGGCTCACGCCTGTAATCCTAGCACTTCGGGAGGCTGAGGCGGGTGAATCACTTGAGGTCAGGAGTTTGAGACCAGCCTGGCCAACATGGTGAAACCCCGTCTCTAATAAAAATACAAAAAAATTAGCCGGGCATGGTGGTGGGCGCCTGTAACCCCAGCTACTCAGGAGGCTGAGGCAGGAGAATCACTTTGAACCGGGGAGGCGGAGGTTGCAGTGAGCTGAGATCATGCCATTGCACTCCAGCCTGGGCAACAAGAGCATCTCAAAACAAACAAACAAACAAACAAACAAACAAACAAAAATTAGCAGGGTGTGGTGCCATGAACCTGTAGTCCCAGCTATTTGGGAGGCTAAGGTGGAAGGATCGCTTCAGCCTGGGCAGAGGTTGTAGTGAACTAACATGGTATCATGTCACTGTACTCCAGCCTAGACAACAAAGTGAGACTCTGTCTTAAAAAAAAAAAAAAAAAAAAAAAGGCCAGGCGCAGTGGCTCAGGCCTGTAATCCTAGCACTTTGGGAGGCCGAGGTGGGCAGATCACCTGAGGTTGGGAGTTCAAAACCAGCCTGACCAACATGGACAAACCTCATCTTTACTAAAAATGCAAAATTAGCCGGGCATGGTGGCGCATGCCTGTAATCCCAGCTACTCAGGAGACTGAGGCAGAAGAATCGCTTGAACCTGGGAGGCAGAGGTTGCAGTGAGGCGAGACTGTGCCATTGCACTCCAGCCTGGGCAACAAGAGTGAACTCTTTCAAAAAACAAAACAAAAAACCAAAACTGAAGAAAAAGAATTTTTTCTCAGCTGGGCACAGTGGCTCACACCTCTAATCACAGTACTTTGAAAGGCTGAGGCAGGAGGATCCCTTTAGATCAGAAGTTTGAGACCAGCCTGGGCAACAAAGCAAGATCCCATCTCTACAAGAAAAATTTTAAAACAGCTGGGCATGGTAGCATGCACCTGTGGTCCTAGGTACTTGGGAGCCTGAGGTGGGAGGATTGCTTGTATCCAGGAGTTCGAGGCTGCAGTGAGTTATGATAAGACCACTGCACTCCATCCAGCCTGGGTGACAGAATAAGACTCGGTGTCTTAAAAAAAAATAAAAAGGGCCGGGCGCGGTGGCTCACGCCTGTAATCTCAGCACTTTGGGAGGCCGAGGCAGGAAGATCACCTGAGGTTGGGAGTTCAAAACCAGCCTGGCCAAAATGGTGAAACCCGGTCACTACTAAAAATACAAAAATTAGCCGGGTGTGGTAGTGCATGCCTGTAGTCGCAGCTACTCGGGAGGCTGAGGCAGGAGACTCACTTGAACCCAGGAGGCAAAGGTTGCAGTGAGCCGAGTTTGTGCCACTGCACTTGTCAGGGCAACAGAGTGAGACTCTGTCTTTAAAAAAAAAAAAAAAAAAATTTCTTCTCTCTTCTAGTGACTCCAACGCCTTGCTATGTGGCCTTGAGCAAGCCCCTTCCTTTTGCTGGACATTGATTTCTATATATGTGAAAGGTGAGAGGAGTTGGGTTAAGGGACTCACTAGGGGCCATGGAGGCCTGACACTGTGACTCAGCATTTCCAGGATGCGATGGACCTGCTGAGAGCTCTTGGATGATGCTTTTGAACCGTCCTCCATTCCGAACGCTGTTTCCTCCCGAGAGCCCTGCCCAGAGTCTCTCCTGCTGCCACAGAGAATGCATTTGTGCTCAAACAGTGACTTCAGTTACAAGAGACAGGGGACAATGCTTTATTGACTTGGCACCTATGAACCGGTGGCTACAGGCCCCCAGGGTTCTTTAATCCTGCAAAGTGGAGGCTCTGTGGTGGAGACGGCATAAATCAGAGATGCTGGTTCCAGCTGCAGGGAGGGGCCACTGTCCCTGCTTTGGCCCCTCCCCCAGTCCCCTTGTCCAGCCGAGCACCATCTGAGTGAGTCCAGGCCCTCTCGGAGCAGGGCAGGACAGGGACCCAGGTTCCTCTGCAGCCCCTGAGGGCCCAAGGTAGGAGCTGTAGGCCCCTCCTGCCTTCCCTCTTCTTGGGGATCCCAAGATGGGTTGGGGGAAGAGGAGATACCCCATTTAAAGAGCCCCTGAGCCTCCTGGATCTAGGTCAAGGAAGGCAGGGTCTGGTGCTATAAAAACAGCCCCACCAAAGAGAAGAGTTAGGAATCATTCTCTTCCCCTCGTTTTGGTTTTGGCTGAGCAAAACCACGGGAGCTTTCACTGAATTGGGTTCAGTGTTGAGTCGATGACAGGCTGAGGTCACGCAGTAAGTGGACAGGGGTACAGCCATGCTCCCCCATGCAGGACTGCACTGTCTAGGTAGGCTCTCTCCCAGGCAAGGGAAGGAGGGGCAAAGTGAACTGTAGTCATCACAAGAGGAGGGCTTCCTGGAGGAGGAAGGGCAGGTCACAGCTCCCGGAAGAAGAGGTGGTCTGCAGAGCGGGCTGGGTCATGAAGGCTGGCACAGGACACTGGCATCCTCGCTGTGGTCACAGTTGTGGGCATCCCAGCGGATGTGAGAGCAGAGCAGCAGGGCACTTTCTTCCCCACGGCACTTGACATTGTCCAGGAGAATGGGGCCTCGGCCTGGGCCAAAGTGAGCCTCGCCAGGGGCTGCAAGGGCCTGGCCACAGCCCAGCTGGCGGCACAGGACACCGGCTGCCCGCAGGTCCCAAGCATCATCACAGACAGTGCCCCACCGTTGCCCTAGGTAGAGCTCTACACGCCCCTCGCATCGGTGGCCTCCGTTGACCAGACGTAGATGCCCTGTGGGAGGACAAGGGCTGGGTTGGAAGGGGCTGGTCCATGCCAGGCTACTCCCAAGCTAGGTCAGGTTGGGAGTAAAGAGAGGTCTGAGACACTCTGAGCACTGCCCTAGGAGCCACTAGATGAAGGCAGACACATGAAATTAAAGTAAGATTGGAGCTGGCTGGGCACAGTGGCTCACGCCTGTAATTTCAGCACTTTGGGAGGCTGAGGCGGGTGGATCACGAGGTTAGGAGATCGAGACCATCCTGGCTAACAGAGTGAAACCCCGTCTCTACTAAAAATACAAAAAATTAGCTGGGCGTGGTGGCGGGTGCCTGTAGTCCCAGCTACTTGGGAGGCTGAGGCAGGAGAATGGCGTGAACCCAGGAGGCGGAGCTTGCAGTGAGCCGAGATCATGCCACTGCACTCCAGCCTGGGCGACAGAGCGAGACTCCTTCTCAAAAAAACAAAAAAGAAGATTGGTGCTGGGTGCAGTGGCTCATGCCTGCAATCCCAGCACTTTGGGAGGCTGAGGAGGGAGGACTGCTTGTGCCCAGAAGCCAGACAGCAGCCTGGACAACATAGCAAGACCCTGTCTCTAAAAACAAAACAAAACAAAAAAACAAAAATTAGCCGGGTGTGGTGGTGTGTGCCTTGTAGTCTCAGCTACTTGGGGGGCTGAAGCAGGAGGATTGCTTGAGCCCAGGAGGTCAAGGCTTCAGTAGCCATGATTGTGCCACTGCATTCCAGCCCAGATGACAGAGCAAGACTCTGTCTCAAACATAAATAACATGGGGCCAGGCACAGTGGCTCATGCCTATAATCACACCACTTTGGGAGGCCAAGGCTGGCGGATCACTTGAGGTCAGGGGTTCAAGACCAGCCTGGCCAACATGGTGAAACCCCGTCTCTACTAAAAATACAAACACACAAAATTAGCTGGGTATGGTGGCACATGCCTATAATCCCACTTACTGGGGAGGCTGAGGCACGAGAATAGCTTGAACCTGGGAGGTGGAGGTTGTGCCATTGCACTCCAGCCTGGGTGACAGAGCAAGACTCTATCTCAAAAAAATAAAATAACAAATAAATAAGATGAGCATCAGTCCAGACCCAGTCTCAGGACTGTGAGAAAGCGTGCAAACGTTTTTGAGTGATCCGCGACGTGTATTGGGTGCTTCATGTCTGCTCTCTCTCTAGTCCTCTGTTCATAATCCCAGTACCCCAGCCCCAGGCCGGCTGTTTGGAGACTCTGTTACATCCTATTGTGTCCCCTGAAGGTTATCATGGTCTCCCGCACCCCCCTGGGCTCCCAGAACTACATTCTGGATTTTTTCATTGCTCTGTTCAGGACAGGATCCTTATCCCCTCATTCTGATCTCACCTCTAGAAATCTCCAGATTGCTGTAGTTTAAAGCTCACCTCCTTCTTTCTGGACACCATATTCCTACAAAGGAGGCCTGAGACCAACGAAAAGGACAAGACTTCCAGGTCCCGGTGTGAATCTGCTGAGCTTTATAACCTAGGCTGTGACCTCCCCCAATCCAGGTCCTTCAGACCCTGATGCCTCCACCCACTTTCAGGGGATTAAGGGCACCTACCGTCCCTGGGCCGAGGAGTGGGCACCCGCGTGGTCTCAGAACCATCCTGCTGGACTTGTAATCCCAGCTCCTCTGGGCCTGGTTAAGGAAGGACAGAGATAAAGAGGTGGCTGTCACAATGGGAAGCATGTTCCTTAGGGCCAGGTCCCCTCCTGCTCTCCCCAGGAAAGCCTGTCCTAGGGACAAAAAGGACTTCACAGGTTCCTGAAGAACTGCTCCCTTTGATCAGAAATGGGGGTTGTGTCACTGAGTGGGCGCAGTGGCTCACACCTGTAGTCCCAGCACTTTAAGAGGTCAAGGTAAGGCTGGGCATGGTGGCTCACACCTGTAATCCCAGCACTTTGGGAGGCTGAGGCGGGTGGATCACCTGAGGTCAGGAGTTCGTAGACCAGCCTGGCCAACATGGTGAAACCCCGTCTTTATTAAAAATACAAAAATTAGCCAGGCGTGGTGGCACGCGCCTATAGTCCCAGCTACTAGGGAGGCTGAGGCAGGAGAATCGCTTGAACATGGAGGCGGAGGTTGCAGTGAGCCACTGCACTTCAGCCTGGGTGACAGACTGAGACTCTGTTTCAAAAAAAAAAAAAAGTCATGGTGAGAGGATCGCTTGAGGCCAGGAGTTCGAGAGTAGCCTGGGCAACACAGTGAGACCTCATCTCTAAAAAAAAATTCAAAAATTAGCCAGGCACGGTGGCATGTCCCTTGTAGTCCCAACTACTCTGGAGGTTGAGCGGAGTAGGATTGCTTGAGCCCAGGAGTTTAAGTCTGCAGTGAACTATGATCGTGCCACTGCAGCCCAGTCTGAGTGACAGAGCAAGGCTCTGTCTCAAAAGAAAAAAAAAAAAATAGGTGTTGTGCCTCTCCAAACCTTGGCCCCAAAGCAGAACCCTTTGTGGCCAAAACTATGGGAAGTAGGGCCTACTAGCCTTGGGGCGTTAAATGAGGGTGAAGGTATCAATTCCCACAGCAATCAACGAATTTCACAATGTTCTGCCAAACTGCAAACACCCCTTTCCATTGACTCCGCCCAAAGGTCACACGCTAGCTCTGGTAAGGGTGATCCACTCTCTGCTTAATAGAGTTTTGCTGGGTCTAGATTTAGCCGGGAGCAAACGGCCCTACCCTTTACGGACTTGATGCGTTTCTCGAACTAGAATCGGCCTTAGCCCTGACCTTCGGACACCGCCCCTCACAGCTGCACCACGCGGCCCTCCCCAGGCCCCGCCCCATTTTCCACTGCAGAAGGCTCTCCGTTCCGGCCCCCCTCCGCCGCGCAGCCGCAGAGCGCGCAGACGGCGGGGCGGCGCCCCTCTGCGGAGTGCGCATGCTCCCGTGGCGGCAGTGCCGCAGAGAGGCCTCATGCGTGGCGCCGCCCTGCCCCTCCCACGCCGCAGTGCGCGGCCCCGCTGTAAGCCTCACCTGCGCAGAGCGCTCCTGCGTCTTCGTGGTGGCCGCAGTTGTGCTGGCCCCAGCCCAGGTGGAAGCAGTCGCTCAGGCGGGCCTCGGTGCCGGCGCAGCCCACGTTGTCCAGCAGCACGGGGCCGCGGCCGTAGCCGAAGTGGCCCAGGCCCGTGGCGCCCAGCGCAGGCCCGCAGCCCGCCTCGCGGCAGGCCACGCGCGCGTCCGCAAAGTCCCAGTCATCGTCGCACACGGTGCCCCAGGCCCCGGCGTGCAGCACCTCCACGCGGCCGCGGCACGGACCCGGGCCGCCCACCAGCCGCAGCCACCCACCTGCGGGGCGCACAGGCCCGCGGCCAGAGGGGCTGGGCTGGGGCTGCCGGCTCCCAGACACAGCCCCAGCCCTACCCTTCCCCACCCCCCGCAGACCCCGGGCACCGCCACTTACTTTTCTTTCCTGCGGCCCAGGCGGCAGTGGTGAGCAGTGCCGTCTCCCGGGAAGGCTGGGGGCCAACTCCTGTAGCTGCGGAGACAGGGCATCTAGAGTGTTCGAAGGGGACGAGGAGGCCTTATGTCCAGCAGGGCATGGGGACGCCTACCAAGAACCCCCAACCCTACCAAACCCGTACCCCCACTCAGCTGCAACCCCAGAGTCACCACGTTGTCTGGCGCGTGTTGGGATCTCCGGGAAAGTTGGTTGAATGAACCGAAAGCTGATTCTAGGTGTTACCCTAACTTGAGGCCCAGGGATAGTTCCTATCCTAATTCCAATTGCACTGCTAACCTTGATTCAACCTTCATCTCAATCGACCCCCTCATAAGGTCTCTCAATTTCCAGTCTCAGCATCACACCATTGAAAAAAAATTTTTTTTTAACTTCGAGACACGGTCTTGCTCTGTCACCCAGAGTGGAGTGCAGTGGTGCGATCATAGCTCACTGCAGCCTAGAACTCCTGGCCTCAAGTGATCCTCCTGCCTTGGTATTCCAAAGTGCTAGGACTGGTGCGACCCACCATGCCCAGCTAATTTTCTTTTTTTTTTTTTTTGATACAGAGTCTCGTTCTGTCTTGCCCAGACTGTAGTGCAGTGGCGCAATCTCGGCTCTTTGCAACCTCTGCCTGCCAGGCTTAAGCGATTCTCCTGCCTCAGCCTTCCAAGTAGCTGGGATTACAGGCGCCTGGCTAATTTTTGTATTTTTATTTATTTATTTTTAATTTTTGTATTTTTAGTAGAGATGGGATTTCACCATGTCGGCCAGGCTGGTCTTGAACTCCCAACATCAAGTGATCCACCTGCCTCAGCCTCCCAAAGTGCTGGGATTACAGGCGTGAGCCACTGTGCCTGGCAATTTAAATATATATAATATATATATGTATACTTTATATATTATATATATTATATAATATAATATATAATGTATTATATAATATATTATATAATATATAATTATATATAATATATAATATATTATATATGTTATATAATATATTATATATTATATGATATATAATATATTGTATTATAATATATAATATATAATGTAATGTGTATTATATAATATATATAATATAATTATATTATATATATTTATTTATTTATATTTAGAGACAGGTTCTAGCTAAGTTGCCCAGGATGGTCTTTAACTGACCTCAACAGATCCTCCCGCCTGTTTCCCAAAGTACTGGGATTATAGGAGTGAGCCACCACCCACATTCCAAATTTTACTTATGTGCTTTGAAGAAATCTCTTACTGCCTCCTCCCACCCCGCTGAAGTTTTCAGAGCTTTGAGTTTCATCATCCTTGCTCCGTCTGCTCGTAATTGTCTCACCCACCTCTGCACCATCTGGCCAAAGCCCTGGCCTGTTAGCCAGGGCCCCCGCCTGTGAATCCAGAACATTCTTCCCAGTTCCCAGCCGCACCCACCATACCCCTAACATTCCCGCCTGGAGGGCTGAGCTCTTTACCGGACGGATCTGTGTGCCAAGCCCAGTCCTCTCTTGTGGCTGAGGATGGCAGTGCTGTGAGCGTTGGGGGACCCAGGCCTAGGGCAGGAGAGAAGCGGGCAGGGTCAAAGGCTGAGATTCTGGTCTCTGGTCAGCCATGGGCTGTCAGGGGAGGATAGGAGGGTCTCCCTGGAGGAGAGAATAGATGTTACTTCCAGGGCTGGTGGCCGCAGCGGGGTTCCAAGGAGGCCTGTCCCCACTTTGATAGTGGTAGTAATTCACTTGTGCTGTGAGGCGTACACTTCAGTTTATACAGGGCTCTCAACACACATGCTTTCATTTCTCTCCAGTGTCCCATGTTCTCATCAGAAGCCTTCTGTGTCCAACAGACATGGAGTACAGAAGGCCTTGCCCATCAGGGAGGACCATACACAGTCCTGAGTTCTCATTATCCTCTTTTTTTTTTTTTGAGATTGAGTTTCGCTCTTGTTACCTAGGCCGGAGTGCAATGGTGCGATCTCCGCTCATTGCAACCTCCACCGCCCAGGTTCAAGTGATTCCCATGCCTCAGCTTCCCGAGTAGCTGGGATTACAGGCGCCTGCCACCATGCCTGGCTAATTTTTGTGGTTTTTTTTAGTAGAGACGGGGTTTCACCATGCTGGCTAGGCTGGTGTCAAACACCCGACCTCAGGCGATCCGCCCATCTCGGCCTCCCAAATGCTGGGATTATAGGCGTGAGCCACCGCACCCAGCCCATTATTCCCCTCTTACAGAGAAAACAGGGCTAGCAGGGCAAGGGCCATGCCCAGGGTTAGCAGAGGCTCTGTCTCGGCTCACTGAGACAGACTTCTGCTCTCCTACGGCCCCTCTTAAAGTAAAAAAACAAAAAACAAAAGAACAACTAATCTCTTGAGTGGGGAATGGGGCAGGAGGGGGGACTCACTCGACTCAGGAGGTGGGGCTCAGACACCGGACCAAATTGAGGACTAGCTAAAACAGGGATGGGGTGGGAGTGCCTCTCCATGAGATACGCCCACCCGTATGCCATGTCAGTTTACCATTGCCGTGGCAACACCTGGAGTTACCTTTCCATGGCAACGCAGACAACCCAAAAATTACCATTCTAGTTCTTAAAATGTCTGCATAATCCACCCCCTAATTTGCATATACTTGAAAGTAAATAGAATTACGACTGCAGACCTGCCTCTCAGCTGCTACTCTGGGCACACTGCCTAAGGGGTAGCCCTGCTCAGCAAGGAGCAGGACCTCTGCTGCTGCTGTGCACTGCCGCGTCAATGAAAGCTGCTAACACCAGCTGGCCCTTAAATTCTTTGCTGAGGGAAACCAAAAACCCTCCTGGACTAAGCCTCAATTTGGGGGCTTGCCTGCCTTGCATTAACTGTGTGACCATGGGCAAGGCTCTGACTCTCTGGGCCTCAGCTTTCCCACCTATACACTGGGAATGATAGCCCTTAGTTTGCTATGAGTTATGAGCTGTGGGCAACCACTTTATCTCTTCCAGAGTAGAGTCCATCTGTGAAATAGCATTATTGGCCCTATTATTCCTCTTTGCTGAGAAACCCTCCCAAATAGGTGGGGAGAAAATACTATTATTAGAGCATCAGGATGACAGAGGGGTGTGCTAGGTAATGCTGTGAGCATTAGAGAATTCTGGAATATCTCTGGGGCAATTCTAGAGTGTTACTCTGAGTGTTATTCTAGAGTGTTACTCTAAAGTGGCCCAGGAATAGTACTTGCTGGAACGTTCTGGAGGCATTCTTGGGATATTGCTATAGAATTCTCGAGTATTGGTGAAGCAATAGTACAGGTTTTTTTTGTTTGTTTGTTTTGAGACGGAGTCTCTCTCTGTCACCCAGGCTGGAGTGCAGTGGCGTGAGCTCGGCTCATTGCAACCTCCACCTCCTGGGTTCAAGCGATTCTCCTTCCTAAGCCTCCCAAGTCGCTGGGATTACAAGCATGCACCACCACGCCCGACTAATTTTCGCCATGTTGGCCAGGCTGGATTAGTGCAGTATTGTTCCATAGCCATGGAGTGTACCACAAGGAGTTCTGGGATATTCGGAGGCACTTCTAGAACAGGACTGAGATAGAGGTAATTTTGGATGCTGCCTGGAGAGCTCTGGGGAGCATCAAGACAGCCAAAACACCCTCCCCGTCCACCTCCCCACCGAAGCCGCCTCCTCCAGCATTGCCACAGGGCCCCGCCCACCTGCCCCGGCCCCGCCCACCGTCCACCGCCCGTAGAGCCCGCACCTGCGCAGAGCGCGCCCGCGTCCTCGTGGTGGCCGCAGTTGTGCACACCCCAGCCCAGGCTCTGGCAGGCTGCCAGGCGGGGCTCGCCGCCTTCGCAGTGCACGTTGTCCAGCAGGATGTGTCCCGTGCCATAGCCGAAGAAGGCGTTGGTGGTGGCGGCCATGGCCGTCCCGCAGCCCAGCTGACGACAGACCACAGCGGCATCCGGCAGCCCCCAGTCATCGTCACACACAGTGCCCCACAGGCCATTGTGCAGGATCTCCACTCGGCCCTGACACAGGTTCGCGCCCCCTACCAGGCGCACGCTGCCCTCACCTGGGGACGGGGGCAGGGGCAGGGCGCATCTCCCACTGGCCTCTGCCCCCGTCCTCACCACAAGGGCAGCCCGGTGTCCCAGGACCTACAACCCATGGGCATCTGCTCACCCCGCTGCCCAGGGTACCGCCTCCTTGGTCCAGACTGGGGGTGGCTTGTGGGATCACAGTATCATTTCTGCCTAAAACCAACCCCCCTACCCTGCTCCCTGTCTCCTGGCAGCCTGGGACGTGCTGCTTTCTCATCTACTGCAAATGACATCCTCAAGATACAGCGCCCACACCTCTTCCTCCAGGAAGCCCTCCCTGATCTCCTGAGGAATGGGACCCTCTTCCATCTCTGGACTTCCTTGCCTCTTTCACTCTCCCTCTTTTAGAGCACTTTTCATTTTCCTGTTCTAGTCATGATCATCATTCTTGGGCTCATCTGACCTTCCTGTGAGATTAAGCTCCAGTCTCACCGCCCACTCATTTTCTATTTTTTTTTTTTTTTTGAGACAGGGTCTCACTGTGTCCCCCAGGCTGGAGTACAGTGGCATGATCTTACTGTAACCTCTGCCTCCCGGGTTCAAGTGATTCTCCTGCCTCAGCCTCCCAAGTAGCTGGGACTACAGGAATGTGCCACCACGCCTGGCTAATTTTTGTATTTTTTGTAGAGACAGGGTTTCACCATGTTGGCCAGGCTGGTCTGGAGCTCCCAACCTCAAGTGATCCGCTGGCTCTGCCTCCCAAAGTGCTGGGATTACAGGCATGAGCCACCGTGCCCAGCCATTTTCTCTAACTTTACATCTTCAATTTGTAATCCCTGTCTTCCCACTGCCTAGGGTAGGGTGTGAGAGACTCCTCTCCCAAAACCCAGGTGGTGCCCACATTATGCTTACGTACTTTTTCCATTTGGCAGTGTCGTAGGAGGTGCTCTACTGATTAACATCTTCCTTGTTGGGGGCTGCGTTGGCAAGAATTCTGGAAAGGAAGTGAGGTGGATACAGGGGTCTTTCTGTTCTCCATCCTTACACCACAGGGTGTTTAAGGGGCAGGATGATGGACCCATAAGGTGCTTACCGCCAGAGCCTCTGGCCACACAAAGAGTCACAGCCAGGAACCCTGGGGTATGAGAGGAGAGGGTCCACACCAGAGTCCTGGACTCCTCTAAAGCACGGTTTTTGTTGTTGTTTTTATTTTATTTTATTTTTTGAGATGGAGTCTTGCTCTGTCGCTCAGGCTGGAGTGCAATGGCACAATCTCAGCTCGCTGCAACCTCTGCCTCCCTGGTTAAAGCAATTCGCCTGCCTCAGCCTCCTGAGTAGCTGGGATTACAGGTGCCTGCCACCATGCCCAGCTAATTTTTTGTATTTTTAGTAGAGACGGGGTTTCACCATGTTGGTCAGGCTGGTCTTGAACTCCTGACCTCAGGTGATCCGCCTGCCTCGGCCTCCCAAAGTGCTGGAATTACAGGCATGAGCCACCGTGCCCAGCCTGAAGCACAGTTCTTAAAGCAGTTCACTGCCCTTGGGAACTGTTAGCGATGCAGATTCTCAGGCCCCATCCAGACCTGCAGAATCAGAAACTCTGGGATTGGGCCTCAATCTGTGTTTTCATGAGACCCCCTGATTTTCTTGAAAACTAGAAGCACTGCTCTCAGTTTCCGCTGCAGCTCTATGCCACGTGGAGCGCATGGTCAGTGTGACCCCAATAGTCTGTTTTTTCTTTGTTTTTTGAGACAGGATTTTGCTCTGTCACCCAGGCTGGAGTGCAGTGTCACAATCATGGCTCACTGCAACCTTGACCCCCCAGACTCCAGCAAGCCTCCCTCCTCTGCCTCCCAAGTAGCTGGGACCCCCCCCAACGCCTCGCTAATTTTTCTGATTTTTCGTAGAGTTAAGATACTATGTTCCCAAGATGGTCTCAAACTCCTGGGCTCAAGCAGTCTTGCCACCTCGGCCTCCCAAAATGCTGGAGTTACAGGCATGAGCCACCATGCCCAGCTGATTGTCTGGTTTTAAAACTGGGAAAGGGGAACCAGTGGGGTGGCTTGCACCTGTAGTCCCAGCTACTGAGGCGGGAGAATCCCTTGAGCCCAGGAGTTTGAGGCTGCAGTGAGCTATGATCACACCACTGCACTCTGGTCTGGACCAAAGAGTGGGACCCCATCTCCAAAATCTCTAAAAAAAAATTTTTTTTAAGGGAGAGGGGCTCTGCTGGGACAATCAAAGTCTTACATAGAAGCAGTAGTGCTGGTTTTCTTTTGGTCCAAGGTCAGGGTCAGGCAATGACCCAGAAGAATCCCTGGGACCCATGCTGGGGCTCTTCCCCGGCACCAGGCATTGTAGCCTCTGGCCTGATCTGCATGTAACAGCCTTACCTGTGGGAAGTCCCTTCATTTATCTAGCCTACAGCCCTGCTGCCTGCCACAGTCTGTCTGTACCTCCAGGTCCCAGGGCTCCACTCACCATCACACAGGACAGCCACATCCTCGTAGTGAAAGCAATTGTGGACGCCCCAGCCCCGGCTGCCGCACTCGCTCAGCGCAGCTTCCTGCCCGCGGCACTCCACGTTGTCCAGCAGGATGGGGCCTCGGCCTTGGCCAAAGGCGAGGGGCCGTGGCACGGGCAGCGCCAGTCCACAGCCCAGCTGGCGACATACTACGTTGGCGTCCACCACGTCCCAGTCGTCATCACAGACGCTGCCCCAGGAGCCACCGTGCATGACTTCCAGGCGGCCCCGGCAGCGGCTGGGGCCCCCCACCAGCCTCAGCTCTGTGAAGAGGATGGAGCTGGCACCAGGGGGTCACTGAGTCCAACCTCCAGGATGCCCACTCCATGATGTCCTTTTTTTTTTTTTTTTTTTGGTGGAGACAGCATCTCACTATGTTGCCCAGGCAGGTCTCAAACTCCTGGGCTCAAGTGATCCTCCTGTCTTGGCCTCCCAAAGCGCTAGGATCACAGACGTGTGCTATGGGACCCAGCCAGGTTACCCGCTTTGCCATGAAGCCATGGGAACCTTGGGATCAATCCCTTCTGTTAAATGGGGAGACTACAGCTCCCCTGAGATGGGGGCATCTAGGGTCAAGGGGAGCTGGTTAGTCATCACTTCCTGTGGTTCCCTGTCTGAGGCTGGAGTACCTGGGGGACAGGTGAGGGTGAGGAAGGGTGGGGTGGGGCACCTACCTGGAAAGGGCAGTGGAGTGGGCTGTAGGGCGCTGGCTGAAACAGAGTGAGGAAGAGCATTGGCCCCTCTGCCCACACCATGGCTCCCTGGTCCCAGGAACACACCCCCCAACCCCCACAGTCCTCAACATCACCCCCGTCTTCTTGGACTTCAGTATCCCTGCTTTGCCAAAGCCCCATTGTCTCTTTCTCTGACTGTCCTGATTGGCTTCCCTGCCTCACCCCTCTCTTAGTGGTCTCTGGGCCAACCCAGAGAGATCTGCGGGTGTAAATCTGTAGATCTGCATGTCTCAAACTAATGCTAAATCCCATAATGACCCCTGTTACCTGCAGGAGTCTCAGCTCCTGAGCTTTCACTACAAAACCTTCTAGAATCTTCTAACCATTCTGACCAGCCTCGCCTTTTTTCTTTTCTTTTTTTGAGACAAAGTCTCGCTCTTGTCACCCAGGCTGGAGTGCAATGGCGCGATTTCAGCTCACTGCAACCTCCGCCTCTGGGGTTCAAGCGATTCTTCTGCTTCAGCCTCCCGAGTAGCTGGGATTACAGGTGCACACCACCATGTCCAGCTAATTTTTGTATTTTTAGTAGAGATGCGGTTTTGCCATGTTGGCCAGGCTGGTCTCAAACTCCTGACCTCAGGTAATCTACCCACATTGGCCTGCTGAAGTGCTGGGATTACAGGTGTGAGCCAACACACCTAGGCAAGAGCTTTTTTCAATTCCCAGCTTGGAGCTCCTTCCTCTGGGAAGCCATCCTGGAGCCCTCAGCTAGAAGTGCTTTCTGTTTCCTCTGAATTCCTGGGCACTACATACCCAGGCCTCTTTCGGGGCCTTCTCTGGTAATGTGGCCATGCCTGTCTCAACTCTGTGTCCCCGGACTCTCCGCTCAGAGCCTGGTACTCAGCAGATGTTCAGTAGCTCCACCTTAAATGTGTAAATTGGCTTTGGGATTCATTATATTTCCCTCCCTAAAGATTTACCTAGATGAGTCCTTCTACTTCATTCTTCTTCTTCTTCTTCTTTTTTTTTTTTTAAGACAGTGTCTCAGTTTGTCACCCAGCCTGGAGTGCAGTGACATGATCATAGCTCACTGCACCCTCCAATACCTGGGTTCAATACATCCTCCTGCCTCAGCCTCCAGAATAGCTGGGACTACAAGCTCCTGCCACCCTACCCAGCTATTTTTTTTTTTTTTTTTTTTTGAGACAAGAGTCTTACTCCATTCAGGATGGAGCACAGTGGCATGATCTCATCTCACTGCAGCCTCTGCCTCCTGGGTTCAAGTGATTCTCCCACCTCAGCCTCCCGAGTAATTGGGACTGCAGGTGCACACCACCACACCCAGCGAATTTTTATGTTTTTAAGGTAGAAATGGGGTCTCACCATGTTGGCCAAGCTAGTCTTGAACCCTTAACCTCAAGTGATCCGCCTGCCTCAGCCTCCTAAAGTGCTAGGATTACAGGCATGAGCCACCGCTCCTGGCCTAATTTTTTAATTTTTTGTAGTCAGGGGTCTCACTTTGTTGCCCAGGCTGGTCTCAAACTCCTGGCCTCAAGTGATCCTCCCATCTCAGCCTCCCAAAGTGCTAGAATTACACGTGTGAGCCACCTTGCCTGGCCTTGAGTCTTTCTGCTTCAGCTATCATGTATGTCCTCATTGCTTTCTTTTTTTCTTTTTTGTTTTTTTTGAGACGGAATTTCACTCCTGTTGCCCAGGTTGGAGTGCAATGGCGCCATCTTTGCTCACTGCAACCTCCACCTCCTGGGTTCAAGTGAGTCTCCTGCCTCAGCCTCCAAAGTAGCTGGGATTACAGGCATACCACCATGCCTGGCTAATTTCATATTTTTAGTAGAGATGGGGTTTCTGCATGTTGGTCAGGCTGGTCTCGAACTCGTGACCTCAGGTGATCCATCCGCCTCAGCCTCCCAGAGTGCTGGGATTATAGGCGTGAGCCACTGCGCCCGGCCCTCATTGCTTTCTTTAGGCGAACTCAGTTAATCATTAGGAAAATTTATAAGTTAGGCAGGATCTTACAGACAGGGCAACTTCAGGGTTAGTGAGATTAGACAACTTACTCAGGGCCACATAGCAAATCAAGGGTAGAGCTGAGAGACTACCCAGACAGCCATACTCCTCTTCATCATGCAGTTCTGAGCATGATGCTTGAGAGTGGAGGTGGGAGAGGAAACAGGGAAGTGAAATTTGCCTACCAGGCAAAATGGAAAGCCCAAAAATAATTCCTCACTTGTGGCCCGGGTATGACAGTTCTGACACTTTCACGTACATTACCTTGTAGAATCCTTATAACCACCTCCTGCAGCCTGTACTTGTGTACCTATTTTACTGATGAAGAAACTGAGACTCCACTCTTTTTTTTTTTTTTTTTTGAGACAGAGTCTCGCCCTGTCACTCAGGCTGGAGTGCAATGGCACGATCTCAGCTCACTGCAACCTCCACCTCCTGGGTTCGAACGATTCTCCTGCCTCAGCCTCCTGAGTAGCTGGGATTACAGGCACCCGCCACCATACCCAGCTATTTTTTGTGTTTTTAGTAGAGACGGGGTTTCACCATGTTGGCCAGGCTGGTCCTGAACTCCTGACCTCATGATCTGCCCGCCTCAGCCTCCCAAAGTGCTGGGATTACAGGCGTGAGCCACCGTGCCCGGCTGACTCCACTTCTTATTTATTTATTTATCTTTATTTCTTTTTGAGACAGAGTCTCACTCTGTCACCCAGGCTGGAGTGCAGTGGCGTGATCTTGGCTCACTGCAACCTCCACTTCCCAGGTTCAAGTGATTCTCCTGCCTCAGCCTCCTGAGTAGCTGGGATTACAGGTGCGTGCTGCCATGCCTGGCTAATTTTTGTATTTTTAGTAGAGTGTGGGTTTCACCATGTTGGCCAGGCTGGTCTCAAACTCCTGATCTCAGGTGATCTGCCCGCCTTGGCCTCCCAAAGTACTGGGATTGCAGGTGTGAGTCACCGCGCCTGGCCTTCTTCTTATGTTTGGATAGTCCCTAGGTCATTTGATTTCATCTATTTTACCAGCTGTCTTTCCAACAGCCATTGATGAACACACCCTCTTTCTCTCCTTCCGTGCACCCAGTGTCCCCTAACTGCCCATTCCATGGGTGTGTTTACCTGTCACCTCCAGTACTGAGCCCTTCATTCCCCAAACTCAGGCTCTTAGCTCTTTTGTCAACTCTGGGCAAAGGTCAGCATTGGAAAGAACAGCAGGAATGAGCTCATTCACAACCCCCCTCCTACTATAAAGTTACCGCTGGGACAACGAGAGCCAGAAAGAGGAAGTGGCAAGGGCTAATGGGAGGACTCACCCAGTGGCAGGAGGAGAAGGAAAGACAGGGCTTGGGGGAGGAAGGGAGGGGCAGCACTCCCATCTCCCAACCTCCACCCCCAGCCCTTCTCATCCGGCTGGGGACCAATTAGCATCTCTGCTTCTTTGCGCATCTAGATGGTGAAGGGTGTTTCAGATGCTCCCATCAAGGTGCCAGGGAGAAGTCACAGTTGGAACATCTGAAATTAAAGATCCCAAATGTTGCTTGGCCTCCCAGCACTTTGGGAGGCCGAGGTGGGAGGGTTGCTTGCACCCAGGAGTTCAAGATCAGCCTGGGCAACATAGTGAGACCCCATCTCTACAAAAAGTTTTTAAAAATGAGGCCGGGCTTGGTGGCTCATGCCTGTAATCCCAGCACTTTGGGAGGCTGAGGCGGGTGGATCACTTGAACCCAGGAGATCGAGATACAGCCTGGGTAACATGGCGAAAGCCTGTTACAAAAAAATACAAAAATTAGGCCAGCCGCGGTGGCTCATGCCTATAATCCCAGCACTTTGGGAGGCTGAGGGAGGCAGATCAGTTGAGGTCAGGAGTTCAAGACTAGCCTGGCCAACATGGTGAAACACCGTCTGTACCAAAAATACAAAAATTAGCCAGGTGTGGTGGAGTACACCTGTAATCCCAGCTACTCGGGAAGCTGAGGCAGCAGAATCTCTTGAACCCGGGAGGTAGAAGTTGCAGTGAGCTGAGATCATGCCACTGCACTCCAGCCTGGGTGACAGAGCAAGACTCTGCCTCAAAAAGAAAAAAAAATTAAATTTTAAAAATACAAAAATTCGTAGAATTTTTTTTTTTTTTTTTGAGACAGAGTCTCACTCTGTGGCCAGGCTGGAGTGTAATGGCACAATCTCGGCTCACTGCAACCTCTGTCTCTGAGGTTCAAGTGATTCTCCTGCCTCAGCCTCCTGGGTAGCTGGGATTACAGGCGTGTATCACCACACCCAGCTAATTATATATATATATATATATTTTTTTTTTCTTTTCTTTTCTTTTTTTTTTTTTTTTTTTCATAGAGAGGGGGTTTCACCATATTGGCCGGGCTGGTTTTGTACTCCTGACCTTAAGGGATCCACCCACCTTGGCCTCCCAAAGTGCTGGAATTATAGGCGTGAGCCACTGCGCCGGCCCAGAACATTTCTATTTTATGAGTCGGGTATGGTGATGCATGTCTGTAGTCCCAGCTAATTGGGAGGCTGAGGTAGGAGGATCACTTGCACCAAGGCTGCAGGAAAAAGAAAAAAGTTCCAAGTGTTTACTTCCTGGAGGGGTCAGCTTCAGGGGAAAATGACATTTACACTCGCCTTTGGCATTCTGAGTGGAGATGACGGCAGAGGCAAAAGCTGGGAGGTGAGAAAGATGCTGCTTGGATGGAAACGCATGAGGAGTCGGGCATGGCTGGAGCTGAGGATGTGTGAAGAGGGCAAATGGTGGGAGAGGGGGTTGGGAGGGTTGGCTTGGCCCAAACCATGACCAGCCCAAGGGCTCAGAGATTATCCTCCAGGGCTGCACATTTGATTTTTGTTTTCTTTCTTTCTTTCCTTCCTTCCTTCCTTCCTTCGTTCCTTCCTTCCCACCCTTCCTCCCTCTCTCCCTCCCTTTCTTTCTTTTCTTTTTTTTGATGGAGTCTCGCTCTGTCATCCAGGCTGGAGTGCAATGGCGCAATCTCAGTTCACTGCAACCTCCACCTCCCAGGTTCAAGTGATTCTCCTGCCTCAGCCTCCTGAGTAGCTGGGATTACAGGCACCTGCCACCATGCCTGGCTTATTTTCTGTAGAGATGGATTTTCACCGTGTTGGCCAGGCTGGTCTTGATCTCCCGACCTCAGGTGATCCGCCCGCCTCAGCCTCCCAAAGTGCTGGGATTACAGGCATGAGCCACCGCACCCGGTCTGTGCATTCGAAATATAGTGTTGGTGCCACGGACTGCAACCCACTTAATTTGGGAGGATATTGATACACATGTATTGTTTTATTTTCATTAATTCTTTTTAAATTGTACAATGCCTTCTAAAAAGGACTCTGGTTTTCCATTTATTAGAACAATATAAAGTTCCCCTTTCAAATTAATTAATTTGTTTTACTTTAAATATTTTTTTATTTTTTTATTTTTTAGAGATAGGCTCTCACTGTGTCACCCAGGCTGCAGTGCAGTGGCATGATCATGACTCACTGCAACCTCCCTATCCTGGGCTCAAAGGATCCTCCTGCCTCAGCCTCCTGAGTAGCTGGAACTGTAGGCTCGCACCACCACACCCAGCTAATTTTCTTTTTTCCTTTTTAGTAGAGATGGGCTCTCGTGCTGTGTTACTCAGGCTGGTCTCAAACTCCTGGCCTCAAGTGATCCTCCTGTCTTGCACTTTTTTTGTTTTTAATACCCCAATCCTAAATCAGAAAAAAAAAAAAAAAATCTTCAAGGCCTTTCCACCCGAAGTGGGCTGAGCATTGTAAGCAGCATTTACTCTCTCAGACCTTCCTTCACTTTTTTTTATGTATTTGTGTGTCATGGTAACTATGATTTCCTTAATATTTTTTCTCATTTTATTGGCTCATTTCTTCTGATTTAAATTATGTATTTTTATTTATTTATTTATTTATTTATTCATTTATTTATTGAGACAGAGCCTCCCTCTGTCACCCAGGCTGTAGTGCAGTGACCTGATCTCAGCTCACTGCAACCTCCGCCTCCTGGGTTCAAGCAATTCTCCTGCCTCAGCCTCCCAAGTAGCTGGGACTACAGGCATGTGCCACCATACTCAGCTAATTTTTGTATTTTTAGTAGAGATGGGGTTTCCCCATGTTGACCTGGCTGGTCTGGAACTCCTGACCTCAAGTGATATATCAGGCTCGGTCTCCCAAAGTGCTGGAATTACAGATGTAGCCACCACATCCGGCCCTGATTTAAATTAACTCTAGGCCAAGCATGGCGGCTTACTCCTGTGAGCACTTTGGGAAGCGAGGAGGGAGGACCTCTCTTTTTTTTTTTTTGAGACGGAGTCTTGCCTCGTCGCCCAGGCTGGAGTGCAGTGGCACAATCTTGGCTCACTGCAACCTGTACCTTCCAGGTTCAAGCGATTCTCCTGCCCCAGCCTCCTGAGTAGCTGGGATTACAGGCAGGCATCACCACGCCTAGCTAATTGAGGGAGGATCTCTTGAGCCCGGGATTTCAAGACCAGCCTAGGCAACATAGTGAGACCCCATCTCGGCAAAACTAAAAAACAATTAGCTGGGCATGGTGGTGCATGCCAGTAATCCCAGTGCTTTGGGAGGCTAAGGCAGGAGGATCACTTGAGCCCAGGAGTTCAAGGCTGCAGAAAGCCATGATCGCGCCACTGCACTCCAACCTGAATGACAGAAGGAGACCCTGTCTCTAACTAAAAAGAAAAAAAAAGTGCATAAACCATGAACTTAGAGCTCAAAGAGCACTCACACTGTGTAACCAGCGTCCCAGAAGCCTCTCTCATGTCCCCTTTTCTTGCAGACTTTTAGCAGGGGTCTGATGCATTGTGTGGACTGTGGACTGGTTGGCTGGGGAGAGATGGGAGGCTGGTTTAGAGGCTGATGCAGTTGTCCAGACTCCAGGCCATGGGAGGCAGAGACGAAGGAGAGATGCGAAGGATACGTGGGAGACTGAACTGGCAGGACTGGGCTTCTCTTGGTGTTGGGGGGCAGGGAGCTAGGAGCATCCATTTGGCTCCCAGCCACACTGATGGAGACTTTGTAGGAGGTGGTGGTGGAGAGGATGGTTCTGTTTGGGCTACATTGAGAGTGGGACTAGGGGACATGGGTGCTCGTCCCAGAAGGAGCTCCCCACCGTCCCCCCAACCCCCTCCTCTCTCTGGCTTTACCTCTGCCCTGGTGTACAAAGTCTGGTTGGGGAGAAGATGAAAGCCTATCTGGATGCGGACACGGGGATTTCAACACCCCATTCATGGGGCCCAGGACAGCCCCCAGTGGAATAATCACCTTTTGTCCTCCTTCTGCCTGGACTGGGGACAGCTGGGAGATGGGAGCTGAGAACCATGAGGAGGGGGAAAGTCACAGTCCAGGCTTTGCTTGTTGCGGGGGGGCACATAGTTATCTTGGCCTCCTTTTGCCTCCTGGCCTCGGTGCCACCCATTTCTCAGGCTGCTGGGATACTGGCCCCCCAGGCCAGATCAGCCCCCACCCTGGGGACAGGCAAATTCCAGAGACCCTGCCAGGAATCCTCAGCTTCCCCACCTCTATCCCCTGCCACCTTGGCCCAGGAATGAGGGAGAAGAACCCCCGATCCTGACCCCCACGAATCTCAAATCCCAGGTGACCCCAGAGCCCTCCTCCAAGCCTGCCTCCTCACCCACCCAGCTCCAAGGTGGGCCCCTCCAGTCTGCTCCTGCTTCACGCCCTGGGGAACACTGGCAAGACGAGGCTTCATCCTTCCCTGTCCTTGGTGATTAGGGCTCTTGAAAGCCCTCCCATCCCTTCATATCCCTTTCCAAGTCCATCTGTTGCCCACATTCTCTACAGTACAGCCGGCAGCATAACACAGCGGTTCATATTGCAGCATCAGCTCCACCATCTCCTAGCTGTATGACCTTCACCTTGCAAAGCCTCACTGTTCTCATCTGTAAAATGGCATTTGTGATCCACTTACCCCTTATCATTTTTGCCAAGTTCAATGAGCAAATGTTTTCACAAGGCTTAGCCCAGTGTCTGGCCCACTCTAGGTGTGGTAGCTATTGTTATCATTACTGTTTCTCCATCGAGACTGCAGACCCTCGAGGGCAGAAACCAGATCTTATTCAATGGTTGCACTTGGTACAGGGTGGATACTCAGGAAATGTTTGTTGAGTGACTGAATCAAGGTGATGGCTACAGAATCATAGAAAACAGCAGCCAGAAGGGGCTTGGGAGATTAACAAGGACAATTTCCCATCTGACCTGTGGGAAATGGTTGCCTCTCTCTCTCTCTCTCTGTCTCACTCACACACACACACGCATGCACATGCACACACGCACAAACACCCCAGCAAAAGCAAAGGATTCATACCTGGGGGAATGTTCTGGGCTCTTTCTGTCTCTCCTTCTACAGTCAATCGAAGATCGAATCACTTTGTCTGCCCCTGGAAGTTTAGGAGGAGGAAGGATCTTCCAAATAGAAATCAACACAGGTGTTTCTTCTTTTCTTTCCACAGCTGGAAGGTGAGCAGAGGCAAAGTCCCTGTCCATGGAGCTGGCTGGTGGCCCCAGCCTGTCCCCATCCGACCTTAGGGACAACGAGAAGCAAAGGGGAGTGGAGGTGGCCGGCACCAGCTGGAGTGGCCCCAGAAAAAGGGCACCCAGGTGGAGGTGGAGCTATGTGGTTGGGGGAGGCATGGACTCTCAGGGCCAGGCAGCCCCTCCTCCCCCCACAGCCCCCCCACCCCAGGGTTCATGTTTCAGAAAGGCCTGGATACGTCTCCACCCCTTTGCAGGGCAGCCAAGCATCCTGATCTCTGGAGGTAACCCTGATCCAGCCCAGGAGTCCCCCTGATGATGTCCAGACCCATATCTCAGCTGAGGTTTTGGAAATGGTCCCAGGAGCCACAGTGTATGGAATGGGTTTCCCACATAGGCAGGACCTCACAACCTCACTCAGGGGCTGCTGATTTTGACTTCTTTTTTTTCTTTTCTTTTCTTTTTTTTATACATAGTCTTTCTCTGTCACCCAGGCTGCTGGAATGCAATGGCACAATCTCGGCTCCCTGCATCCTCCGCCTCCCAGGTTCAATCAATTCTCGTGCCTCAGCTCCCGAGTACCTGGGATTACAGGCATGCACCACCATGCCAGGCTAATTTTGTATTTTTAGTAGAGACTGGGTTTCTCCATGTTGGCCAGGATGGTCTTGAACTCTTGACCTCAAGGGATCCGCCTGCCTCGGCCTCCCAAAGTGCTGGGATTACAGATGTGAGCCACAGCACCTGGCCTAATTTTGCCTTCTTGTGTAGTTCTTCTTTTTTTTGAGACGGAGTTTCGCTCTTGTTGCCCAGGCTGGAGCACAATGGCACAATCTTGGCTCACCGCAACCTCCACCTCCCGGGTTCAAGTGATTCTCCTGCTTCAGCCTCCCGAGTACCTGTGATTACAGGCATACGCCACCAAGCCCGGCTAATTTTGTATTCTTAGTAGAGACGGGGTTTCTCCATGCTTGTTAGGCTAGTCTTGAAATCCTGACCTCAGGTGATCCGCCCGCCTTGACCTCACCAAAGTGTGGGATTACAGGCGTAAGCCACCGCACCTGGCTAGCGTGTTTTGGTGCTTTTTGGACTTTTGTAGTTGTGGGTGGCAGGAAATGATGTGTGGCTTATTTTATAGTTTGTAGCCGCAATAAATGGCTATGCTGGGATCCTGCATCTTTCCCACAGGGGCACAAACTCTCAGAGCTGGAGGGACCCTTAGAGCCCCTGCAAGGCAGTTCCCAAATCTGGTGGAGCATCCTCATCCCCGCCAGGGGCATGTGTTTATTTATTTTTTATTTTATTTATTTATTGAGACAGGATCTTGCTCTGTCACCCAGGCTGGAGTGTAGTGGTGATCATAGTTCACTGAAGCCTCCAACTCCTGGGCTTAAGCGATCCTCCCGCCTCAGCCTTTTAGCACGCTGAGACCACAGGTGTGTACCAGCATGCTTGCCTAATTTTATTATTTATTTATCTATTTATTTGTTTGTTTATTTATTTTTGAGATGGAGTCTTGCTCTTGTTGCCCAGGCTGGAGTGCGATGGTGTGATCTCGGCTCACTGCAACGTCCATCTCCCCGGGTTCAAGGGATTCTCCTGCCTCAGCCTTCCAAAGTGTTGGGATTACAGGCATGAGCCACTGCACCTGGCCAAAAAAAAAAAAGGTTGAGAAGCTCCTGAGGATCAAACAAATTGGGGACCAGTCCCAGCTTTTTATGGTGAGGCTGGGAAGACTGAGGCCAAGGGAGGAAAACAGGTGGCCTGAGTGTGGGCCCGGCGGGACTTAATTTCCTGACTCTGGTCATGATGCTGTTTCCTATTTCTTGGAAAAAGAAAGTACTAGATGCACCAGGCGAGGTGGCTCACACCTGTAATCCCAGCACTTTGGGAGGCTGAGGTGGGCAGATCACTTGAGGTCAGGAGTTCGAGACCAGCCTGGCTGACATGGCGAAACCCCATCTCTACTAAAAATACAAAAATTAGGCGTCGTGGCAGGCGCCTGTAATCCCAGCTACTCAAGAGGCTGAGGTGGGGGAATTGCCTGAACCTGGGAGGTGAAGGTTGCAGTGAGCTGAGATCACGCCACTGCACTCCAGCCTGGGCAACAGAGCGAGACTCCATCTCAAAAAAAAAAAGAAAAAAGAAAAAGAAAAGAAAATACTTGATGGAAGGCTGCCATCACCATGCCGCAAAATCTCCACGCCCCTGCTGCTTGCACACGTCCTTCCTCCCTCCCTCCTCCCCTGGCCTGGGGAAGCCCCTTCCCCAAAGTCCAGATTCCATTCCTTCTATCATCTCAGGGACCTCTTTCCCTCCATCTACACATCTATCTGTCTTCCACATTCAGCTGCTCCTTCCCAACCAGATTTTTCAGCTTCTAAGCAAGCTCTTATCTTTCTCATTAAAGCAAACAGTGGCCAGGAGCAGCGGCTCATGCCTGTAATCCCAACACTTCTAGAAGCCAAGGCAGGAGGATCGCTTGAGGCCAAGAGCTCAAGACCAGCCTGGGCAACATAGGGAGACCCCATCTCTATAAAAAATTAGAAAAGTAGCCAGGCATGATGGTGTGCACTGGGCTGTAGTCCCAGCTACTTGGGAGGCTGAGGTGGGAGGATGACTTGAGCCTGGGAGGTTGAGCCTGCAGTGAGCTATGATTGTGCCACTGCACTCCAGCCTGGGCAACAGAGAGAGACCCTGTTTTAGGGAAAAAAAAAAAAAAAAAGAACTATGATGAGTTATTGCCACCCACCTATCAGAATGGCTGAAAAAAAAATAGTTGGTGATATCAAATGCTAGTGAGGATATGGAGAAACTGGGTTCCTCACACATTGCTGATGGGAATGTAAAATGGTCCAGACACTCTGAAATATAGTCCGACAGTGTCTTAAAAATCTAAATGTACATTCACCATATGAACTAGCAATTGTACTCCTGGGCATTTATCCCAGAGAAACGAAAACTTACATCTTCACAAAAAAAACCAATATATGAATGTTCATAGCAGTTTTATTTGTAATAGCCAAAAACTGGAAGCATTCAAAATTTCCTTTAGCTGGGCGAGGTGGTGTGTGCCTGTAGTTTCAGCTACCCGGGAGGCTGTGGCAGGAGGATTGCTTGAGCCCAGGAATTTGAGACCATCCTGGGCAACACAGCGAGACTCCAACTCTACAAAAATAAAATAATTAGCCAGGCATGGTGATTCTTGTGGACCCAGCTACAAGAGAGGCTGAGGTGGGAGGATCACTTGAGCCCAAGAGGTTGAGGCTGCAGTGAGCTGTGCTTGCGTCACTGCACTCCAGGCTGGGGGACAGAGCGAGACTCTGTCTTAAAAAAAAAAAAAAAGAAAGAAAGAAAAAAGAAAAGAAAAAGATAAAAAAGGAATAACTGTTGATGTATGCAACAATTTGGATGGATCCCAAGGACATTATAATGAGTAAAAAAAGCTAGTCTCAAAGCTCACACATTGTATGATTCCGTTGATACAACATCTTCAAAATGATGAAATTGCACAGGTGAAAAACAGATTAGTAAGGTTTAGGTTTAAGGATTGTGGAGGGCAAGAGTGGGTGTGATTACAAAGAGATAGTACAAAGGAGGTATTTGCGATGATGAAATAGTTTTGTATCTTACTTGCATATGATAAAATAACAGCTTGTATCAATGTCATGTTCTTGGTTTTGGTATTATAATTTTATGTAAGATGTAAACATTGCTGGGCGCAGTGGCTCATGCCTATAATCCCAGCACTTTGGGAGGTCGAGGCAGGCAGATCACCTGAGGTCGGGAGTTTGAGACAAACCTGACCAACATGGAGAAACCCCGTCTCTACTAAAAATACAAAATTAGCCAGGGGTGGTGGCACATGCCTGTAATCCCAGCTACTCGGGGGGCTGACACAGGAGAATCACTTGAACCCGGGAGGCGGAAGTTGCAGTGAGCTGAGATCGCGCCATTGCACTCCAGCCTGGGCAACAAGAGCAAAACTCTGTCTCAGAAAGAAAAAAAAAAGATGCAAACATTGAGGAAACTGGGGTGAAGGGTAACCACACATCGCTATACATTCCTTTCTTTTCTTTCCTTTCTTCTTCTTCTTTTTTTTTTTTTTTTGAGACGGAGTCTTTCTCTGTTGCCCAGGCTGGAGTGCAATGATGTGATCTCGGCTCACTGCAACCTCCGCCTCCTGGGTTCAAACGATTCTCCTCCCTCAGCCTCCTGAGTAGCTGGGACTACAGGCGCATGCCACTGTGCACAGCTAATTTTTCTATTTTTAGTAGATACAGGGTTTCATCATGTTGGCCAGGCTGGTCTTGAACTCCTGACCTCGTGGTCTACCCAACTCGGCCTCCCAAAGTGCTGGGATTACAGGCGTGAGCCACCATGCCTGGCCTCTTCTTTTTTTGAGACAGGGTCTTGCTCTGTTGCCCAGTACGGAGTGAAATGCTGTGATCACAACTTACTGCAGCCTCAACCTCTTGGGCTCAAGCGATCCTCCCACCTCAGCTTCTCAGCTTCCTGAGTAGCAGGGACTACAGGCGCATGCCACCACAACTCGCTAATTTCTGTATTTTTTTTTTAGTACAGTCAGGGTTTTGCCATGTTGGCCAGGTTAGTCTCAAACTCTTCAGCTCAAGCAACCCTCCCACCTCGGCTTCCCAAAGTGCTGGGATTACAGGCTTGAGCCACGATGCCCAGCCACCACTTCTTTGCAACTTCCTGCGAATCTATAATGATTTCAAAATAAAACATTTTTTTAAAAAAGCCTCGATTTTCAAGAACAAAACAGACTAATATTTTAATTTTATTTATTCACTTATTTTTTGAGACAAAGTCTCCCTGTTGCCCAGGCTGGAGTGCAGTGGCGTAATCACAGCTCATTGCAGTTGCAAACTCCTAGGTTTAAGTAACCCTCCCACCTCAGTCCCCCGAGTAGCTAGGACTACAGGCGTGCGCCACCATTCCCAGCTAATTATTGTATTTTTTGTAGAGACAAAGTCTCACTATGTTGCCCAGGCTGGCCTCGAACTCTTGGGCTCAAGCAATCCTCCTGCTTCAGCCTCCCAAAGTGCTGGGATTATAGGCATGAGCCACCGCACCTGGCCCATACTGATTTTTCTTTCTTTCCTTCTTCTTCTTTTTTTTTTTTTTTTTTTTTTTTTGAGGCAGAGTCTTCCTCTGTCACCCAGGCTGGAGTGCAGTGGTGTGATCTCAGCTCACTGCAACCTCCACCTCCTGGGTTCAAGTGATTCTCATGCCTCAGCCTCCCAAGTAGCTGGGATTACAGGTGTGCGCCACCACACCCGGCTGATTTTTGTATTTTTAGTAGAAATGTGGTTTCGCCATGTTGCCCAGGCCGGTCTTGAACTCCTGGCCTCAAGCAGTCTGCCTGCCTTAGCCTCCCAAAGTGCTGGGATTACAGGTGTGAGCCACTGCACCCAGCCCCATATCAATATTTGTATTTGAAAGCAAAAAATTTTAGTACTTCTCTAAGTCACCACCTCAAGGTGTGATAAATGGATTCTGACAAGTGGTTTTTCCTGACATGAGAAGCTACAGGTGCCTAGGGGGTTGATTCACTGATTTTCCTCCTCAAAGACCCTTTGGGAGCAGCCTGGCATGACCGGAGAGTGGGAAAATCTGCCTGTGGTCTGTAAGTGGATTCTCTCTGAGTTTGCCTATTACGGAATGTGGGCTTCTTCAACACTTCCGCTCCTGGGAGGTCAGTAACGCTCAAGTGCTGATGATTCCATTTAGGACAGTTAGGAAAGGATCGTCTCATGCAGAAACAGGCTCTGCTTCTCTGCCTTCCCATTCCCGTTCCCCTTCCCCTTCCCCTTCCCCTTCCCTTTCCCCTCCTCCTCCTCCACCTCCTTTTTTTTTTTTTTTTTTTTTTTTTTTAAGACGGAGTCTTGCTCTGTCACCCAGGCTGGAGTGCAATGGTGCGATCTCAGCTCACCGCCACCTGCGCTTCCTGAGTTTAAGTGATTCTCCTGCCTCAGCCTCCTGAGTAACTGGGATTACAGGCGCCCACCACACCACGCCTGGCTAATTTTTGTATTTTTAGTAGAGATGGGGTTTCACCATGTTGGTCAGGCTGGTCTTGAACTCCTGACCTCGTGATCCATCTGCCTCAGTCTCCCAAAGTGCTGGGATTACAGGCATGAGCCACCATGCCTGGCCAAAAAAGAATTTTATATAAATGTCACCATATAGTGGTCGGGCGTGGTGGCTCATGCCTGTAATCCCAGCACTTTGGGAGGCTGAGGCGGGCGGATCACGAAGTCAGGAGATTGAGACCATCCTGGCTAACACGGTGAAACCCCGTCTCTACTAAACAATACAAACATTAGCTGGGCGTGGTGGCGGGTGCCTGTAGTGCCAGCTACTTGGGAGGCTGAGGCAGGAGAATGGCGTGAATCCAGGGGGCGGAGGTTGCAGTGAGCCAAGATCGCACCATTGCACTCCAGCCTGGGCGACAGAGTGAGACCCTGTCTCAAAACAACAACAACAACAAAAGTCACCATATAGTATGAACACTTTTGAGTCTCCTTTATTTCACTCAGCATAATTATTTTATTTTTTTAGAGGTAGGGTCTCACTCTTTTGCCCAGGCTGGAGTGCAG